>NC_139955.1:7717896-8276094 GCF_963454915.1 Gymnoscopelus microlampas
AAACCTTTTGAGTCACTGTGAGAGAGAGAGAGAGAGAGAGAGAGAGAGAGAGAGAGAGACAGACAGACAGACAGACAGACAGACAGACAGACAGACAGACAGACAGACAGACAGACAGACAGACAGACAGACAGACAGACAGACAGACAGACAGACAGACAGTTTAATCTACTAAAGAAACAAAAGAAACCAGAACGGCAACATTGTGGCAAAAGTTTGACCTCACGTGTCCTCAACTCAGAGTCAAAGAAAGAAAGAAAGAAAGAAAGAAAGACAGACAGACAGACAGACAGAAAAAAAAAGAAAGATACAAAGAATCCTTCCAGCATTATTTTTCTCTGACTGACAGCCTGTCATCTCATCTTCTGGTTCTTGTCTCAATAATGTTTGCAACAAGGTCTAATGGCCTGTCTGTGAACCCATACTGCCAGTCAGTGCTGTGGGAGCATCTCTCTCTCTCTCTCTCTCTCTCTCTCTCTCTCTCTCTCTCTCTCTCTCTCTCTCTCTCTCTCTCTCTCTCTGATTTTAACCACTCAAACCCTAGATACATCACTGACTGGAGTCCCCCAGGGGCCTATACTAGGCCCTGGTCTGTTTAATCTCTATGCTAAACATCTTCACAGCAAATAGCTAATTGTAGATCAGCTACAAGCAAGATTCAAAGACTTTATTTGTAACATATTCAGGAGGAGGAGGGAATGTACTTTATATATAATGTGGCAGGTGAGTGTGTGAAAGTGGAGCGAGAGAGAGAGAGAGAGAGAGAGAGAGAGAGAGAGAGAGAGAGAGAGAGAGAGAGAGAAAGCAAGACCGAGTGCGACTTGCTGTCTCTCCTTATCAGTTGTCGCAGTCTGACCAAAGCCAGAGATCCTTGTCCTCTTCCTGCACGTGAGCAGAATGCAGCTGTGCATGGAACTGAGACCTGAGAGCAACCTGGCTTTGATTAGAAACAACCCCCCTCCCCCCAAGACCTACTGTTCCAGTCTAAGATCAGACACAGGTTAGTGTGTGTGTGTGTGTGTGTGTGTGTGTGTGTGTGTGTGTGTGTGTGTGTGTGTGTGTGTGTGTGTGTGTGTGTGTGTGTGTGTGTGTGTGTGTGTGTGTGTGTGTGTGTGTGTGTGTGTGTGCACTTCTATGTGAGGGCCAAATGTCCCCACAAGCATAGTAGAATTTGAGAAATAGATTGTAAAGTAGGTAGCTGATATATTGCACTTTTACTTTAGCGCTAGGTATACTCTTAGTTGCTTGTTTTAGAAGAGAATGCACTTAAGTTTTGTTCCCTATGTTGAATGCACTTGTAAGTCGCTTTGGATAAAAGCGTCTGCTAAATGACCGTAATGTAATGTAATGTAGATTGTGAGGAACATTTTTCCTGGTCCTCAGACTCCTCTCAAGAGAAATGATTTGTATGGTTAAAAAAGATGGGTTTGGGTTATGCCTGATTTATACTTAGTTGCATGCCGGTGTGTTGCACATCAAAAACAGCAGCTCTACAAGCTCAACGTGTTGTGAGCTTCAACACACAACTAAGTAGGTTTAGTGTACAAAATGGCCAAAATTGTACAAATGGTACTTATAGAATTGCCGTCCTAAAAGTTAGATGTCCTCACAAGAATAGTAATACAAACGTGTGTGTGTGGGCATGCGTGTGTGTGTGTGTGCATGTGTGTGTGACCTAGTTGCTTCACTATGGAAGTGGTGGAACCCCAGGAGGTTCCGCACAGCACAGCAGACACACCAGAGGCAGAATTTCAGTCATTCTATAACATCTATGCATCAATACTTTGACATGGAATAGTTTTCACTGTGGTGTTTTTATGGCCATATAAATGGAACAGCTGGGTGACAAAAATCTATTTCATTGATTCCTTTACATCCGCTTTCATTTCTGCAGCGTGAAAGGCCAATTAAATCGGGGGTCACTGCATAGAACATGATCGCCATAGCAAAAGCAAAAGTTCTGAGTGAGAGTGTGTATGTATGTATGTATGTATGTGTGTGTGTATGTGTGTATGTGTGTATGTATGTATGTATGTGTGTATGTGTGTATGTATGTATGTATGTATGTATGTATGTATGTATGTGTGTGTGTGTGTGTGTGTGTGTGTGTGTGTGTGTGTGTGTGTGTGTGTGTGTGTGTGTGTGTGTGTGTGTGTGTATGTATGTATGTATGTATGTATGTACTGTATGTGTGTGTTTTTGTGTCTGGATATGTGTGTTACGATTGTGAGTGAGTGTGAGTTTGCGTGTGCGCGCGCGCGTGTGTGTGTGTGTGTGTGTGTGTGTGTGTGTGTGTGTGTGTGTGTGTGTGTGTGTGTGTGTGTGTGTGTGTGTGTGTGTGTGTGTGCGTGCGTGCGTGCATGCGTGCGCATGCGTGCGTCCGCTTGCGTGCGTGCATGCGTGTGTGTGTGTGTGTGTGTGTGTGTGTGTAAGCAGTGAAGGAGGGAGGCTAATAGCCTTCACCTTTACGTAACCCTGGTGCGACATCAAAGGGAGATTAAGACGGAGAGAGGGAAAGAGAGACTAACACTTGCTGCACGGCTGCAAACCGCCCCATCACGCTAAGCACGCTAAGCACCCCCACTTCTGAGGAGGGGGGGGGGCTTATTTCGTCACTGTTCGGGTGGAAACCTTGAATGTCCAAAACTGTTACTTTTCAGGAAATGGGAAAAAAGTACTGTGTTCCAATGAATCCGATAGTTATGATTTAGTCACAAGCTCTTGTTTACACTTTCCATTGGTTCACAATGTATAAAACACACAGACACACTTTCACTGTCACTTTAAAAAAGAAAATCTAAAATAGAGAAAACAGCAGATGCGACGTGTTGTTAACTTGTAGATCAGCCATTTTCACGAATTGTACGTGATACAATGAAGTATGGCCTTAATGGAGATACAAGGTTTCTGCAACAAATGCGTTCACTGAAGAGGAAGGGAGGGAGCACGTTCTCTCAGCAAATCTGAAAAATTCTCACCCTTTATGATCTGACGCTTCATGGAGGTGTTGACGAGAATCACGTGTACCGTCGCGGCGGTATCTCTTTGGTAGAAAAACACCATCCCGCCGTTTCTCAGCCACCGCAGGCCTCCCAGCGCTGACGTCCACACAGGGCGCTTTAACCTTGAATGCAGTCATTCACAAAAACACTCAATGAGATGCCTTCCCTCTTGCGCTCACACACATAAAGTCTTAACACATGAACACCCTCGCGTACATTCATTCACTGAAGAATGAGGGCCCAGTGAGACACACAGGCTTTGGGGGGGGGGGGGGGGGGGGGGTTAGGGGGGGGGGGACTGTTATGCAAACGAAGGCTCCCCTGGCTTTGGGAGTGGGGCCTGGAAAACGCCAGAGCGCAGACTGGTTTGCCTTTCCCAGTTACCACTGTCATGGTGAAACAAGTGAGGGATGCTAAATGAACTGCTATGGCTCTTCATTAATCACTGTCGCTGTGCTCCCGTGTTGCACTGGACCGTCACGGCACACACTATACGGAGTTGTACAGGGTTGTTTGTGGCCTGTATGGGATTTAAGTAGCCTGTCGCTCAGCAGTGGCATTTCCTTGTATTCTGAACAGTTGCACTGTACTCGGAGGAGCGAGCGACTCAATAGAAAGTGAAGTTTCCTGAGAATGGTTTATTCTGGCACGAGTGGGCCCATAACATGCCCCCCGGCGGACAGCGACAACAATAGCCAGATCTCAAGGGGTCCTAACCCCCTAATTACTGTTCCGAGCCAGAGAGGTGCTGACTAGCACTTGTCAGCGGGTGCATGGGAGAGGGGTCACCTGAGCTGGACTTGGTCCTGGGTGCACCAGGTGATGTGGGCCAGAAGCGCTCCAGCACTTCGGATGAAAGGGCCCGTGTTATGACTCTACACCCCTGCGTGTCAACAGCTCGGCCGGCCATTTTCAGCACTCTCGCGTGGGACTTCTAGCTTCTTCATGTCTCTCTTTCTTCCAGGCGGATCCTGGAGAAATGAGGAGAAATGTGGACACAATTTCTGACAGCCATCGGCTCTCTCTCTCTCTCTCTCTCTCTGGGTCTCTATAGTATATTATTTTCAGTCTGATCAAACGCCTCTACACTACAAGGATCACAACCCGGACCCCCCCCCCCCTCCCTCTCAGGTGACTTCTCTGAAATAGACACTTATCAGGTTGTCAATATGCTCCTGGCAGAAGACAGCCTTTCATCTATAATCTTATCTGGACTTGACAGACATTGTTCTGCCCAGTGACGGGAAAATCAAGATCACTGTTTGTCTTATGACTCTCTCTCTCTCTCTCTCCCAGGGTTTGCCATTAATTATGAGGGTTTTAAAGTGGAGATGACTGTAGCTATAGTCTGAACACTTTTACCCAATACACAGAGTTGCGAAGTACTCACTACTCAGTTACATTTAAACGTTTTGAATAAACTGTAGGCTAGCCTACTTAGTAGTTTTACGGCAACATACTATTCATTTTCACTATTTTGTGAAGATTTCTTTTTACTTTTGCTCTTTTAGATTTGGGCTAAATGTAAAAGAACAAAAGTGACATTTTGTAAAGCTTTTGGCTACTTTCCACTTTCCCCTTTCTTCTATCACATGCATGTTCTGTTTGTTTCTTTCTCTCAGAGACACTTCAGCCAATTTTGTTTATTTCTATAATAGAAGGACTTAAATCATTTCAGATAATTACATTCTGATTTATTTGGATTGCATGAAGTAACTCATTATTAAGTCTTTTCACTGGATACTTTCTTACTTTTACTCAAATAATTATTTGGATGACTAGCCTACTTTTACTTGAGTCATTAATAATTGAAAGTAATATGCTACTTTTACTTGAGTAGTTTTTTTTATTCTACCCAAGATTTTCAACACAACATCATTTTCAACACAACAAAACATGCATGCAACGTGTATGAAGACTAGAAGTAAATAAAAAGTTGCCAAAATTGTTGAAGAGAGTAGTAGTACCGATATATTATAACTCTATGATCAAAAGATTTTGATACATTTTATTTTTTAATGGGATATTCTGCATAATGAGTAAATTTTTATGCCAATACTTTTGTACTTAGTTTTACTCAAGTACATTGAGTAAAAAAAAAGAGTATTTCTACATTGCAGTATTGATTGATTCATTGAATACTTTTTTTTAGAAGACAATTTGCAAAAAAAAGCACAGAATGTACAGTTTAATACATATAACAATGCTAAAAGCATTGAACCCAAGAAAGCACTATGGCTTATGTGTATTCAATTCATAGGAACATATTGATACTTTTACTTAAGTAAAAAAATCTGAGTACTTTTTTCACCAATCAGTAGGCCATTGGTTCTCAAAGTGGGGTCCGGGGACCCCCAGGGGTCCTTGAGGGAGTTCCAGGGGGTCCCCAGCTAAATGATGGATAGGTAGGAACCAAATGGACCCTTATGGGTCTGTAAACTCTGAGAGTGTACGAATGGAACCAAATGGTTCCATTTGTACACTGTCAGAGTTAAATTAACATTGATTATACAATATAAATTGGGGTCCCAGAGATAGAAATGCCAGTACATGGGGGTCCATAGCCAAATGCATGTCAAACTGGGGGGTCCTTGAAATTAAAATGGTTGAAAATCACTGCTAGAGACATAAAGATCTTCTCTTATGGGGGTCCTGGGCATATCTTTTCAAATGGGGGTCCGCGGGCTAATACGTGTCAATTTGGGGGTCCTTGACATGAAAAAGTTTGCGAACCACTGCAGTAGGCTACCTGCAAATGCCATTCCCAGTTCCCACCATCAATCCATATCCATCCACCAGCAGCATACATGGGAAAACTGGGAGGATACTTGGTCCGATCTGGCCGCGGGAGCGCGCCTGCCTGCGTGCGCGTCCCTGGAAAGCTTTGGAAAGTTTCCCTAGAGTTGAGTTTAGTTCAGACTCAGAGACAGATCGGAGCGATCGGACAGGATCTCAACGCTACATTACACATTACCTGGTCTGGAGTTTATATGGTTAAGTGTTTGTAGAGTGAAACGCTGTGGTTGTACATCTCTGCTGGATATTTGTGTGGAGATAACTCACTGTGGAAGTGGATCTGTACTACTACTGTAAGTATGATCGTGGAATTGTTTGGTTTGGATTGTGGCAAATACATTACAATTGTCAAAATATTGCTAAAGTAAGTGTCAAGTCGTTTGTAAATGTAAACTAAAGATGGAAAACTCGCGGTTGTGTGGAAAAGTTTGACTGAAACCACACAAGCATAGCTTTACTGACTGGTGATCGTTCATTAATTAACATCAAAACCTGTGACAGGTTTTGTGAATCTTATTATTATTATTATTATAGTCTATAGATCTACTAGAGACTCGTTATTCCACTTAACATCTTTGAAAAATTAAGAATTATAACTTTTATGGGTCTTATATTTACGAAGAAGATTCCTACCATTGGACCGCATTGAACTCAATGAACGGTGGCTGTCCGTCCAGATACATTTTTGATGGTTTTCGATGCACAGTCCTGCAGTGGTGTAAAGTAACTAAGTACATTTACTCAAGTACTGTACTCAAGTACAATTTGAGGTACTTTAACTTTACTGGAGTATTTCTCAGTTTTCAGTACTTTACTTTTACTTGTACTCTGTCTCAGAGCACTTTTACTCCACTACAATTATTTGAAAACTTTAGCTAGTTACTTTGTAGATTTTTATTTTTTTTATTACAAAACATACATTAACTACCTCAGCCCTATACATTTTTTGGCCATTTGAAAATAGCAGATCTACAAGCTCACAACACATCACATTGACTTGTAGATCTGCTATTTTCGAAAGATTTTTATGTATTTTTGAAAACTTCTGGGACATTCTGCATAATGAGTAGGCCTACAAATACTTTTGATACTTTAAATAAATGTTGATACCAATACTTTTGTACTTTTACTGAAGTAAATTTAGAATTCCGGAGTAATTCTAGATTGCAGTATTGATACTTTTTGTTTTTAAGTACAACATTTTTGTACTTTTTCCACCACTGGTCCAGATACATTTTTGATGGTTTTCATGTCATGTGGTGGTTGGCCACCCACTGGAACAATTTGGCAATCAATTATGATCAATACTGCTCTTCTAGACACGTTATTATGGAGTTCTGGGCTAAATCTACAACCTATGTTAATGATTAGAGGCTTTCCTTTAGAAGCAGACACTATGAGTCATTTGTAATTGCATCGACTAATCCTTCCCAAAACTTGCTGGTGCAAGTGTGTACAATATGCTCTCAGATTTGTTTTTGTTTTTTTGATCAGAGGTGACTGACCTCCCACAAGGACAAAACAATAGACATTTTCTTTTCACAGCCGACATTTTGATTTGTCATAAACACGGCTGATAATAGCTTAATAACATAACTTCTCTGGTTTCATTTACGTGTTACTGTGCACCAGTGTGGGCAACTCCTGTACAGTTGACTTCATGCTGGCACACAGAAACACAGATTTTCTGGCACATAAACACCTAAATGAGGTGTTCATCTGTGCCAGAGTGAAGTCAAATGTTCATTTACTGTAGGTCCTAAATGAAATAGATCTCCAACAGTTGGAGAAAACAGCCCCAATGACATTAGTTGGAGTCCAACTAGTGTCATTGGGGCTGTTTTCACTCTTTCATGGCCATTGGCCAGAATGTCTGCTGTGACAAAGTACTTCAAATAATTTCCAGGATTTTTATGCAGCAAAACCTGTAGCCCCCTTCTTAGTCTTGTGGTTACCTGTGTGTCCCATTGCTTCTGATGTCTTCATTTTAGTCTAATTAGAAGGAAGAAGAAGTGTGTGTGTGTGTGTGTGTGTGTGTGTGTGTGTGTGTGTGTGTGTGTGTGTGTGTGTGTGTGTGTGTGTGTGTGTGTGTGTGTGTGTGTGTGTGTGTGTGTGTGTGTGTGTGTGTGTGTGTGTGTGTGTGTGCACTTGTGCACACGCATGCAGTGATGTGAAACTGAACAGGATGGAACAAGCTGTTCAAACAGCCAATGAAGGAGGGAGAGGGTTCATCTCACAGCTAGTACTTTCCAAAAAACGCCTTGAACTTCCACTGAAAGTTGAACCCGAGGTTACCAATGTTCAGCTCCAACTGGCTGCTGAAGCCACGCTAATGAAAGGACTTACAGGCCAGGTGTCACAATTAGCTCGCTGGCTAATTATGGAATATTTAGCTGAGGTCATCACCTTTTTAGCTGAAAGAAACCCGCCCGAGAGTCCAAAATATCACCTACAGTCTCACATGGTTGCAACAAGAAACTCCAAGATGTTTGTTTGTGTTCAATAATGTGGTCTGTGGTAACTTTTTTTTTGTGTGTGTCTTTTCCCCTCTAGACTGGAGCCAGAGCGATTGATTGACCTTTGAACTGGATCCCACTGCAGAGAGGGCATCCTTGGCTGAGCAGAAACTGTTGGCACACGGGGATTAGCCTCCATGCCTCCATGCCACAGTTCTAAAGCCCACTAGCCGCCCTTCCCGACCCCCTCTATGCTTATCAACCTGAGCGTGTCCGGTAAGGAGCTGTCCCGCGCCTTTCATGGAACGCCGCCTGCCGTCGACCCTCCTCCCGCTTTCCCCGCCGCTGTGGAAGTGACTGCCATGGATATGCCGCCCGCCCCGGCTGAAACCACCAGCCCCCCGCCACCTCCCCTGGCGCCTCCTCCGCCGCCTCCACCGCCCCCTCCTCCACCCCTGCCCCCTCCGTCGTCGCCGTCGTCACCGTCCTCCCCTTTCGACCGCGCGGACATCGCCCGGCGGAGTCGGCTGAGGAAGCTGAACTGGGAGCGGATCCCCAAAGAGAAGGTACCCCCCTTCTTGCCACCTTCTCTCTCGATGGATGCTAGCGACTGACCAAGATATGGCCATTAGGCCACTATGCAGACTTTATCTTGGTCACTTGTTCTCATATCTTTTGTTTCTTAGGTTTGGTTTTCCTTGACCCCAAAAGTCAAGAATGTAATTTAGATAGCATGTTATTTAGACAGATGCCAGGTTCATTGTTTACGTGGTATACTATATTCAATTCAATTCAATCTTTATTTCACTATAGCTTCAATGTACAGAATGTTATTTAGAAGACTGATGCTAGAGTCCTTGTTTACCTGACTATCCTATAGTTTCGATGTACAGATTGTTATTCAGATAGCATGTTGTTTTTAGACAGATGTTGGTTCATGGTTTACCTGGTATCCTAGTGTTCTTGAGGCACTACAGGCTCCCTCTGCATTCTATGTGCTTATTTGCCGTGCTTATTGTAAGTCTCTGTATAAAGCGTCCTATAAATGCCAAAATTGTGTAAACTATAAGGTGGAGGGGAGAAAGAGCGTGTGGAGTGGAGCGGCGACGGGGGAGGACGAGTTCCCCATCGACCTGCACTCTCTGGATGAGCTGTTCGGCCAGCAGGACACCAGGCCTGCGGACGGCTCCGGCAGTCTGAGACGGCGCTCCGTCCTGCTGCGCTGCGGCTCCCCCCAGGAGAGCACCGCGGATCAGGTCAGAGGGCACACCGCATGGCACCACACAGTGCTTTGTCTCATTTTGGGACCTTTTAGATGTGGTTGTAAAACGTAGACTCTATTGTCCTATTGCAGTGGTTCTCAAGGACCCACACATTGATATGTATTTGGCCACAGGCCCCCATTTGAAGATATTTTCTGTACAGGACCCCCATAAGAGAAGATGTGTGTTGTTAAGAATTGTGAAAATCTTCCACAATTTTTCAATAAAAAATAAAAAAGACCCCCTTGAACCCCTTCAAGGAGCTGTGGGGGTCCCATTTTGAGAACCAGTGTCCTAATGATCAAAGCGTTTGACTTGTTTTTGTCTTTTTTTTTGTTTTGTTCTCACAGATCTGCCTCTTGGACGCCAAGCGCAGTATGAACGTCGGGATATTCCTGCGTCAGTTCAAAACGTAAGCCTCTTGACGGACTATCTGTTACACTGTGCGTGATTCCGTGTCTCTTGGACAAAGTCATTGCGACCATATGGACCTTTTTTAGTTTGCCCTTGCTGGAGGTCATATGCATCAATCAAGCGTGCCATTAGTTTTAAGAGCAGGAAACAGAAGTGTGTAGAACTGTGCCCAGGGGAACGACACTTCACACTTGAGACGGACACTAGAGTACGGCTTCTGTCAACGAGGTGTGTGAGTGAGTGTCAAGTGTGAAGAAACCATTAAGCGATGGGTGTCTGATGTTTGCGATGTTCGGGGGCCGAGCGGGGGGACACAGGTGGAGGGAGTTTTCACCCACAGCTGCGAGGCTGGGGGTCTTGAAAGAAGGTTGACGGGTGAGGGGCAGCGTTAGGCTGTAGAGTAGACGGTCACCCCTAGGGTCAGAGTTGTCACCTGCTGACAGTCTTGTGTAAAAGCTGACTCCCCGTGGAGAGAGACCCTGCTGGAGACTTGTCATATTCATCCCTCCTCTCACTGGCTTTAGGATGTTTGCGTGGTTCAAACAGGGTTTCGCTTTCTCATTAATGAGTGGCTAAGTAATCAGGAAATCAGGCACTTTCTGAAGCACTTAAGCCCTATTTTAGACTTTGGCTGTTCGGAAATAGCAGGTCTACAAGCTCACAGAATATGAAAGAGAAAGAGAGAATCAGGGCAAAGCCCTGTGCAGAGCTGGTATGTTGTCGTGTCTGCTCGTGTACACCAGAGTTGGTGGAGGTGGTTCAATTGTGCGCATCCTAATTGAAGAGCGGGCCTCTCTAAACTAGATTTGTCAAGACTTGTAAGAAGTAAAGCCATTATGTGAGATGAGCTGCTTCTATACACAAAACACTGGTCCTGTCAGGAGCGTATTTGCCTTGTGTCTGTGTGACCAGCACAGAGACCGCCCCACTTCTGAAATAAGGGTGCAGCTTCAACAAAGTACTTTTTTTTTTCACCCCCCTCCTCCTCTTATTTTGCCAGACACCATGTTCTCCCTTCTGTTTCCTACCTTCTCATTACTGTCATTTTTCTGCTATGGGCAGTTATTGAAATCAGTATCTTGTTTTTACACGGAAAGGACAAAAGAAAACCACAGCTCTCTTTGAGTGCCTTTGAAAATGAAAGAACAGAGTTACTCATTCTTACTGCACTTTTGATGTCGATCCCTTCAGAGTTAACATTAGAATAGTGAGGTGAGTGATGAGCTGAGTGTGTGTGTGTGTGTGTGTGTGTGTGTGTGTGTGTGTGTGTGTGTGTGGGGGGGGGGGGGGGGGGTCACAGAATAAAGGAAACGTACTGTAACACACAAAGTGGGGTATGACTACCTAAGATAGGCTGAGTGATTTGGCTGAGGGGAGAGGGTGTGTGTGTGTGTGTGTGTGTGTGTGTGTGTGTGTGTGTGTGTGTGTGTGTGTGTGTGTGTGTGTGTGTGTGTGTGTGTGTGTGTGTGTGTGTGTGTGTGTGTGTGTGTGTGTGTGTGTGTGTGTGTGTGTGTGTGTGTGTGTGTGTGTGTGTGTGTGTGTGTGTGTGTGGTGGACAGATGTGTCACCAGGAAGAAGTAAGACAGACAGAGTTCAAACGTTCAGGGCCAGCTCTCATGTCTGTCCTCTCCAATGACACCTTGACATCCAGGAAGTGTGTGTGTCGGGTGCCTGTGCTTTGTTCAGTACAGACGCCACTGTGAGTCGCCAGTGTGGCGTCAAAACTCCCTCTACCCTAACAGTCAAGATTGATAAGGTGTGTGTATGTGTACGTTTGTTAGTTGAACAAAGTCAATGCTGCTCACCTCGTTGAGCACCTTGCTCCCTTGTTACAGCTTTTGGTAGAACCTTGGCTTGTATTGCTACCTACCTTGACATGAAATGACCCATAATCTTCATCCGTTGCTTCTGTGATTTGAGGAACTAGAACTAGCGACTCGATCCACTCTATGGTGAATTAAGGATTAATCCATAAATGTAATTATTTTTAGAAGTACTGTAAATAGCAGATCAATAAGCTCACAGCGGGTCCCATCGCGGTGCATTGTGAGCGTTTAGATCGGCTGTTTTCACAGTTTTTGAAATAACGCTTCATGATGTATTTGTGTACGTTTGGGTCCTGGGAACACCCAATTTCTCTTTTGGGTCTCGAGCTGAAAGGTTTTGGGAACCCCTCTGTTCTACAGTCATTGATGCTTTCCAGCCTCATTGCGTGTTTAAAGGCGATGTCATCATGCTAAAGATGGGCGTGTTTTTCCACAGCGCTGCTAAGGAGATAGTGGAGGACATCAGGCAGGGGGCCAGTGAGCGCTACGGGGCCGAGAAGCTCGCAGAACTCTGCAAAATGCTGCCTGACGTGGAGGAGGTAAAGGCTGCTTTATGTCTGTTCTGGCAACCAGTGGTGGACACTTGTAATTAAGTACATTTACTTCAGTACTGTACTTGAGTACATTTTACATCTGTACTTTACTTGAGAGTTCCTATTTTTAGATACTTTCACTCCACTACATTTCAAAGACAAATAAGGAAAACAGTGCAATAAGAATTAACCACCAGCACCCTATTTCAAATATAATGAAAATACTTGATCTGCGAGCTCACAAGCTTGAGGTTGTAGATCTGCTATTTTCTAGCCTGGCTCCACCCCCTGAATCCTTTGCTCCGCATTCAGGGTCTGGTGACGCTGTCGAAGGCGGGTGTTTCTCGGTTGAAAATCTGTACGACGAATCAGGATCGGGATAATCCAGTATGAACCAATCGCGTTGGTTCATAGTGGAGTCCCACTTTGGCCACGCCCCCATCTCAGAAATCGGCTGCATTGAGAGGGCTTTCAGACTGAATAATGGAGTGAAACGAAATGAAAATTCAGGCTGAGTGTCAGGCTAGCTATTTTCACTATAATTGATCTTTTTTGAAAATATTCTGGAAAATGTTTCAATGTTTCAATTTCTAAAAGCATGTACTTTTGAACGCTTAAGTATATTTAAAAGCTAGTGCTCCAGTACTATAACTCAAGTACAAATTTGACGGCTCAACTTGAGTGAATATTTGCCCAGGAGTGCTATCTATACTTTGACTCAAGTAACTGGGGGGGGGGGTTGAGTGCTCTGTCCAGCACTGCTGGCAACGCCCTTCATTACAGCAACAACACTGACCAAACCCCCACCAACACCATCGCCGTCATCTGGTCCCCATTAACATGATCAAGAGTTTACCATTACGCCATCCCGCCTTATGTGGAGTGTTTCCTGACGAGGGACTTTGGTGAACGATATTATAAGTGACTGCTAACGACATGTTGGGGTTTGGGGTATTTCTTCTATGCTGCGTTCCAGATGTTTGCTTATTGTCTGGTGTGTGTGTGTATGTGTGTGTCAGGAGTCCCGTCTCAGGAGGTTCAAGGGGCAACGTGGAAATCTGGGAGAGCCCGACCTCTTCATGCTGCTGCTAGTGGAGGTCCCCAGGTACGTTTCAACCAGGTCACTATAGAGCAGTGGTTCCCAAACGATGGTTTTGGGACCATTTTGACTGAGCTAGAGAACTTTTTCAAAATGTAGCCATTTTACTTTCCCCAAATGATGTACCAGGTCTAGTTGTTTTTTTAATATATTGGCAGAATCGGCTTCATTTAGATTTTGTGATTGTACTTATTCTGCTTTCTCGCTCATGGAGCAGAGAATCAACAGATAAAGATGATCAACATTATTTGGACTTAAAGGGATAGTTCAGTTGTACTTTTTTTCCTATCGATTACTCACCCCATGGAGACTTGGATTCATGGTTATTTTTTAGCTTTTGTCGCATTCCTAAGCCAATAATTTGATGACAATCGGACCGGTTGGCAGTGGTTCCAGTAGGAGACACAAAGGAGACTCTTTGTGTCTCCTACCGGAACCGCTGCCGGTCATAAAATTATTGGCTTAGGAATGCGACAAATTGGAAAAAATATCCATGAATTCAAGTCTCCATGGGGTGAGTAATCGATAGAAAATAAGTCATCTTGCTAGGGTTCAAGTTCAAGTTCATGTAAAAAAAGATCCTATGACAGAAAGATTTGGTGGCTCCCCTGTAGTAACTATGAGGACCTCTAGGGGTCCCAGACCCATGACCTAGAGCAGTGGTTACCAAACAGTGGGTCAGCCATTTGTGGGTCTCGGGTCCATTTTTATGTGTCCACTTTATTTTTTTAATTTCCTGCATTTAGTTTTTAATTATAATAAATAAATAAAAATATATTTTATCCCCCCCCCCCCCCCCCCTAAACTTTCCATGAATTAAAAACAAATTCAGACATTTTTCTAAATAATTAAGTAAATAAATGCCAAAAATCTAAAATTCCATAAATTCGAAAACAAATAAGTAGTGAAAATTGCCGATCTACAAGCTCACAACGCGGCGCGATGCGACACGTTTTGAGCTTGTAGATCTGCTATTTTCACTAGTTTGGGTCACGGGGGATCAAATTTCTCTTTTGGAGCTCGAGCTAAAAGGTTTGGGAACCACTGTCCTAGAGCTCAGATGGCCTCATTAATTGAGTCCACAAATGCTGCTTGACCTGTTCTTCATACTCTACCGGTACAGCCTAACTTAATTATAGCTTTGGCTGATCTATTCTTTTTTTTGTGTTTTTTGGGAGGTTTTTGAAAACCCTACTTATCTTTCTGCTACTGTACATGCACACATGCACAGTAAATCCTCAGCTAATTTATCCATTTGTACACTCTCAGATTTTAAGATGCAATCCAGAACTTTTTTCAATCTTTATTTACAATAAAATACAATATAACTAGTACATCTGCAGTGGCTGGAGGTGGTCTCTCTACTCTGCTATTGAGACATTTAGACCCTGGTGTCAGGTAGGACAATGACAAGTAGCCCTGGTAGCCCTGTAACGCTGATAAGCCAAGGACATTTTGGGATTGTAGCTTTAAATGAACATGAGGATTTTGATGTGTACTCCTTTAATACACACACACGCACACGCACACGCGCACACACACACACACACACACACACACACACACACACACACACACACACACACACACACACACACACACACACACACACACACACACACACACACTAAAGGCCCATTCCTTGCCTTTTCGCTTCATTCTCACTTGTGTTTTTGTTAGAGATGATTTGATCACACTCACATTGTCCTCTCTCTCTCTCTTCCTCTCTCTCTCTCTTCCTCTCTACGTTTAGTTTTCGTCTGCGTCTGGATGCCATGATCCTGCAGCAGGAGTTTGACCCCGCTGTGACCTCTCTGTGTGTGGCAGCCAGATGTCTGAGGGAGGCGGCCAGAGGTAAAGTAACAGCAGGGGGCGCTATATGCAAATATGACACCTGTATGACTCAACCATTCCCCCTATTTAACCACTTATGACCTATATAATGACAAATAGTGAAAATAGCAGATGTTACAACCCAATGCTCCGCACATTGTGAGCTTATAGATCTGCTATAATTGGGAAATGAAAAAAACTTGTTGAAAAGAGTTTGAGTTTGCCTGTAATGATATGCCCAAAATAGGGACGCCAGCGTTAATGTGGTTAAGTGCTCTTATTTGCATTTAGTCTCTGTGTTTACGTGTGAAGCCAGAATGTAAATAGAACATGGCTAATACTATTGCATGCAGACTCGATGAGCTGCTGCGTATATTGTCCGTAGAAGGTAATATTGGACTCTGCTGCTCACAGTAATAACTTCCATGCACAAGATAACTTCACTTCTGTACTTCTGTACATGCCGCTGAAAATCATAAAGTTTCTGTTTTGGTACTACTTGATCTCAGTGCAGCCCTCGACAAATTAGACCACACCATTCTTTTTTTGTCGACTTGAACACTGCTTAGGCCTTAAAGGAATTGCTCTAAACTAGTCATCTTATCTCACAGGAAGGTCTTTTTCTGTTTCTATTGGCAACATTGAATCGCATAAATAAGGCATTTCATATGGAGTCCCTCAACGGTCGATTACTGGTCAGTCTGTAATCTCAGTATGCTTCCACTCAGGTCCATTATTCAACAATATAACGTTTCCTATCAATCCTATTCTGATGTTGCACAGTTACACATTTCTGTTTCTGCTACTACCTTAGTCCAGTGAATGATCTCATCAAAAATTGTGCTCATCTAGTGTATTTGACATCAGCCATGTATGTAGGTCATTCAATGTTTGCACAAAAACACTGATATTATTGAACCTCCTCCTAGAACTGCTGAGCTGTCCAGAGTTACACTCCATCCTCCGTTTGGTGCTGAAGGCAGGGAACTATATGAATGCTGTGAGTATGCCTCTAATTCTTTGGTTTTATTTCTCCTAATTTAGTTATGACTATTCCCAATTTCCCTTTGTACTGTAGTCCCTTGTCGCTGCTGACCACTACTGGGGTGGTTCATTAGGGAGGGTGTAGATCACTGTTTCTCAACATAAGGGCCGGGGTCCACCAGGGGTTCAAATCATCAATCAATTATTTTTACACTCTCAGAGTTTAATAAACACTTTTTTTTTACAGAGTAGATTGGGGTCCCAGTGCTATTTTATTTTTTTTATCAAATGGGGGTCCTTGGCCCAATGCATATCAAACTGGGGGTCCTTGAAAGGAAAAGAAAAGTAGAGAATATCTGTTGCAGACAACCACATGTCTCCTCCATTCCAAAACATGTGACGTCATCAGTCCGTTCCTTTTCACCTGCCAGTGAGGAGGAGGAGTTTCACTGGAAGGCCGTAATGCATATAGAGGAACACTCTATTCCTCCTGGTTCCGCACCCCGCTGAACAAGCACCCTGAACAACCTGTAGGAGTTGCTAGTGCAGGGACAGACGTCGCCCTCCCCGCCCGGCTTCCCTCCCTCTACCACGGCCAATTCTGTTTGTTGGAGGCACCGCAGAGGATTTGCGCCCCCCTAATCTCCATGGTGATGGGCAGGAACTTTACCCCTGTGCCACCCCAGCGCCCCAGTTTGCCTCTTCATTATGTCACCTTTCTTTTCCTCAGTCCAACTCTTAAGGGATAAAAGGAGAAACGGTTTCTTTATTTGTGCACAATGACCCGTGGCGTGCAGGAGACCGGGTGTGTGTTCAAGAGCGTCACTCCAAGATCATGCACCTGGGTTTCGTAACGCTGTTTGTTCAACCGCGTCATAATGTTGTGAGACGGCAAGAGTCTGACCTTGTGCTTCACCTCGCAGGGTGGATACTCAGGCAACGCCGCCGGGTTCCGAATCAACTCGCTGCTCAAGCTGGCTGACACCAAGGCCAACAAGCCTGGCATGAACCTGCTGCATTTTGTGGCCATGGTAAGAACTTTGGTTGGGAGAAGAAGACGTGCAGTAACGCTGAGCCCCCCCCCCCCCACACACACACACACACACACACACACACACACACACACACACACACACACACACACACACACACACACACACACACACACACACACACACACACACACACACACGGAACAGCATTATTCATTTGCTAAAATGGCTTTTGTTAACATAAATACATTGAAGATGAAGCTTAGGGAGCTATTAGTTTCACCTCCCTTTCCAAATATATATTTAGGAAAAGCTGCTATAACTGTACCCCACCCCGTTGTTTTATTTCAACAATGCATTTTATTTATTTTTTACAGAATTTCTTTTTTGTTAGAACCCAGGCCTCCAGAGCATAAAGACTATGCATTCAGTTTTAGTTTTCAATACAGTTTATATTGTGCCAAATGAAGTGTTTTTTTTTGTTCAGAGAAGAGTAGCCACACTGTCCCACAGTCCAAATGATTCCCATCAGCAGCATCAGAAAATGACTTGCTTGCTTCTTTTGAAACAATAGCTGGAATAATCATTTGTCTTGTTCTCCGCAGGAAGCTGTGAAACGGGACCAGAGCTTGCTGTCCTTCCCCAGCCAACTGGGGCACGTTGGCTCCGCCTCCAGGTCAGTCTTTTCCCAAAACATGGATCTGATCAATGCAGCGTTTTGTGATGGAGGCTGGAGGAACATGCATGAATTACCCCAATGTTTCTCAATGTCTGGTCTGGGGGCCTACCAGGGTTCCAAACTAGGGCTGCACGATATTAGGAAAACAGGCGATATGCGATGACATTGTTGAATGTTGTGATGACAGTATGACTCGTGATAAGTAAGCAAATACTGAAGAATACCGTTTGAATGACTTTCTGCCTTTGGTTTGCTGCTTACACAGAATCCAGACAATGATTAGCCTACTGTATGCACACACTGAAAAAAAAGAAGAAAAAGGTGTGGATTATTTCCATTCCAACAAAATGGTTTTACTGAAAACATTGCACCTGGCTACTACAACTGCAATGAATATATACCACCAATTTAGCCATACAGTCCTTTATACCTGGATTGTTGTATTGAATAATGAATAAAAACCTGAAAACAAGTTAAAACATTTCTTTTGCGATGTAGAAGTATTTTGCGATATGTAAAACTCTTTTGTTAATTGCGATGCGAATAAATATTCGATATGTTGTGCAGCCGTAGTTCAAACGGTACCTTGCGGGTCTGTAACTCACAGTGTACAAATGCAACCATTTTCATCTCTAGGACCCTAAAAAAACACTGTAAAATGATCTGCGTTCATTCAACTCTGAGAGTGTACAAATGTGGTTCCATTTGTGCTCTCAAGGTTACAGACCCATAAGGGTCTGTTTGGACCCCCTGGTGGTCCCCGGACCCGACGTTGAGAACCAGTGCATTACTCAATAACGTCAGTACACTCCAGCTGACTGCTAAAACACAACATTACAGCGTAGCTCTGTTGAATTTCTCTATCAGTGCTTTATGTCCAGCTGTTAGCAATAGGAATCTGGCTGCATGAAAGTGGGTCATGACTGCATTGATAATCTGAGCCAGTATTCTATCTCTGCTGGAGAGTTGGCATGCTGTTCCTATTACCTTTCTTCTATGCTCTAGAAATCAGTGCTAAAACTGCAAACTGTGTTAACTTTGCCGACGTTCGCTTTCTGCACATAAAACTCCCAAAGATGTATAGAAATGCTAATAGAACTAAGTTAAATATCGCCACTGTCGGGCAGAAACCTTGTATTTCCTTTACTTTTTCAAACTTTAATGCCCTACTTTGCTACCATGCTACATACTACAGTGTCGCTGTACTATGACAACGCATTGCCACGCGTTGTGAGCTTTTGGATTGGCCATTTTGGAAAGTTTTTTTAAAGTGAAAGTGGTTAAGTGTTATTTATAAATAAAGGATTAACAAGAGCTTGTGACTAAATAACTACATTTGACCCATTGGAACTTTTTTCCCCCTGAAAAGTAACTGTTTTGAACATACAATGTTTCCACCCGACAGCGACGATATTGTATGAATATGTGTCCATTGTTGTTCTCCCCAGGTTGTGTGAAGAGTCTGTGTTGGAGGACCTGTCTAGGTTACAGAGCAGACTGCTGGCCCTCAGTGTCAACACCCAGACGGATGCAGAGATCCAGCGACTGACATTGCCCTTCCTGGAGGTATGATAAACACACACCGTCTACTGACCCACAACTAGACCTGTCACAATTATTGCATAACTGCCTAATCGCGATTATGTGAGATGATGGCAGTTATTTTGCATAATCGTCATAATCGTTTCCATGTTGAAATATGTTACGTACATATACATTTTCAAACATTTAAAAAAGTAGTGGAAATGGCAGATCTACAAGCTCACAACGCGCCACATTGCGACACATTGTGAGCTTGGAGATTGGCTATATCCACTAATATGCTGTTAGGACCCTCACAAGTCCATCGTTATATTATCGGTGTTTAATAGGCTCTATGCACAGCAGCCATTTTGGAGAAAAATTGGGCCTCTTCTGACTTCCTTCACAGGTGTTACCAATGATACTAATTAAGGCTCTGTTCCATTCTGGTCAATCAGAGTCAGGGTGCTGATATTGTGCATGTTGGCTCACTAGAAATACTAGTGGGTCTCAAAGTGTGGTCCAGGGACCCTCATGGTTCCTTGAGAGGGTGTAACTCTGAGAGTGTACAAATGGAACCAAATGGACCCTCCCGGATCCATTTGGTTCCATTTGTACACTCTCAGAGTTATGGGGGTCCTTGAAATTAAAACGTTTGAGAACCACTGTGCTACACTAAATGGAACAGAGCCTTCATTAGTGTCATTGGTAACACCTGTGAAGGAAGCAAGGAAGAGGCCCAATTTCTGTCCAATATGGCTGCTGTGCATAGAGCCTATTAACATTGCAAGATTTGCAGTGTTGTAAGTCTGCAGTTTACAGTTTGGTTCACCAGGAACATTTTTACTGCCTGTCTTCTGTTCTGCCAATTGTGTTCAGCTGGTGTTCCAGGTCCCCCTACTTCCTGAGTAGACAGCTAGTATGATAAGGAAATCAGCTTCCTGGGAGGATGGAAAACCACAAGTACTCTGGTCTCCCATGACCAGAGTCTAGAATTTCAATTCAATTACATTTTATTATTGAGTCAAATAAAAACAAGTTGTCTCAAGACACTTTACATATTTAGCAGAGACCCGACATTGTCCCACCCTGAGCAAGGATTTTTGCGACAGTGGCACAAAAAAACACATAACTGGAAGAAACGTCAGGCAGACCCAGGCTCTAGGGTCGGCGGCCATCTGCCTTGACCGTGTCCGAGGGGAAAGAGCGAGGGAGAGAGACGGGAGAGTAGAAGAGACCGAAAAATTGAGTGGGAGGGAGAGATGGGGGAGAGGGAGATACAAGCAATAGCAAAAATAGCAGCAACAATCACTAAAATCAGTAAAATCACTGCTACGCTAAGAATTGGATCAATCCTTTGTGATTTCCTTTTGTGTTCAGATGGCAGAAGAGCGGCTGAAGGAGGCAGAAGATGAAGTGGAGGGCATGAGGATGTCCAGTCAGGCTCTGGTAGAGTTCTTCTGCGAGGACGACACCTTCAAACTGGAGGAGGCTTGTCGGGTCTTCCATTCCTTTTGCCACCGTTTCCAAAGAGCTGTCCAGGTCAGACCCATAGATGGATGCACATGTCTGATTTGAAGTTAGAGATTGTCCTGCGGCACATAATCAACTGATGCCCTTCCTTTCCTACAGGAGAACGCAGAGCGGGAGCTGAAGGAACAGAAACGGATCGAGCGTGAGCGTGAGATCGGGGAGAAGCGTCGCTCTGTGGCCGTGTGTACGGGACTGGAGCTGGGCCTGGGCCTGGGCCTGAGGCCGGCCAGGGAGCCTCGAGGCGACGAGAGCCAGGATGACCTGGAGAGACTACTAGAGAGGAACTTGAGCCACACCTGGAGCCGACGGAGCCCGAGGAGCTCTGAGCACCGCAGGCACTCCCATCACCTCATAAACTACACCGCCCACCTGCAGAATTCATCCACCCTTAGGAACTTCCCAGAGCTGGGCAGCAGTCCCACATCAACCAATGACAATGTTCTTGACCATCACACTGCTCCTGGGATTTGTAGTTCCCCATTGAGCAAGAGGGAAGCCCCCCCCACTGATAGCAGGACACAGACCAATCATTACCATGCAGAAGGTCAGAACGTGGAAGCAGTACAAGCCTCACATATTGCTAAAGTTAGTCCATCTCAGCATGGGCTTTGCTTCAAGGTCACACAACAGAGGCTTGACATCATTTCTTATGTTTCGCAAAGCCTGTGTGAAGTGGCTACTACGCAAACACACAGACCTAAATATGAAGTGACTCAAATCCCACACACACCGAGTACTGTAATGACCACTGAATCTTCATCCAGTTCTTGTACCAGCACTGTCTCTGTTGCCACTACTACCCTGAGTGTTAAAAGCCAGGACTCTGCTCTCAGACACAGATTTGGCCAGCCTGTATCAGACACTACTCGCCGGCCACAGACTAAGTCCAAAGACACTTCAGTTAACGAGTCTGCACGAAACTCTGTTCATATCACAGGAATACTCTCTCATTGTGATACCAGGGCTGTGTCTTCAGCTTGCCAGTCCTCGGAGAGTCGGTCTGAATCCTTCATGGTCACAGATGGTCCAGCTGGTACACATACGCAGCCAGAGGAGAAAGAGGAACCAAGCCAGCCTGCTGCTAAACCTAGCGCTCTCCAATTGAGCCTTATGCCTGAAGGAGGGCTAACAAGGCAGACAGACATGCAATCGGCCTGCACACCCGTGGAGAACTGGACGCCTTCCAGTCTACCAGAGCTGAGCCCACAGCGAGCGCAGGAGTACCCCGACCTTCCAAATGCAGAGAGGGAGAAAGACATGTCTTATACTCGTGTGGGTGAGACGCTGGAGTGCCACACTCTGGTGAAAGGCCTACGATCATACGATACCTTGTCACACCCGACATCTCCACTACCACGACACGCACCTAGTCTCTGCTCCAAGTGGAGGAAAGAGAGGGACGCTGACTTGAGAGAGGGGGCGGTCTCAACGTCTCCAACACCTAAGGGGGATTCTCGGACCACCAAGACACCCGTGCGTAGTGGAGTAGGAGCCAAGAGAGGTCTTGTTTCACGCACGGGACCTTCCAGTAGTACAGGCATTCCTAGGGTGCGCTCCAAAACGGAGCCCACAAACAGAATCCAAGCCCCACCTGACCCACCCGTCACACCCCGCCCCACCCGCCTGGCTGCTCCTCGCAGCATATCCATGCGCTCCTCTCCCATCATGCGGCCCGCTGGCGTTCAGGCAGAGGTCAAACGAAGCAACAGTGCAAGGGAGAGGGCGCAGGCGGCGGGCGAGCTGCAGACTCCCGGAGAATCCACCCTGACCCGTAGGACTTCAGACAGAACAGTGCCAGGGAAGGTCCCGGGGAGTCCCCAGCCGTCCTTCATCCGAGGGAGCCCCCTCCGTGTGTCCAAACGAGTAGCCCCAAACTCTGAGTGTCAGGCCCCTTCCCAGCCTCGTGCTGCCCACAGTCCGTCCTCCGCCACAGCCAAGACCATCCGCACAGCCGTCATATCTGCAGCCCGTAGCAAAGCCGCCAAGACAGCAAGCACAGAGGCCCCCACTGCTGGCTCCAAAACACCCGGTGCTACACTTATTCCTGGGCCCAAAATGCCTCGCTCCTCCCCAGCTCCAGCCCTCTGGAGGTGATGGAACTTTATAGGTCAGTTTTCCAGTTTGTCCACACTTTGTTATGTGTTATCGAGCTTGTCTCTATGTGTATGCGGGTATTCATGAACTGTATCTCAATCTTTTTTTTTACTTGTATTGTTTTCAGTACGTGCTAGGGCATCATTCAGCTCTACTAAAGCCCTACATGTTAAACTTAAATAACATGTGCACATTGTCTTGAATACAATAGATAAAGAGCCACATTCAGAACAATGGGACAATCCACCCCCCCCCCCCCCCCCCATGCTACCTCCATGCACATCTAACAGTGTCCTGTGCAGGCTATAGGGCACTGCATAGAGACCTGTCATTCATCTGCTCTCCATATTAAAGCCTTTAGTACAGTATGTTAATCTATCAAAATGTTCCAAAAATGTGTGCTTGAGGTCTCATCAGTGTTTAACAACTGTAATGATTGAATTGTTTAATTTTCAGTGGCCTATAAAAAACAAAATCCTATTATTGTGATTAGTAATGACATTGACTGAATTGTCCAAAATAATGTTTTTTTTTTTAAACTGTGGGCTGTTGCTGCAAGATTATTGTAAGCCTTACTTGGCCAGTAGCCCAACCTTCAACCGATACGATATTGAACTCATCATCCTTTATTATTCCGCGAGGTCTCATCGTTCTGATGCACTTTACAAAACTGAAGAAGAGACCGTGTGAAGAAGATTACTGACATTCTTCTGCTGTTGTCATGTTTGAAAAAAACAAAACAAGAGAGAGAGAGAGAGAGAGATATTATAACTTAATTGAAAAGTATGGGTTGTTAATGTTTGTTACTGTGCATTTGTAAATAAGAGAAGATGAAATAAAGAATGTAATCAGAATAGTGGCCCGTGAGAAAATTGGTGTCCATGTCAAAGTGACAGTCCTATATATTCACAGCTGTGCTTCCTTTTGTATTTGGTGTGAAAGCCACAAGGTTTAAAGCCCCTGTTATATACCTCTCTTAACACACACACACACACACACACACACACACACACACACACACACACACACACACACACACACACACAGAGCAGTGGGACGGTCACTTCAGAATTGTTTGTTTAGAGAGCCTTTTATTTTCAAGTCCCGTCCACTTCCTCTGCCCTTCACCTCTGCTGTGTCTACTTAACCACTTAAGCCCTATATACCTCATACGCCAAACTGTAAAAATAGCAGACAAGCACATGGCGCGTCTCAATGTGATGCGTTGTGAGCTCGTACACCGGCTATTTTAGCTGTTTATGAAAAGAAGACATTAAGTGAAAGGTTTTGGAAATTTGCCCAAAAATATGGATGCCAGGGTTAATGTAGTAACCCCCCCCCCCCCCCCCCCCCAGCCCCCCGCGCTACTGCATTTATGGAAGCCCCCTGCGCGCGCACACACACACACACACACACACACACACACACACACACACACACACACACACACACACACACATACACACGGTGGTGGTTGTCATGGAGATGCTATAGGCATCCCGGGAGAGTCTCCCGGCAGAATGGAAGGGTGCAAAGGGGGGTTGGGGTGCAGAGGGTGACAGCGGGTGCAGGGTCCCAGTGGGAAACGTCTCTTTATGGGGCCGCGGTGACGCCAGCGCCTCTTGGGAAAGGCAATAAACTGGTGCCTCTTTGTTGTTCCCGAGTGTCCGGTTGTCGGTCAGCGCTGCCCTCTTAACCTGCCTCAGTGTATAGAAGGTGACATCATCAGCGGGACCCGGAGCACTCTTCAAGTGATCCCCGTCTTTAGCTGCCTTTATGGTGACTTGGTGAGAAGAATACTATGATGTCTAAAGGTGAATAAGTGATATATGGGCTGTACAAACCAAACCAAGACCTTTTACTGACCCATCTCTGTGTGTGATGTATGTGCGTTGGTCAATCGTAACAGACCGAGCCTTTAGTTCAGTTATTTCTGAACCATATATATATATATACACACACACACACACACACACACACACACACACACACACACACACACACACACACACACACACACACACACACACACACACACACACACACACACACACACACACACACACTCCTTAGCATTAATATAACTCAGAGTGTGCAAAAAGGTCCATTTGGTTCCAAGTGGTACACTCGTACAGACAAACTCCGTACCTGGGGATCCATGGACCCCACGGTCGAGAACCAGTGGGCTAGAGAACTTCCTTCAACTGTTATTTAATGCAGCCATTTTACATTCCCCAAATGGCAGAATCCACTTCATTTTCATTTTGTAATATAATCCGGGTTCTCGCTAATGGAGCACAGAAGCAACAGATACAAATGCACCAAATGGACCCTGGCTCCAATGTGTACACCCACCGACCTCTAGGGAAACATTTGGTTCCTAACTATCAATCATGTAGCTGGGGACCCCGTGGAACCCCCTTGAGGAGTATTTTGTCCACCACTGTTTGTTTAGTAGAAAGTAGAAACCACAAAGCAAGACTAAAGGGAGTAGTAGGTGTATGTATACGTAAACTGCACCCATCCTACTTTCAGCTAAATGTTATGATGTGAGAACCGGCTTCCACCAGTGACAACATGACATATAGCCTTGGGAAAACGCCCCTTTTCTGCAGATGTCACTTTTAAAATGCAGGTAGGCTACTAATCAGTGCTTTGTAATCTACACAGCTTCAAAAAGAACCATGCTGTTATTTTTTTTTAGGTCAAGGGGGTCAGCTTTTGGGATCAGCCCAACATTTGTCAAATTCCATGACATGGCACACCCACCTCTTCCCCTGAACACACAGCAGCAGCATAATGGTGGTGATGACGATACTACACAGTGGTGGACCGTAACAAAATCCATTTACTAGTACATTTTGTTTTAGTATCTGTACTTTACTTGAGTATTAGTATTTTTGGATACTTACTTTAACTCCACTACATTTCAAAGACAAATATTGTACCATTTTTTAAAACTCCACTACATTTCTAGAATGGGAAAAGGTACATTATGAATTGACCCCTGAAGCCCTATTTCAAAACTCGAGATCTACAACTCACAAAGCATTTTCACTATTGATTTTTTGGGGGGAAATTCCTGGAAAATCTTTGAATTTCTTGGAAGATGTCTACATTTTAATAGAGCAACGCATTGCTATTAAAGTGCACTTTGTCAAGTACTTAAAATGTATAGCTACATGTTATGTTTCTTGTGTGCTGTGGTGCCAAGTAACTAAGTACATTACTCAAGTACTGTACTTAAGTACAATTTTGAGGTATTGTTTTTACTTTACTGGAGTATTTCCAATTTTCAGTACTTTTACTTCTACTCCACTACAAATATTGTACTTTTCACTACAATTATTTGAAAACTTTAGTTACAAGTTACTCTGTAGATTTTGATGATTACAAAACATGCATTATAACCACTTCAGCCCTATATACACTTCGGCCATTTGAAAATAGCTTGTATAGATCTTCAACTTCAACTTCAAACAACTTTATTTTCCTTTCGGAACTTGTTTTGTGCAGTGGTTAAAAGACAACATACAGCCAATACATATTCCTAGGTCACTATAAAAGACACAAACTACATTTAAAACTACTACTTTAAAGCATGATAAAACTTAAAAGCATGATAAAGAATAATATATATAATAAGCAAAATATCTGCTATTTTCAAAAGAGTTTTTAGACATTTTACACATTTGTAAACCTGTGAAATGGGACATTCTGAATAATGAGTACTCTCTACTTTTTGTACGTTAAGTACATTTTGATCCTAATACTTTTGTACTTTTACTCAAATACATTTTTAATTCCGGACTTTTACTTGTAACAGAGTATTTCTACATTGCAGTATTGATACTTTTACTTAAGTAAGAAATGTGAGTACTTTTACCACCACTGCCTGTGTGTTGTCGCAGTGAGTTTAATTTGGACTTTAAAATGACCGTTTCACAATAACAGAAAACTAACACGGCTCACCAGTGCCATCTAGTGCCAGATGCCGCTATGATGAAATAAAACCAGCGTTGCCATGTCCGCTTAATGTAAGCGACGTTGGGCTTGTTGTTCTGGTAAATTGCTGGGCGGGGGGCTTGTTTCTAAAGTGTAGTAGATTATTTGGGCTTGTTTCCACATTTTTTTTTAAACGGCGGCCGTTAGGCTCTATGCACAGCAGCCATATTGGGAATGAATTGGGCCCCTTCCTTACTTCCTTCACAGGTGTTACCAATGATACTAATGAAGGCTCTGTTCCATTTAGTGTGGCATAGTGGTTGTCTTATTTTCAAGGACCCCCATAACTCAGAGTTACACACCCACCATAAGGGGCCATTTGGGAACCAAAATGGAGTGTTTCCAATGAGCCAACATGCACAATATCGGCACCCTGACCAGAATGGAACAGAGCCTTCATTAGTATCATTGGTAAGACCTGTGAACTGAAGGAAGTAAGAAGAGGCCCAATATCTTCCCAATATGGCTGCTGTGCATACAGCCTAAATTTCCCAGTGGCCAGCACGTCCCTGGACCCTGCCTAGTCTGCCCTATTTGCTTCTTTTGGGCTTGTTTCCCTAGACCCTGGTTGCTTATTTCTCTCCTAACATCTGGCACCAATGAGTAAAGACCACAACTCCCGTGGTGCAGCGCGGCCAGGTTACGTAATGGACAACTCCCCGGATGCGGCTGTCTGTGATTGACTGACTGTACGAGGCGTAAAGAGCTCCAAAGCTAAGTGGCGGTAAGTTTATAAAGAGCTTCAAAGTCTGCGTGTTAGCGCAAACTGCGTTTTCAGAATGATGTAATATGTAATTAATAAGATGAACTGCGAGTTTATTGATTGTTACAAGAACAGAAATGTCTAGAAATTGCGTTTGCGAAGTAACTTCCAACTTGTTTGCTAACTTAGTTAGCTTGTGCTAGTTCCTTAGCTTGATGCTAGCACCGTTAGCCAGTGAGGGAACGCCTAGTGGCTTGGGGACTGTTATTAAGTCCAATAACACCGTAAAGTACTTGACACCAAATAGTTGTTTTTTCTCAGTTTTGGAATCTGTCGATATGCTTCGATCGTGTATCAACCAAGAAGCAAAGTCTCTGGGGAGATGGTATTAAATCACAATCTATGCTCGTCGATCAGCTAACGGTTAGTTTAGCTCTCATCCGCAGTTAAACAGAACCAAAAGCTGTTTTGGGTTTGTGGTAACAATTCGTGTTTGTGCGTGAAAGATTGTATTTATCATGTTTATGATGCAATCTGCCATAATAGGAAATGTGGAAACGATGGCTATTTGTATTAACGTAGACTGCATCAACATTATTGTCACATCGCCGGTTTAAAGAAGTGGGTGAAAAGTGGTGAAACATATATTTTTTTGTACAAGCTCCATCATCTGTAGTTTTCAGGAAATGTAAGAAGACTATTAGATAAAGGACAATAATAAAATGGGTCAGATATTCCTGAGAGTGAAAATATACACATGTACAAGCTGGTCAGATATTCCAAATATTCATGGGAATGGCAATGGTTTGAGGCGGTGTCTTGCAAAACTAGTGAGCTTGTAGTTTTAGTTTGGCTATTTCTGCTATTTTAGAAGAGTACTGAAAGTGGAAGTGGTCAAGTGTGTCTGCGGGTTTTATACATATTTATTGAGAAGAGCTTGTGACTAAATGATAACTACACTGGATCCACTAGAACACAGGTTCTTTATTCCATTTCCTGAAAAGTAATTTGTTTTGGACATATAAGGTTTCCACCCACCCAACAGCCACAATATGGTGAACAGGTATATTACACTCATTTTACTCATAGTTCTGTTTTCCTAGGTGCTGCAGCCCCAGTGGTTGAAGGCAGGATGCAGACCATAAAGTGTGTGGTGGTGGGCGACGGGGCGGTGGGTAAAACCTGCCTGCTCATCTCCTATACCACCAACGCCTTCCCAGAGGAGTACATTCCCACCGTGTTCGACAATTACAGCGCCCAGATGAGCGTGGACGGCCGCACGGTCAGCCTCAACCTGTGGGACACGGCGGGCCAGGAGGAGTACGACCGCCTGCGCACGCTCTCCTACCCCCAGACCAACGTCTTCATCATCTGCTTCTCCATCGGCAGCCCCTCGTCCCACGCCAACGTCAGGCACAAGTGGCACCCGGAGGTGTCCCACCACTGCCCCAACGTGCCCATCCTGCTGGTGGGCACGAAGAGGGACCTGCGAGGCGACGCCGAGACTGTGAAGAAGCTGAAGGAGCAGAGTCTGGCGCCCACCAGCCAGCAGCAGGGCAACGCTCTGGCCAAGCAGATAGGCGCGGTCAAGTACATGGAGTGCTCTGCCCTTCTGCAGGAGGGCGTCAGGGAGGTGTTTGCCGAGGCCGTGCGGGCCGTGTTGTACCCCGTCACGAAAAAGAACACCAAGAAGTGTGTGCTGTTGTAATGGACGAACGGTTCCCGGACTCGGACTTGCGGAGGGGGAGGAGAGAGAGGGGATGTGGGACCAGGAGGTCCTTGTCGTTGTCTAGCTGCCTCCACCTCTACCAGTGTAGACTCTTCATTCAGCTCCTCTGTGCGCTCCTCTCTTCCCTCATTCATCTCCTGGGGGGGATTTCATTCCATCAACACCAAAGTGACTTATGATGCCAAAACAGAGGCTACAGAGTGGATCTTCTCTCTTTCTTGGTCTCTTTGTCTTTTAACTTTTGATATTTACACCCTTTTTTCCCAACAAATGTTTCATCTTCTAGATTAATAGTTTCTATTGCTTTGCCTTATAAAATCTCATGCTGACTGTGCTTGTCACAAGCCATAATAATAAGCAAACCAACCAGGCTGCCCTGTTTGACTGGAGAGAAGAGATCTGCCTTTTGTTCAGGTAGAGCAATAATGACTACCTCAAACTCTCACCTCGGGTGCATCTCAACAGTTTCAAAATAACTTCCCCACCTGACCCTGAATCATGCCCTCATTTGCCCTTTCAGAGGTAAACGGCATGTAGAGGGTGAACGCAACGTTTAATTCTAAGCCATCTGGCCACAGCCGAGGTGTGACGTCTCCAAGGTAAATTCCAGTGTGCACAGATTAGAGGTTAAACTCAAGAGCTGCAGTCTCTCCTGTGGCACGTGAGAGCTGCCAGTCTCTCCTTCCGCAGCGCACAGTCGAGCCAATAGGCCCTGGGAGAGATAAGCCCTGGATCATTAAAATCAGCCAACCGTTTGCCCTTCTCCTGTAATGGAGGAGCGGGTGTCCATAATGGCCTGACGAATGAACCGCTGCCAGTACTTGGTTTGTCAAAATGTCATTGTCAGGAAGCCTCTGGTTGTGGTGCCGCTCTGCTCTGGCTTTGTCTTAACGCTTTCAGGCTCACACTGAGTGCTGTTTAAACCACTCCTAAGCATAGCTTACTGACAGGGTAGGATCATCCAGTGACTGTTTTTGGCTAAGTATGTTGAATTTACTCTGATGGTTGTTTTTCTCCCCACTTTTGTTTTTAACCCATGCGTGTGATCATGGCCAAAGTTGAATATTTTTGTTATAACCTATGTCCAATTGATCCGTAAGATGATATATTGTGTTGTCTAGCTAATATACTTGGATTTGATAAACCAGGGTGCATAAGTTTCCCTGTCAATTACGTTTGTCGCCTTACATTTCTCTCAACAGATTATAACTCAATACAGGATTGAAATTCAAATTACCATACTTGCAATGCCATAAATAGGTTTGACTGATTTAATTGATTGTTGATAGGCTATAGCCTACTTTTGTGTTGGTTTACTGATCATCATTTAATCTCAGAGAATCTTTAGTGCCATGACTGCCATAGCCTGGTATAAATGCAGGTTTAGTTCCTTACCGCATCTAAGGGGCCTTTAAAAGAAAACAAATTGTCAGGTGCCTTATCTAAACCAAAGACTGTAGCAGAGCCCCTCTATCAAACTCAAAGGCTCTTGTTGTAGTGCTGCAAGTGCCACCAGGCCTGTCTGTGTTTGATACAGGGTAAACCAACTCTGGTTTCAGTTTCATGTGTATTTCAGAAACTTTATGCAATACTTCCTGTTGAAAAACGCCCATTCTCAGACTGTCTCGTGACACACAGGTGGTAAACCGATGTCAACTCAGGTCTGATTTGATATGCCTGGTGTGTGAAACGGAGTGCTCTTAGCCCACTGTTCTTCTGAACAGAGAGTGGTTTACATCCCTGCGTTGTGCAGAAGCAATAAGGCCAAGGCTTACAGGCACACCATAACTCACACATAAGTGTGGCAAGAACTCTTTAGTGGAAAGTGCCTTGTTCGCCAATCTGAGACATTTTTATATTCCATTTTATGAATTTTAAAAAAAACAAATTGGTTGCTTGATGCCCACAGCGGTCAATAACAGTAGACCTTTTTACTATACCGTTTTTTTGTCAGTTATTTTCATGTACTCATATGAACAGGGCATACTGTTATTATAAGTAAACTTTTGAATGTGGCTTGTCTGTGTAAAGTATAGCAAAAATGAAGCGTGACACGGGTGCCAGGTTTCGTATAACAACAATGATTCCGTTGGTCTGAGGTCTGTGGAGAGGAAGTGTGACGTCTTAACAGATCCATATGACTTAATGTGTGGAGGGGTGAATGTAATGCTTAATTTATGCTCCGCCGTACGCCGGAAATAGCTGATCTACATGCCCAAGGCGTGTCGCATCAGTATGTGACGTACAAATTTGATTTTGTATCTCCACACCATTATCAGTCTTAACCACTTAAACCCTCTATTCTTAGTAACACAGACCTGAGTTACAACGCTTTTTTTCCATCTACACCAAATCTCTTCCCTAAAAATAGCCGATCTACAAGCTCATGTGAGCATGTAGATTGGTCATTTTTAGCGAATGTTACCCCAAGAATAGGCATGCTGTGGTTCAAGTGGTTAAAAACGCCTCTTTTGGCCTGGTGAGGCTTTTGAAGATCGTGTCGAGCGAGCGAGAAGACCACCCTGGCCTGGAGAACCAATTAATGGTGAAGGCACGTAGGTCTGCTATTTCCGGCACGCGATACCGTCGTACGATGGAGTATGAAAGTCGGGCTAAAGTGTACGTGTAATGTGTCAAACTGTCAACTGTGGTGAGCTTGTGTTTCTGAACGTCATTCAGAGACGCCGTGGAAGTGGAACACACCTGTGGGGCTCTTTGTCTGTGTCCCGGAGCTGTCTGTATGCTACCGTGTGCGTGGTACTACACTTTTACACTGGGAACTTGATTTGTAGAAATCTATTTGTAATTGTTTTATATATAACAAAAAGCATATTTGTATAAATGAACTAACAGTGAGATGATTTTAAATTATGCCAAATAAAAAAATGGTGGTCAAACCAGATGAAGTGTTTTTTGTTGTTTGGGGTGGGGTGGTGGTTGTTTTTTACTTCCCTATCTCTTAATGCTTTAGTTTGAGGAAGTACTTAAAATGTGTTGACTAATGACTACACTGCCGTGGGGCTGGACGATGATGCACCCACGAACAAAGCCTTGCTGACATCCTCATTTTAATTCTAGTTTAGATGAGGAAATCCCCGTACAATGTCCAACCTTGTGAAGGCCATTACCATTACTAAACACTAGATGGACACACAGACCTCTCATTCAACTCTGCATTATAATAGAATGAGCGTGCTTCCTTGGGGCCTACTACACAATGTTTGTCTTGTCTGTACATTCAGAGTTAATGGTCTGAACCCCATCCTTGCATTCAGGGCCATCATTCATCCCCAGCACACCCACACCTCCAATCAATTGCATGGGTGTACAAGCTCAATGTGCTGCTAACTCTGAAAAATTCCTCTGACCTTTATGGGTGGTGGCTCTGGCACATGACAGATGTGTGGAACTCCACCATAAACCATTACAACACTGCAGCAACATTTTAGAGCCTGTTTCATCTCCAAGACGGAGAGGCTGTCCCTAAATGTTTTATGAGCTCACACCGCTTCCAAAACTGTCAGAGAATGGTATACAGCACTTGACATTTATGTCAGTAAATTACCTGTGTGGAGGTCCGTGAATTGCCTGAGGGCCCATTCAGAGGTAGTAGTCACCCAGGATAGCAATCAATATCACAATAGTCGATATCATATGCCTTATTTTTTCAAAATAATTGTTAACAAAATGTATGTTGTTCACTCATATTGCTGCTGTGACAACTGAATTTCCCTCAAAGGATAAATAAAGGTCTATCACTACAATGAATTGCGTGGTAAAGTTGTGTTTTGTCAAAACTTTTCAGATATTTTAAAATAACCCTTTATAACTTTTGTCAAAGTTTGAGTTTAACAGGGTTGCAACAATAAATGTAGACATACAGTAACACAACTGTGAATGTCACATCCCATTATTGTTATATCATCTCGATAATGTTCCACTGATAGACAATAAACCATAACATTGACTTATCGCTCAGCCCAAACAATTACAGACACACCGGAGTAGAAGTGATGTCCAAATGAGATGAGGACGGATCAGCGAGGATCGTTGTCCAGAACACTTTAACTTAACTAACACTAGGTGGCTTATGAGATTTACCCAAACCTTCCACTCTCGGCTATGTATCCTCAACTGATCTCTGTCACCATGTGGTGGACAAAGTACTTAACCCCAGTACTTGAGGCACAGTATACTGTAGATACTCCTGGTCAAATATTTCTCAACTACAAGAGAAAGTATCAAAAAATAAATACTTTACTTTACTTTTACTTTTACATTACTGTCCACCACTGTCTGTCACTCAGCTCCACATGGCAACTGGACAGAGTGCTGGTGGAAATGTTTTACTGCCGGCAGATGGTATATTGCTGCTATTGTATGCTGTTACTGTTGATTGACTGTACATAATTATTTATATACTGTACATATATTATCCATATACACTCCGAGTAGGCTGGTTGATACTGTACTGTACACATATCAGCCTCATATCAAGTGTACAGTAGGCTACTATACATATATTCATCATTGATGAAAGAACTATTCATATTACTGGTGGTAGCTTTTATTTATTTTAATCTTTTTATACTACTACTATCTATCTATCTATCTATCTATCTATCTATCTATCTACCGTATATTTCCAAATAGTAGGGTCAGTGCAAACACCGGGGCTATTATTTGCAGTTTCTTCAGCCTAATTTGGGTCAGTGCAAACACCGGGGCTATAATTATTTGCAGTTTCTTCAGCCTAATTGGATGTAACCAAATAATGGCCCGGTGCAGGCTGGTGCAAAAAGAAATAAAAGCCTGCTGCAAATAGCCGCCAGGTTCCTTTTAAACACCCGGGGTCCAAATCAATTGTGCGTATTAAACGCCCAGGCTAGTATTTGGAAATATACGGTATCTGCTTTGTGAACTTTAAGGACTCTTAAATCCCTCATTGTGTTTTATTTATCAATAATAATACTTATACTATTGTGCATAATGTGCTAGTAGACAACTACTGTAATAGTTTTGTACTTTTGTCTCTTTTGCATGTGGATGTCGCCCACTCGGCACCTGTCCACCCTGGAAGGGGGTCCCCTCTTTTGTGAAGCTTCCTGGGGTTTCTTCCTTTCCTCTTCCTGTCAACAGTTTTTACTTGTGATAGGAGTCTTTCTTCACCCAATTGAGGGTCTAGGACAGTGGGTCAGTTATTTCCTCTGATAAATGCCTGTCTATGAAGCCCTTTGTAACTGTAACCGTAATTAAGGGCTATAAAAAAGAAACATGCATTGACTTGACATGGCACAACTAAGATCATCCATTTGTTAGGTCATTGGACAGCTAGCATAACTGACTAGATTTTCTTTCCCTTTTTTTATCATCTAGATGCAGTGCTATAGTTGAGAGATTGAGATTGCATTTTATTGATTGTGCTGGGATAAATTCAATCATTACAGCAGCCAAGACAGATAAGGGCACATAAAGGTGGATCCATCAACTTACATAAAAAATACAGAAGGATCCTGACTATCAAGGAGATGCTTCTGTCATTGTATGAACCTTCATGTAGGTGTGTGTCATTATCTGTGGAGCAAATACATGGAATGATCAAATATTCATTTTAACTCTCTTTAATCTTCCATCTTTTAATTTCTCTCTTTCTTACATCCCACCTTTAGTTGGATTATTGTGATAGGATCAAATCACTGTTTCAGAACACAAAACACAGTAACCGGAAGAGTGGGAACTTAAATATTGTGGGCACCCCAATGTAGCCTACAATTGGCTATTTTCCCCGAAATGTATAAAAAGAAAAATAAAGAATTAGGAAAATCTGAAGTGATGTAAAGTATGCATAGTTTGAACATGCTTGAACATTTGACATTTAAGGCCTAATATGTCAATACATTTGCTACACATTGCTACAAAACCTGTGCCTGGCCAGTCATTTTGGATATAAACAAGAAGTTGAAGGGTACATTTAGGTCTGAAAATGATGTACCGTGCATGTTTAAAACATGTAAACTTACCTCAATTCAGACCATTTTCCAAATTCTTCTTCTTCTTATAATCTTTTACATCTAACACTGAGGTGCCCACAATGTTATGTACTGTAGGCGCCCACTCTTCCAGTATCCCAAAACTGTGACTAACTCTCTCTCTCTCTCTCTCTCTCTCTCTCTCTCTGTTTGTGTCATCCATGTTGTCATCCATGTTGTAGCGACACAGGCATGGCATAGGGAGATATGGGTGTGACGCTGAAGGTCTGCCTGCCAGCATAGAGCCCCTTCCTTTCTGTTCTGTGCGTCATCAGCGTTCACGGAGTGGGGGGGTGGGGTGCTATCCTCCATGGGGACCTTGATTCTGTCTCTCACCTCTCCATCTCCCTTCCCTTCCCTCCCTGTCTCTCTCCATCAGTTGCCAGTGGTGTAAGTAGTAGGCTACTCAGATTTGTTACTTAATTCAAACTATGCCCCAATATAAAAATGCTCTTGTTAAACAGGTTAAACGGTCAGTGTTCAACATTTTACTTGAGTAAAATAATTTAAGTATTGGCATAAAATATAAAAGTACCAAAGTAAAAGTAACCAAATTCTAAAAATCTTTCGAAAATAGAAGATCTACAAGCTCATAATACGTTCTAACTCAGAAAAGTAAATAATGTATTCAAACAATTGTAGTGGAGTAAAAAGTACAAAAAGTTAATTTGCCTCTGAGATGTAGTGGAGTAGAAGTAAAAAGGGCATAGAAGTACAACCTGTACAGAAGAGTAACCTCACAATAATGTTAATCAAAGTATAAAGACATGTCCTACATCCTATACAGTACAAGCATCCTGTCTGGTGCAGAACACAAAGACACCGTCAATAAATAATCAAGTATACATGCACCCTATGCAATATTTCAACACTTTTATTCCCCTGGAAGATGAAGAAGCCAAGACCTCAAACTAAGCCTGCAGCGAGAAAGCTGTGGTTTGGGCAATCAAATCAAGTGGAGAATGAAATTGTAGGATAGGAAGGAACACACAGGGGATGAAGGGGGCTCTGGGCTGAGCACACACCTTTCAGAGGAGAGGGAACAGAGTGTGGTGTTGGTGAGGTACTGATGAGGGAGAGAGGGAGATGGACAGCAACCAGTGGTGGAAATTTACCAAGCACATTTACTCAAGTAGCCTACTGTACTTGAGTAACATTTTGAGATACTTTTACTTTACTTCAGTATTTCCATTTTTAGATATTTCATACTTCTATTCTGCTGCATCTCTACATCTCATTACTAGTTACTTCATACAGTAAAAATATTATTACAAAACATACATTAACAAACACATTTGGACAAATGTTGGAAACGTTTACTTTGGTACTTTCAGTTTTTTAATACAGGACCTTTACTTGTAACAGAGTATTTTTTATATTGTGATATCGCTACTTCTAGTTGAGTAAAAAAATTAAGTTCTTCTTCCAGCACTGAGAGCAACAATGATCGAGGACATGGAGGTGATTGAGGAAAGGGGAATAGGGTTAATAGGGTTATTTAAAAATGTAAAAGAAAGGTGAGAGTAAACAATGAGAGAGAGCGGAAATGACAGATGAGGAGAAACGGGGCAAAGTGACTGAACTCTCGTTCAATTCCCAAGGTGGAATGAGACACGGGTTGGGTCTAAATGAGATGTTTATTGTCTCATAATGTTTAGATTAGTATTCCGCACGGCTCTGGGAGCAGACTGGAGCCTCAATTGAAAACCTGTAAGAGCCAAGCCATGAAGCAGGCCCAGGTGGAAGGAGGACGTGTGAGTGTACGGAACATAAAGAGAGACGAGCGGAAAGAGAAGGATTGAAGAAATTGAAGAGCGCTGCATAAAAAAGATAATAAACACAGCAGGAGTTAATTATGCTGGTTTGTGGTGTGCAGGTGGTGGGTGACGCTGGTAATGATGACTTTGTGAACACAACATCCTCAAGTGTCCTCCCAACACCCTTGTGCCTTGTTGTACCTGTACCTCTCTGATTCTAGGAACACTTGGAGAATTAAACATGGCTGATTAGATGTGCAGTGTCGTGTGTGTGTGTGTGTGTGTGTGTGTGTGCTTGTTTGTGTGTATGTGTGTGATGCTGTGCATTGTTGATGTACAATCCCCTTGAAACCACAAGAGGTTTGCTCTCACGCTGTCTGTCACTGACGTCTGAATCACCTGCACTGTGGTGAGAGGAGGCCAGATGGCACCGGGTGCCACTTAACACCGGCCACTGTTCAAATGTTCAAATGCAACGCCCACGCCGCCATGCAGTTTCACTGATGATGGAGGCATGGAACCAAACGTGAGGAGAGCAGTCGTGGAAGAAGATCACAGATTTTGTTTACTTGAGTAAAATTAGCAATACCACAATATAAAAATACCTTGTTTACAAGTAAAGACTTGAGTGAAAGTACAAAAGTATTGGCATCAAAATATACTTACAGTACCAAAGTAAAAGTACTAACATTTTTCAAGAATTTTCAAATCTTTCTAAACTCGTTTCAACATTGTGTAGGCTATATAATGAGTGGTCTTTGAAGGATGAACTGTGGTTCAACTTATGAGTAAGCTGTTGACAAGCTTAGTTTGACCTTTGCTCTAATTCACTGTTATGGTGGGCGGGGGCAAATGACCACCCAGGTAAACATGCGTGTGTGTGTGTGTGTGTGTGTGTGTGTGTGTGTGTGTATGCACGCATGCACCCGCATGCACCTGCATAAACAGTACTCTTCTTCCTTGGTTCTCAACAACAAGACAGACCCCCTAATCATGTGTGTCATCACAAACTGCGAAAGTCCTCTTCCCAGATTCAAAAATAATTATGTATATCTTTCTTTTGCAGAGGTACAGTAATCTGAAACAATCTTTTGCTAAATTGATACAATAATTCATCTCTCCATGGCTTGAAACGGCTGTATAATAATTTCCTGCTGGGGGGGGGGGGGGGGGGTTCCCTGGGTGATGCTGCAATATTTGGGCTGCCTCAGGGCCAAGCTAGACAAACTTACAATCTCTCTTTTCCCCGAATTCTCATATCTATCCTTTAAGTATCTATTACTTATACTGTCTGTCCTCTGAAAATCAGCATTTTTGCTGAGTAGAGCTCAAAAGTATTTAAACAGCCTTTTATGGTGTTTGTTATGCTTTTGTCCCCCTGTTTAATAAATACATTAAAACAAAAGAATATACGCTCCAACCCAACCCATCCTGCAGCGATAGCTCCATTGTTATGATAGCCTCTGTATAAGCTGTCAGATGGCTAAAAAGACAAGGTAGGCTGTGAAACCAAACTCTGGGGAGGCAAAAACAAACACCACCGCCTCTCCGCCAGCCCTCTCTTCAGAGACAGACTTCATTCTCTTTTGTTTTGCTGTCCAGCTTGCAGCACTGCCAGCTATCTGGTGGATCTGCCAGCGAGATTGCAGAGCCTTTTCACAAACCCGTCAATTTGATCAGTGAATGAAAGGTCACTCTGCAATATAGGCCGCCTGGTTCTGAATCAGCTTGACCCAAGCACTGCTTCAAACTCAATGCATCTCCAAAGCTCAGGCTTGTACTCTGCTGTCAGACACACAGCTGGAGCAGTCAGCGCTCATATTTTTCACAAGCTCCAATGCCTCGCTGCATCTGTTTTTGCACATTGTGTATCTCTGCACTTAAAGGACCATACCAGGGTTCTGGCCTGTTTACTTTATTGATTATGACTCACTGACTGACTGTACACTTGACATTACTGCCGTCTATTTTCCAAAGAGCATACCATGATTTGTGGAAGCCAGTGTTTTCCATTCAGTTTGGTATGAAAATCAAAATGCAGAAACTTGCTTGAAATAGGTAATGTTAGGGCTGTCAATAGGCTCTATATGCACAGCAGCCATATTGGGAAGGAATTGGGCCCCTTCCTTACTTCCTTCACAGGTGTTACCAATAATACTAATAAAGGTAGGGTAAGTGATTTGCGTTGGTTAAAATAATTGTTAAATAGCTCTATATTCTGATAGTACTCATTGCTATAGAGTGTTTGTTCAGTATTAGGAGTCTCCTTGTATCTCCACCTCTTTATTAAACAGAAAATGCATTTTCGTTTCAGTTTCCAATTTTATCCAACCAGGACAGACAACTCAATCAGGATACAGATTAAACAAGTGAAATTGGAAGTGATGACACAGAGAAATGAGCAGACAAAATTGGAACTGGAACACGATACAAATTAAGCTTAAAAATGGGTACTTTCTCCTGATTGGCTGAGATTTTGACACCTACCGAAAAATGTATTTTATGTTTATTAAAGAGCTGGAGAGACAGGGAGACATCTGTTACTGAAAAAACACACTATAGCAATGATTACTATTAGAATATAGTATTTTAACCTTTCAACAAAATACTTTTTGTTTTAACCAAAAAATATCACTTACCCTATACCTTTAAGGCTCTGTTCCATTTAGTATGGCATAGTGGTTGTCTTATTTTCAAGGACCCCCATACCTCTGAGAGTGTACAAATGGAACCAAATGGACCCGTAAGGGTCCACTTGGTTCCATTTGTACACTCTCTGAGTTACACACCCACCATAAGGGGCCATTTGGGAACCAAAATGGAGTATTTCTAGTGAGCCAACATGCACGTTATCAGCACCCTGACCAGAATGGAACAGAGCCTTCATTAGTATCATTGGTAACACCTGTGAAGGCCCAATTTCTTTCCAATATGGCTGCTGTGCATAGAACCTATTGACGCTTCACCGGCGTGTTTCACAGTTTCAGCACTCCTTCAGCAGCCGCTGCTTCTAAATGTCGGCGCTTTTCGGCAATAGCTACGTCTTCTTTCACTTTCTCCACGCTGTTTGATGCCCCCCCCCCCAAGGTTGGTGCCCTGTGCTTCAGCACCCAAAGCCCTTCCGTTAAGCTGGCACTGTTGACGTTGGTTACTCAAGTCCTCATTGGTTCGGTTTCATTCATCAGGCCGGTGTTGTCATGGGAGATGACACGTTTACCAAACACTTTCAGGTGATGCGCATGGCGTGGGGGGCACGGGGGTGGGGGGAAGCCTCGTTTCAGTCCAAGAGTTAATCCAATTGTCTTAAGTTGCATGTGGGGAAAGACGATTGGGTCCTGTATTATGCGTATTAGTTGTATGTGTGTGTGTGTTTGTGTGTGTGTTCCTCAGATATTGCGGATTACTGGAGGGGCGTGACTGTTTGGCTGGGCCTCTTCTAGACAGAACCTGTTGTGCTAGGGCCTATCATAAACCTAGCCTCATGGAAATACTGTTAGTGTTCCTTCACCACACAAAAATGTACAGAATGAAACACGATATATTGTGTAAAGTTGTTTTCCCCCATTGGAAAGGAATGTCTAGTGATGGCCTCATTATGTTTCTCTGAGTTGTGGTATAGGGGGGATAACGGTTCCACAAGGATCGCCAGTGACTGATGTCATTTTTAGCTCCAGACCTGTTAAGAGCAGCTTCGGATAAGAGAAAGATGCCCCCCCCTCCACCCAGGGGTAGCGCCTTCTGTCTAAGTAAGAAAACAAAGATTAATATCTCTCTCACTTTCTCTCTCGTCCATGATGCCACAGAGGGACATCTGCATTACTGGCTGCTTTCCATGAATTTGTCTGTTGTCATGGCTTTTGTGTAATGATTTTCATTATATCATGATGGGGGGATTATGAAGTAATGCCTTTCTCTTAGTGTGCCCTGGAGACACTCCGCAGCAGTGAGTACAGTAACAGTATATTGCCCTTTTCCTTGCATGGAGGCTTGATGTGAACTTCTCAAGTCAGCAAAAAGTTACATTTTCTAAAACAAACTTTCTGTTAGTTTTGTTGCTGCTGCTCATTATAAATCTGCATTTGTTTCAAGTGGAATAGGATATTTATAGTTTGGCAGCTGTGCATTTGAGTGGTTGAAGGTGTGTGTGTGTGTGTGTGTGTGTGTGTGTGTGTGTGTGTGTGTGTGTGTGTGTGTGTGTGTGTGTGTGTGTGTGTGTGCACTGTATAAAGTGTGTCTGTTCTTCTGTGCAAAAACATGGGTTGCTTTATACAGTAGTATCTGACATACTGACAGCTTTCTCTGTGGCCATGGAAACAAGAAATTAGCCAGTGCACGCTGCTTAAAGGAATCTACGTGTTCACAGTTCACACACATATTTACATTGAGAACAGACTACCTGGGGGGAGGGGAGGAGAGGAGAGGAGAGGAAAAGGGAGGAGAGCTTGAGAAGAGGGGAGAGGAGAGCTTGAGAAGAGAGGGGAGGAGAGGAGAGAAAGAAGTCTCTGTAAGACCGTGACGTCTTCTCCAGATGTCACACCATGACATTGGTTGTAAAGTGGCAGCATATGCAGTCACTTCCCAGTGACTGGGTTAGCATGCTGTGTGCAGTAATTGAGACTGGCCCCCTCTGGGGCTCAGCGCTAATCGCTAATAAACCCCTACTCCCTCCCCTCTGAGCAGCAATGCAGGGTGGGTTTGACCCCTGCCTGCTCTCCCTGTGTGGTCCCATGGCACTCTCACATACTGTAATTCCAGCCATAATGAAGGTCAAGCTGCCTTTATTGCACACACACTTTCTTTCTCTCTCTCACACACACACGCACGCGCACGCACGCACGCACGCACGCACGCACGCACGCACGCACGCACGCACACACACACACACACACACACACACACATAGTGACATCAACAAATCACAAGGTAAATGGTCATGTAAACAGAGTGCAAAGAAAACACTTTAGTGCACCAATGTAACTAAGATACCAGGTAAACATCAAACCTAGTATCAGTCTTCTTAGCAACATGCTAAATAGACCATATTTACACGGTGGCCATTTTGGAATTTAACATTGAAAATGCAACCCTGTTGCTGTGGCAACTGAGGTGGCATTTCATTGACTTAATGGCAATATGGCCGCCGTGTGAATATGGTCTATAGCAAGCAACCTCTCATCAAATCAACTTTGCATTAAACAATGTACCCCGTGCAGAGTATATGCAGTATGCCTAGTATTATAGTATGACCCCCCCCCCCCCCCCCCCCCCCCAGCATTTCAGCAGCGCCATCGCAAGTGAAACAATTTAAAATGCTTTCACAGCATTTTGACCGGTTTTGACAGGTATTGTGATTACAGCTGAAGGTAACAACATTCATTGTGGGGGTGATCTGGGTGTTCTGTGTCATCATGGATAACTCCTGTACAGTTAACTGACTCACTCACTGCCCCACAGAAATACCTAAATGAAACACACCCACAACTAATAGACTATTGTTATTACCTTCAGCTGCATTAACTGCACTTGTACATGTACGGAGAATTACTTAACTGGTGAAAGTCCAGGGCACTCTGGGGGGTGCAGCCCAAGACTATCATAGATACGTAAATGTGAAAATCGATGTGGGAAAAGTACTAAAATGTTGTACTTAAGTAAAAGTAGCAGTACCACAGTGTGGAAATACTCTGTTACAAGTAAAAGTCTGGTAATTCTAAATTTACTTGAGTAAAAGTACAAAAGTATTGGCATCAAAATATAATTAAAGTACCAAAAGTAAAAGTACTCGCTATGCAGAAGGTTATCATATGTATATCATTTATAAAAAATCTTTTGAAAATAGCAGATCTACAAGCTCACAATGCATTGCACAGCGATGCATTGTGAGCTTGTGCATCTGCTATTTTCAAGTAGCCAAAGTTTAAATAGGGCTGTGGTTAATGTATGTTTTGTAATGATAATTCAAATGTACAAATTAACTAGTAACTAAAGTTTTCAAATAATTGCAGTAGAGTAAAAAGTACAATATTTGCCTCTGAGAATTAGTGGAGTAGAAGTAAAAGTATTGCAAATTAGAAATACTCTAGTTAAAAAGTAAAAGTAAAGTAAAAGCACCTCAAAATTGTACATAAGTACAGTACTTAAATAGTACAGTAAATGTACTTAGTTACTTTCCACCACTGTGAACTACTACTAGACTGCTCAAATGCCTTGAAAAGCAATCACAGCCAGTGTAAACCTCAGGGTTCCTTGAGGGGGTTCCAAACAGACCCTTAACCGTGCCGGGTCTATAATAACTATGAGAGAGAGTGTACAATTGGAACCAAATGGACCCGTATTTGTGCACCCTCAGAGTTATGGGGGTCCTTGAAATTTAAAAGTTTCAGAGCCACTGCCCTATAATTGCTGACATCATATTCTTCACTGCCAATGCAAGATTTGTGAGACACGTTAGGTCAGTGTTTATTTTTGTGCTTCTATTCTTATTTGTTCTGTATTTTAGATTTGCTGTAGCTTATGTAATGTCTGGATTTGAGCCACAAGGGACTCTAAAGCCAAACATACACAACCCACTGGTTCAAACTCTTTTTTTGCTCAGTCAGTACCCCTTTTCCATGATTCCTGACACCAATTACCCACTTTATCCAACTGTAACGTTTTGCTTAGAAAACTGCAACAGACGACATAGAGGTATATGATGCTCTGAATGAATGATAATGTGGTGTAGGCCAGTGCAGAGCCGTTGTGAGCTTGTAGATTTCACAATATTTATCTGGAGTCAAACTAAATGTAATGCCCCAACTCCTACAATTCCAAGTGCTTGCCAGGGTGGTGGGGGGGGGTCCCCAGTTCAAATATGATTATTTAGGGGTTCATGGCCTGAAAGGTTTGGGAACCCTTGGTGTAGGCTACTTGTCGCTGTTTATTTGCTGTGGTGCTGAAAGTGTTTAATCATGTCTGGAGTGTTTCGTTGGTGGTTGTTGTTTGTTTGCAATGCGGCTGAAATATTGTATAGGGTATCTTTCTATATTGTTATTGGAAGAGGCTCATGTTACTGGGGATTTATTGTGTGTACTGTACAGGGTACATGGACATATTGGATTCACATGCAGTAGGTGCTATAGGCCTTATTGCCAAGTGCTATAGGCCTAGCATGTTGACTAAACTTAACAGCAGACAGGCAGGCACAACTTAATAGTTCAACAATATACATTCATACACAGTAACAAACATGTATAGATGAAAATACATGCAGACAAATGCAAAACAAAAGGTCAAGATGGAACACATTTCTAACACAAATATTTGCTCATTTAGTGTTTTTATGATGTTGTTGGAGCGCTGTCTATCAAATCAGTCCAAAATCTCCTGTGTTCAAATGGGTTGAGATCGGGTGAAACAAGGCCATAGAATACGATTCACATCATTTTCATTCTCATCAAACCATTCAGTGACCCCTTGTGCCCTGCTGTGGAGGGGGGTATCGTCATTCTGGAAGAGACCACTCCCACCAGGATAGAAGTATTTCATCATCGGATAAAAGTGAAGCACCGTGATGACTACATGAAGTTTGGCTTCACTTTTATGGGGGACCCATCTAATCCTCCTATTCCACTGTGCATTGTGTGCGGAGACAAGCTCGCAAACAGTGCTATGGTTCCCAATAACATGAAACGTCACCTTGAGACCAACCATGAAGAAATCGCCACAAAGGACAAAGACTATTTTGTGAGTTTGAAAGCTAGTAAGGCGAAACAGAACGCGAAACAGGCAACTGCATTGTTACGCAATACCACCAGCACCAAGGTTTCTGACAGAGACAGAGACAGACAAATCTTTTTATTGAGTTTTTAAAGTATTTTTCTGGGAAGGTGAATCCAACTCCTCCGTTCATTGCACTGACGAAGTTTATATATTTGTAGGCCAAATTGAACATGTGTGTGCTGTTTTTTTAGTTCGAGGTTTCTTTATTATGACATCAAAGCAAAAGAAGTTGTATGTTTCCAAAAATAAATCGGTGAAACTGAGGCACTGTCACTGACATTTTGTAATGTTCAAGGTTTCTTTATTACATCTTGTGTACATGAGAGTAAATATTTTGCAGCAGCAATACAATTAAGCTTGCTATATATATATATATATATATATATATATATATATATATATATATATATATATATATATATATATATATATATATATATAGCACACAACAGTACACAAACAACATCAGCGAGGCTGTTTGTTTAGCGCTGCAATGGATGAGTGGACGAACATTTTCCCATCTCAAAGTCCTGTATCTCCGTCCAGATGGCATGGTTGTAAAGTGACGGTTGAGGGCATGATGAGTGTAATTTACTATTGTGAGTGCTATGCGTGTGATAGCTTTATCATTCATATCAGAAAGTGTGGGTGTGGGAAGGCCAATAATCTTGGAGACAATAAGCGTAATAGCCTACTCTTGTTAGACATTGTCAAATATATTGAAAAACATGGTGAACAGTACAACAGAATAGGTTGAATAATGCTCTTGTAGAGTAATAACAAGAGGTGAGGGGCAACAGCGCTCTTAGCTTATAGGATGGAGTCTTTAATGGGATCGTGTATGGAGTCTATTGTCCAAGAAGACTAGATGAGTCCAAGTTATTTAAAATGATCAACCTGTTCTACTGTCTTTCCATGAATGGAGAGTGGGTTCAGTCCAGTGTGAGTTTGATCGAAATCGAGGTCATCTGGGCCTGTTCAGCAGTTTTATAAAAGACCACAGAGCATGATACAATGTTAATTGCTTGCAGTATGCCTGTATGGAAGTGTTTCTCCAGTCATTTATTCAGGTTTTTCCCTTTAATGTGTGACCTGTCTGCACACAGACACGCTTCCGGTCACGGTCAGACAGTAAACACACCGCTGATATTCATGGCTGGCTGCACATGAATATCCTGACACTAAAACATTTGGCGGTGCTGTCTAACACACCGAAGCAATAAGCATGAATGCACCGGAATCAATGGGTGCATTTAAAGTGTCTCTTGCATAATATTTCTGTAATACCTATCCAGGGTTCTTTTCTCTCTGGGGTGTTGATTTTTCACAGCCGAAGAGAGCAGACAACTCTACACACACTTGACTCAAAACACACTGATAAATTAACAACATTTTAACTGAATAAAACATTCAGTTTTGTATTCTCTGTCTGTGCCCACAGCCTCGAGCTGAGCTGAATGAAGCCAAGGCTACGCCATACCAGGTGAATAGACTGCTGCACTAGAGGATGATGAAAACATGTCGCAGAAATTGCCAGGTATGTTGCGAGGAATTACTGTCAGTGACATTGGTGCAGTGAAGCAACAGTATAGAAAAGGTATTACTATATACTCAAAATATACGCTCTCTCTCCACACACACACACACACACACACACACACACACACACACACACACACACACACACACACACACACACACACACACACACACACACACACACACACACACACACACACACACACACACACACACACACACACACACACACACACACACACACAGTATGCTTTAATTAATTTCTTACAAGCATATTTCTCATATGCTTTCATTTCATGTTTCCATCTGCTACAGAAGCTGAGAAGTAATTTATTTTGTGACAGTTAGACAAAAACGATGTTTTAGAAGGCGTTTTTTTGTGTCCTCAAAACACCACATTTCCCCTGCAACTTTACTATTTAAAACACTTCTGGGTCATGCACGACTGAGGAACATGCCTGCGTGTGCATGTGAACCCCACATGCGTATTTCTCATGTGTTTTTCGTATACCCTACTTGATCATACTACAGCGTCACACAAAAGCATCAAAAGTAGCAGTTCCATAAGCTAGGTGTCTACCCGACAGTAGTCTCGCGTAGCCAGACAACTATTCCACAATCTCTGAATGCTATATAGAGTCTGGAACTACAACTCCCAAAATCCGAGAGAGGAAACTGGCACTTCCGTTCAGAAAAATATATTTTAAAATATCTTTACATTTTATTCTTTAATTTCCATTTCTGCTAAACAGCTAGGTAAATATACGTAGATGATTTGTATTTATATTAGGATAAATCCACGCGACTGTAAAGACGAAATGGAAGTGGGGAGGAGGCTTCACATCCGGTTTATATTCTAATCATCATCAGAGCTTCCGAGTCCCAGACTGTAACATTTGAATGTGCATTTGATATTTTTCAAATGTATAATTTACACCAACATATGAAGGTGTAATGTTCATCATGCAGGAGGTTATTATCCCCGCCAGCCCGGAAGTGCCGAGGTGAGGGATTATGTTTTTACTGTCCGTGTCTTTCTGTCTGTGTGCAGCTTATCTCAGGCTACCTGCTGGACCGATCGGTGTGAAACTTGTGTGTGTGCACAAGTTCTTCGTAGGTCTGAAATTGTTCAAATCGGCCTCATGGTGGTGCTGTACAAGCCCACATCACAATTTGGCCTATAACTCTTAAACTACAGCACAGCATTTTCAGTCTATAACTCTTGAACCATCAACATTTGTTTCTCATCTATGATGTCAGTCAGTACTATCATGCCAGCTATCTCCATATATTGGCATCTCAAGAGACAGACGGACAGAATCCTGTGTGTGTGTGTGTGTGTGTGTGTGTGTGTGTGTGTGTGTGTGTGTGTGTGTGTGTGTGTGTGCGTGTGCGTGCGACTCTCCTGTACCTGCGTGCTGCGTCCGTCTCTTCTCCATGGGAGTTCCCATCACTGACATGACTGTAATTATAGGCTCAGCTTCTCTCTTCTCTCCCATACCAAAATAGATTTGTGATTCACCAGCCCATGCAGTTCCCCCACTCCACACACACACACACACACACACACACACACACACACACACACACACACACACACACACACACACACACACACACACACACACACACACACACACACACACACACACACACACACACACACACACACACACACACAAGCTCGCACTGGCACAGGCACAGTCACTTGCACAAACACACAGGCAATCAACTCTAGTGGAATACAATTAATATCCAATTCCTCCAGCCTTTCCCTTGGATTTGAAAAGAATTGTGTTGCTTCGGGGGTTATTGACTCATGAAAGCCATTATTAACAGAGGTGACATTGCCGGTACGAGGTCAGGGATGAGTAGATCTTTATTCCTTCATGTGGAAAAGCACTCACTGAAATTGGTGAAAAGAATATCATGACGTCAATGCACATGTTGTTTTTCAGCCTGAGAGAGAGTGCTTGCTGCTTGGTATTCTGGAAACTACAGGTATTGGGGTAGAGTCCGACCGATACCAGAGTTTTGGTATCCCAATTTAGAGACCGCAGAGAATCCTAGACCACGATTACCGATGTTTTGACCGATATTTTGTCAAACAGTTAAACATTTTCAGATCAATTTGAAAAACTGAGCTTGTAGATCTGCTATTTTGGGAATTTGTGAAAACTTTAGAACATTTTGTCCCAATGAAATGCCCAAAATAGGGCCACCAGGTTGAAAGTGGTAAAAATGGATACATTGGGTGCATAATTGCCGATACCAATCAAATAATGGCCGATATATCGGTAGATAGGCATCCAATTCATCCCCCGTCGGACCTCAATTGATAGAAGAGACGTCATTCTTCACTCGGTATCTCTTTTTTAAAGCATGGTTATTATGCAAGGAGCTGAGACGAGCCCCTTCATCTTACAAGGTTGAGGTGTGCCTCAAGGCAAAGGCTACGCTCTGCTGTCGGCAGCTTGGCAGCAGTAGCGATAAACAGAATCTATATATGCATGTTTACTCCATCTTGAATTTACATATTGCAGGGGTGTGGAATACGGTCTCAAAAATAGGGAGCAAAAATAAGTTGCCACCCGGGGGGAGGGGGTGTGCCTATAATGACATGCCCAAGATAGGGATGCCAGGTTGACAGCGTTAATAAATGTATGAAAACACTTAACTACAGTATAACATGTGTCACATGTAGTAGATGGACAGGCATGGATTGAGATGCACTCAGATTAATCTGCAAAAAATGCGAAAATATGCACAAAATAACTTAATAGGCTCTATGCACAGCAGCCATTTTGGAGAAAAATTTGGCCTCTTCTGACTTCCTTCACAAGTGTTACCAATGATACTAATGAAGCCTCTGTTCCATTCTGGTCAAACAGAGTCAGGGTGCTGATATTGTGCATGTTGGCTCACTAGAAATACTAGTGGGTCTCAAAGTGTGGTCCAGGGACCCTCATGGTTCCTTGAGAGGCTGTAACTCTGAGAGTTATGGGGGTCCTTGAAATTAAAAAGTTTGAGAACCACTGTGCTACACTAAATGGAACAGAACCTTCATTAGTGTCATTGGTAACACCTGTGAAGGAAGCAAGGAAGGGGCCCAATTCAAGGTTAAATGGGAACACTAGGGGTTGGCAATTTCCAGTAGAAATTAGAAAGTTGAAGTGAATCTCCGTGAACATAATGGTGATGTATTTACCCACACAGTTGTTATTCAGGGTCATTGTCAGCAGTTGCTTATTGTGTTACATTAACTTAACTTCATGCCCCAAATGACCTTTCTTTCAATCATTTACTCACCCTGTGAAGCCTTGAATTAATATATTTTGTTTGTATCACAACCCTCACAGTGAATTAAGAATCCAAAAAAGATAATGCTTGATGAATTGAAGAAAATAGGGATCCAAGATTAACAACAGCAAAGAACTATATGAAAGAAATCTGACTATGAACTCCAAAACGGGTGCAATACGTTAGTCCGACAGACCATTCCTCCGACAGCGCATGCCTCCGACGTTTACTATACTAACCCTATACCAAACCCTAACCCTAACCCTAACCGCACGCGGAAGCCACGTAGTCGGAGTAATGGGATGTCGGACTTACGTATGCCGGGTGCAGTACGTTAGTCCGACAGCGCATTCCTCCGACAGCGCAGCGCTCCTACGTTTCCAATACTAAACCCTAACCCTAACCGCACGCGGATGCCACATAGTCGGAGAAAAGGTCTGTCGGATTAACGCATGCCTCCCACGTATGCCCCCCCTCCAAAACAACTCTCACAGTTTAAATCCATGTGTCTCATATCCGGTCGGTGTCCTCGTTACTTCCAAAACGCCACATTTGCTATTAATTTAAACACTTCCGGGATACACACTACAGGCTCATGCACGAATGATGAGCATGCCTGCGTGCATGTGAACTCAGCTCTCATTGAACCCCACGTGAGCTGAGAACACCAAACGACCGACGGGAGGGGCATGGTCACCCCTTGTTATTATCTCTCTTATCGCGGTGACGCGATAAATACACCTTAAATACAACAAACAACAGTGAAACATATTCCCTTGCACATACTTAACTCATTAGTAACCACAATGAAACGCAGCATTTCCCAGGATGTGCCCCGAGGAATGCTGGGAAGTCTCTCCCAGCCGCTAACAGCCTAGGGCAGAGGGTCTCAAAGGACCCCACCCTGGGTCCTCTTCTTTTCTCTCTCTACACTACATCTCTTGGTGCTGTCATCCACTCCCATGGCTTTTCCTACCACTGCTATGCCGATGACACCCAGCTGATCCTCTCATTCCCCCCCTCTGACACACAAGTGGAGGCACGCATTGCTGCTTGTCTGGCTGACATCTCGGAGTGGATGTCGACACTGCACCTGAAGCTCAACCTGGACAAGACCGAGCTGATGTTCCTCCCGGGGAAGCGCTGTCCGCACCGAGACATGGCTATCACCATTGATAATGCTGTGGTGACGTCAACTCGGACTGCGAAGAATCTGGGTGTGACCCTGGACGATCAACTGTCGTTCTCGGCAAACATCGCATCAGTGACACGGTCCTGCAGATTCCTCCTCTACAACATCAGGAGGATTCGCCCCTTCCTCACGGAGAAGGCAGCCCAGGTGCTCATCCAGGCTCTTGTCATCTCCCGCCTGGACTACTGCAACCCCCCCCTGGCTGGTGCTCCGGCATCTGCCATCAGACCTCTGGAGCTTGTTCAGAAAGCTGCAGCTTGTCTGGTGTTCAACCGCCCCAAGTTCTCCCACACAACTATCCTTCTCCGTTCTCTACACTGGCTCCCTGTAGCAGCTCGGATCCAGTTTAAAACCCTGGTGCTAGCCTATAGGGCAGTGAAAGGAACAGCTCCTTCTTACCTCCGGGCTATGGTCGATGCCTACACCCCTGCCCGACCACTTCGGTCTGCCACCTCGGGGCGACTGATTGCCCCGTCACTCAAGGGTCCTTCTGGTCGATCGACACGGTCACAACTTTTTTCTGTTCTGGCCCACAGTGGTGGAATGAACTTCCCACTGATGTCAGGACAGCAGAGTCACTGCCCATCTTTCGCCGCAGGCTGAAAACCCACCTCTTCAGGGAACACTACCCTTCCTCTTTGTCTGGCTTACTTGTTGTTAACTAGTTGTACGAACTCTTGTTTTATTGTTGTATCGTTTTATTGGATCTTGTTTAGTTGATACACTTTTTGTATTAGCTCGTGCTCATTTGATTTTGCTATTTTGTCTCATCTGTTTAAGAAAGTAGGTAGCTGATATATAGCACTTTTACCTTAGCGCTAGGTATACTCTTGGTTGCTTGTTTTTGCAGGAAATGCACTTAAGACTTCTGGTGATTAGTAGTTTCGTTCCCTACCTATGTTGAATGCACTTATTGTAAGTCGCTTTGGATAAAAGCGTCTGCTAAATGACTGTAATGTAATGTAATGTAATATAGCATCATAGTCAGTTTAACCACTTTTACCCAATATAAACTAGCTAAGATTTTCTGAAAATTGCTGATCTACAAGCTCACAATGTGCCACGATGTGACGTGTTGATCTGCTATTTTCCAAAAATCTAGTATAGAGTATTTTTTAAATATTTTAGCAACACAACTCTTGTTTGGCGGTCCCTGGCACAAAATATTTTGGGGTCCGCGGCCAAATACATATTAATTTGGGGGTCCTTAAGGTCTTTTAGGGTCCTTGGGGGTGAGAACCACTGGCCTAGGATACTACCCCCCCATACCTGAGGGGTTCTATTGCCCCCAGTAACCCACTCAGCCACCGGATGCCGCCCATGCTTTCCCAGGGCCCGGTGGCTCTGATGCCCCAGCAGTAGTGTAAAGTAACTAAGTACATTTACTCATATACTGTACTTAAGTACAATTTTGAGGTATTGTTTACTTTGCTGGAGTATTTCCCATTTTCAGTACTTTTACTTCTACTCGACTACATCTCAGAGGCAAATATTGTACTTTCACTCCACTACAATTATTTTAACACTTTAGTTGCTAGTTACTTTATAGATTTTGATTATTATTACAAAACATTAACAGCCCTATATATATCGTGATGCGACGCTTGTAGATGAGCTTGTAAATCTGCTATTTTCATTTTTTTTTTTCTAATTTTATACATTTGTGAAATGGGACATTCTGCATAATGTTAACTTTTACTTTTGGTACTTTAAGTACATTTTGATACCAATACTTTTGTACTTTTAATTGAACTTTTGAATTCCGGCCTTTTGCTTGTAACAGGGTATTTCTACATTGCAGTATTGATACTTTTACTTAAGTAAAATATGTGAGTACTTTTTCCATCACTGTGCCCCAGTGTGAGGGTCATCCAGTAGTGTGGAGGATTTCTCCGTCTCCACTTGGTCCTCTTCTTCTCAGGTGGGCCAATTGCTCACATCCATGCCTCCGAGAGGCGCCGGTTAGGACCCTAATCTGAAGAAGACTCACCTCTTCGGACTCCACCTCACCCCGTAGCACTCCACTCTCCCTGTACCCCTTCAAGCCACCTTCTCTCTCCATTGATGCTAGCGACTGAACAAGATATGACTACCATGCAGACATATCTTGCTCATTCGTTCTCATGTTCTTTTTCTTAGGTCCTCCCCAACTTAGTCGTTAGGCCAATTGATTCCTCCCCACACACATTTCTGTGTTGTCAGTCACTGCTGTCGTATCCTGCTGACTCACCTGCCAGTGAGGAGCCCCTACCAGGAGGACGTACTGTATAGAGCCTTCGTTCTAATCCTCCCGCCCAACACTCCCCGCTGACAGATGCCGCCCAGCCCGAAGGAGTACATGACAAATATCACCCTCCCCGCCCTGCTTCCCTCCCCCGAACACGGGTCAATTGTGTTTGTGTAGACACTCGACAAAGCCAGATGCACCAACGGTGGATTCAAACCCACAACCACCGTGGTGGCCAGGGACTTTACCACTGCGCCACACGAGCGACACGTAACCTAGTTTCTTGCACTGCTTTCGCTGCCTTCTATTTATGTGATTATTTACCTTGTTTATTGCGAGTCACTCTAGATAAGAGTGTCTGCTAAATGCCTACATTGTATATTGCAGTTGTACTTGACCGTTCTGGTTGGTGCTGCGGTCGCACTCGCATCTGAAACAGCCTGAAATACTTGACGAGTAGCTCCATACAGCATGTAGTACAATTTGTTCGTCAGAGAAAATCCCCCAGGCACATTTTATCCCGAAGTCCACTTGAATCCCGTTTGCATGGTGTTTAAAGCCAGTGCTCCTTTCACTATATCTGTCTATTTTCTCCCTCTTACCATCCCTCCCGTCCCTCCATTTAGTGTCAGAGATGGATGGCTGGTGATAAAGATGGAGGCAGCCTCCTCACACAGCCTGAGTGAGCCATCACTCTTCTAATGAGCTGCCAAGACAGACAGAGGGACAGACAGAGGGACGGACGGACGGGGGCGGGGGTGACGGGACGGGACGGGGGGGGGCGGGGGTTGGGGGGCATATGGGGTGCAGCTGCCACGGTAGAGGTCATCGTGGAGGCAGTGGTGGAAGAAGTACTCCGATTTTTTTGTTTTGTTTTTTACTTAAGTAAAAGTAGCAATGGCACAATATAAAAATAATTGTGCCTGTGTTCAACATTTTGACTTACAGTGCCAAAGTAAACTCACAATTTTACAAATGTGTCAAACTTGTTCAATGCGACACGTTATGAGCTTGTAGATCTTGTATTTCTGAACAGACAAAGTATAATATAGGGCCAAAGTGGTTAATGTATGTTTTGTAATCATAATCTAAATATGCAACGTAAATAAAGTTTTCTAATTAATAGTAAAAGGTAGAACATTTGCCTCTAAGATGTAGTGTAGAAGTATAAAATAGCAAAAAATTGGTATACTCAAGCAGTACCTCAAAATTGAGTGAGTTACTTCTCACCACTGTGCGGAGGTCACAATGGAATCAGGAAGCAGACCGGGTGTGGTTGGGTGGGGGGGTGAGGGGTAAAGGCTAAGTGGTGTCAGTAGGGGGGCATGGATAGCTGGGAGACGTAAAGGTCAAGGGGTCAAGTTTGTGAGGAGGAGGAAGGAAGGGTCAACAGTAACTTCCACCCTCTCCCACCCCCAGCGGTGGGTGTTATTGTGTGTGGATATCGTCGCCGTCGGGTAGGAACCTTGTATCTACTTATGTCAACTTTTTATGTTTGTTTGTTTTTTCTTGTAAATGAATGCCCTATACTTCGTCATACTACACGAAAGTAGCAAGAATAGCCGATCTACAAGCTCACAACACGGCGCATCCGGATGCGTTGTGAGTTTATAAATCTGCTATTTTGTGTGGATTTTTTAGGCCTAAATATTGAACCAATGAAAAGTTCTAAAAAGAGCATGTGACTCAATAATAACTACATTAGATCCACTGGAATACTGGTTATTCTTTTACGTTGTAGATCTGCTATGTTTGAAAGAAATGTTTATAGGGAAAGTGAAAGTGTGTTTGTGAGTTTGAACACAGTAACAGTTTTGGACATATAAGGTTTCTACCCGACAGTGACGATTATGCCAGAGGCTGCATGACCCCTCGCTGCGAGTGGGAAAGCTTATTATTTGACTGCAGCGCTGCTGGGGAGGTGTTTGTTTAAGGGCGGGGGGGAGTGGGGGGGGGGGCTCCGGGAAGCCTCTAATGAATGCCAAGGCAGGAGTCCTGGCGAGGCCTGCCCTTATATTCAAAGACCTGAGCCAAGCGAGCTGCCTCTCCCCCGGCCTGCGTCGCCCCTGGGTGAGACCTGAATTATTGATCAGAGAGAGAAAGAGAAAGAGAGAGAGAGAGAGAGAGAGAGAGAGAGAGAGAGAGAGAGAGAGAGAGAGAGAGAGAGAGAGAGAGAGAGAGAGAGGGAGAGAGAGGGGAATGGATCTGGAGTTTGTGAGTGAGTGCGCATCCTAGTGTGTGTGTCAAGGGTATGTATACATATCCACTGCTGTGTGTGCGCGCGCGCGTGTGTCTCCATGTATTATTATACTTGCGAGGGCCAAAGGTCTTATGGTAGAATTTGAGAAAAAGACATTGTGAGGACCATTTTACTGGTCCTCACAAGAGAAATGGTTGTTTTACGGTTAAAACATGTAAGTAAGCTTACAATTAGGGAAAGAGTCAGGTTAGGATTAGACTATTAGAGGTTAGGTTTAGGGGTTATGGTTAAAGTTATGCTTGATATATACTTTGATGCATGCCGATATCATGCACCGATCTAGAAGTAGTTCTAGAAGCCCACAATGCATTGTGAGCTTTTAGCAGTGGTGGAAGTTACTTAAGTAAAAGTATCAATACTGCAATGTAGAAGTACCCTGTTACAAGTAAAAGTCCGGAATTAAAAATGTACTTGAGTAAAAGTACAAAAGTATTGGTATAAAAATGTACTTAAAGTACCAAAAGTAAAAGTACTTAATGTTTGAAAATAGCAGATCTATAAGCTCACAACGCGTCGCGGTGCGACCAAGGGCCAAGGCTTGGATATTTACGATGAGGCCAACACGGAAGCTTATGAATGGCAAGAGTGGCGCTGTTTTACCCTGCACCGACCTGCGGTGTCAGAAAGAATTTATTTTAACGCAAGTGAATGGTTTTTTTGACAAACTTTAGACTAGATTTTCTTACCGTAATAAAAATTGTCATAAATTCTATATGCTTCCAGTCGCTAGTTTAAAGTCTCCTTTCAATCATCATGATGTGCGTTTTGCTAAATTATGGTCCCATTTATTGTCTCCGAAAGGCATGGCGAGAGAGTATGTTTTGCCCCCTGTCCGTCCGTCCGTCCGTGTGTGTGTCCGTCATTCTGTCTGTGGACAGCTAATCTCTGGCACCGTTGTCTTGATCGCAGCGAAACTGAGCACACACACTCCCTGGATACCAATTCAGAACCTCTGCCCCACATTTTTCACATGGGCCTTTTATAGTGCCACCAGGAGGTTGCTTTGTGCAAAACATATTTTTTGACAGTACTCCTACAGATTTTGTCCAAAAATCATGCAAATCGGTACACATTCTCTCTATAGTCATTAAACGAAACGGGTCTTTCAGATTTTTCATATTCCATCCTGATTGGCTCAAAATGGCTTCCAAAGTTTGCAGGAGTGCTCCGTTTTGAACAAAATGCCTCAAATCATGAACACAGCATGCAATTTCAGTGACATTTTGCACGCACATTCCCATTAGACCGAGGAAGAAATGCCACTTGATTTTTTTCAAATCAGCCTCATGGTGGCGCTATAACAGGCCAATTTGAATTTTTACCTATAACTGCACAGATCTGTGTAAAACTTTGTGTGCACACTCCCTAAAGGTCAAGGAACAACCTTTGCCCTGCATTTTTCACATCTGCCTGTTATAGCACCACCAGGAGGCCGACTTATGTAAAACACATTTTTTTTATATTACCCCTTCCGATTTTATCCAAATTTCACGCAAATCGGTACACATGATCTCTACAGTCATTTGATCAAGACGAATGTGTCTGATATTACATATTCTATCCTAATTGACTAACATTGGCTTCCAAAGTTTGCAGGAGAGGTCCGTTTACAACAAAATGCCTCAAATCATGCGCGCAGCGTACGATTTCCGTACATTTTTACACACACATTCCCACTTGGCTGAGGAAGAAATGCCACCCTTTTCACATTGACCTGTTATAGCGCCACCAGCAGGTCTAATTTAACAAAACCACATGTTTGGAACAAAATGCCTCAAATCATGAATGCAGTGTCCGATTGCCGTGAAAGGCCTAAGAACACATGGCACCCTTTTCACATTGGCCTAGTATAGCGCCACCAGGAGGCCACAATAACCTACCTGACCTGGCGGAGACCTGTGCTCCGAGGAGCACTTTTTCTAGTTTTAAAATTGACGATAAAGTAGGCTATTCTCTAGGAGGGGCGGGATGATTTCATTGACAAGCTACACAACCAATAGCATTCATTCCCCGCCCCCGCTCTTGATTGACAAGCTACCCAACCAATAATGGTCTGGTCTCATTCTGCAGGACATGACGCGATATGACGCGATATTGAAAGATGGTGGACCTACAGTCTTGGAACAATCGGCTTCATTTTCGGTCTGTAGAAAGCAGGGGAGTGGCTTTGTCCATCTCATTTATACAGTCTATGGGTGCAACGCGTTGTGAGCTTGTACAGTAGATCGGCTATTTTCAAATAGCCTAGGTTTAAAATAGTGCCAAAGTGGTTAATGTATGTTTTATAATGTAATAATTTATATCTGAAAAGTAACTAGTAACTAAAGTGTTCAAATAATGAATGAGTAAAAGTACAATATTTGCCTCTGAGATGTAGTGGAGTAGAAGTAAAAGTAAAGACAACTGGAAATACTCCAGTAAGTAAAAAATACCTCCAAATTGTACTTAAGTACAGTACTTGAGTAAATGTACTTAGTTACTTTACACCACTAGCTTTTAGATATGAGCTATTTTTAGCTTTAGGGTTAGTATATAAAAAAAAGTGTAAAATGGCATTCATAAAATCACCGTCCTCAAACATCGATGTCCTCACAAGTATGGTAATACAAGTGTGTGTGTGTGTGTGTGTGTGTGTGTGTGTGTGTGTGTGTGTGTGTGTGTGTGTGTGTGTGTGTGTGTGTGTGTGTGTGTGTGTGTGTGTGTGTGTGTGTGTGTGTGTGTGTGTGTGTGTGTGTGTGTGTGTGTGACACACTGTGTGTCTGTGCACGTGAGCCAACAGGAAGTTGTACAATGTTTCAGACATCTATAGGGGATGATGAGATTTACCCCGGGGGGGGACAGGGACCAGTGGGGTCTGTGGGGTGATACAGGGGACGGGAGGGCTGTTAACAAACTCCAGACTGAAGTTTACAGAGTAACAACACCCACACATGACAGACAGGAGGGAGCGAGAGACAGGGAGAGAACGAGAGAAGCAGGGAAAGGAGTGTACCAGAAATAGCAGTGGTGGAACTTTACTTAAGTACTCAGATTTGTTATGCAAGTAGAAGTAAGCAATACCACAACATGTAGAAATACTCTTTTGCAAGTGAAAGAGCTGCATTCCAAATGTTACCTGAGCAAAAGTACGAAAGTATTGGCATCGAAATTTACTTGAAGTACCAAAAGTAAAAGTAGTCATCTTAAGTCTAGCTTAAGTGTAGAATAGGGGTTTTGTATTAATAATAAACATCTGCAAAGTAACTACTGTAGTAACACGTTTTCAAATAATTGTAGTGAAGTAAAAAGTATTTAAATATTTGCCCCTGAGAGTAGTGGAGTAGAATTATGTAAGTATCGGGGGAAAAAAGTACAGTACTTGAGTAAATGTACTTAGTTACTTTCCACCACTAGAAATATAGCCAGGGGACAGAAAGCGGTGTCTGATGTAATGTGGGAGTTTGCAAATGTGTTGAAAGTGTGACTCATGAAAAACAACTGAACAAAGTAAAAGAGAGAGAGAGAGAGAGAGAGAGAGAGAGAGAGAGAGAGAGAGAGAGAGAGAGAGAGAGAGAGAGAGAGAGAGAGAGAGAGAGAGAGAGAGAGAGAGAGAGAGAGAGAGAGAGAGAGAGAGAGAGAGAGAGAGAGAGAGAGAGAGAGAGAGAGAGAGAGAGAGAGAGAGAGAGAGAGAGAGAGAGAGAGAGAGAGAGAGAGAGAGAGAGAGAGAGAGTGATGAATGTGTCCCTGTGTGAACAAACGGCCGCGACAGTGCATCCCAGCGTGTGAGAATGTTGTGATGCTTTTCTGTCATTGTGTGTGTGTGTGTGTGTGTGTGTGTGTGTGTGTGTGTGTGTGTGTGTGTGCACGCGCCACAGCTGGGTCTATAGCTCACAGGAAACAGATGGGAGGTAATAAAGTCACGTAGGTGGGTGGATGCTGCGGATGGCCACAGTGGGCTGTCTGCAGCGGGAGAACACTCCATCCTGACGCATATACGCCCACGGATGATGACTGGTGGGCAGCGTGACTGCTGACTACTGGGGCCAGGGATTACATTTGAGACAAGAGGCCTCGTTCAAAGGTTAGGGCATAGAAACAATTCACCAGCGCTGCAAAGAGAAGTACTCAGATCGTTTTTTTACGTAAAGTAAAAGAGTAAAACCTCCTCCTTCCTCTCGCTACCTCTGACACATGGAGAGAGAGACTTTCTGGCACAAGGAGAAAAGAGCAGGGGCAAACGGATGAGTAGCCTGAAAGAGCGAGCCCTATCGATGGTCTTGAAGGGCGGATCCAAACCCAGGCGGTTGGATTCCAGCGCCGCTTCCTATTGCTTCACCAATCTATGTCCCCGCCTCCCCACCCCTCCCCCCCTTGCCTGTGCACGGAGCACGCTGACGTCACCAAATTTAGAGCGACGCCCCTCTGCACTCTGATTGGTTAGGAGATAACAAGGTCCTAAAACCACCGTTCCTGCAAGGTTCTCCCAGGCCTTTTTTCTTTTGTAACAAAAACAAGAATAAATTGTCTTAAAGTCAAGAATAAATTGACTTAAAGTCATATTATTACCAGCTGCTAGCTCCATTAAGAACCTCTCACTCCGCTATCCAGCTCCGAGATGAGGTTCTGTGGATGTTCACTTGACCAATGTTAGGTGTTCACAGACGGACGGACACACGGACGGACAAAGTGAAAACATATTGTCCGCCATGCCTTCGGCCTGGCTGGGACAAAAATACCCGTGGACCCCCCCCCCCTTTGGGATCCCTGGAGACCCTTGGGGGGACCTACAGACAAAAAAAAACAGGGGGTCCCTGGACCTCCCCCCCTTAGGGGTCCTTGGGGGTCCCTGGGACCTACAGACAAAAACCTACAGACCCTTAGGGGTCCTCAAAGCGTTCAGTGTGTGTGTGTGTGTCTGTGTGTGTGTGTGTGTGTGTGTGTGTGTGTGTGTGTGTGTGTGTGTGTGTGTGTGTGGGGGGGGGGGGGGGGGGTAACAGCAGGCAGCTCAGCTGTGTTTCCTGCAGGGTCAAATTTTGATGGCAGCAGGGTCTCCCCATTGGCTTAAAGACGATCTCGATGCAAATGAGGCAGCAGGGTCTCCCCATTGGCTTAAAGACGATCTCGATGCAAATGAGGCAGCAGGGTCTCCCCATTGGCTTAAAGACCATCTCGATGCAAATTTTGAATGATGATGATGGGGTATGCCTGTGTATAGACCAGCGGCTTGCAGCAGCTGGTAAAAAAAGGCATGGGTTTCCGAGGCTAACGGATGAGTGACCGATGCAGCGCTGGGATGGCAGCAGTGGAAGAAGTACTCAGATTTTTTACTTGGGTATAAGTAGCAATACCACAGTGTAGAACATACTCTTGTTACTGTACAAGTCAAAGTCCTGTATTCAAAATGTACACAATGCAACATATTGTGAGCTTGTAGATCAGCTATTTTCGAATAGCTGAAGTATAAATTAGGGTTAATGTGTCTAAACTGATTTTGTTGCTACAGTATATTAACGTCTTCAAGGACCCCTGCAGGGTCCCGGGACCCCACTTTGGGGACCACTGGCTTAGGCAACAGTTAGTAATAAGTCAGTGTGCGTCCCGGGACCCCACTTTGAGAACCACTGGCTTAGGCAACAGTTAGTAATAATAAGTCAGTGTGCTCAAAATGCAGCTTTCCTCTCTTCAGTAAATGATGCACATGGCTCCTCAGGTATCCTTTCACACTCAAGTCATCTTCTCTGACGCAACAAGGCACTGGCTCTGGCTCAGGAGGTAGAGCGGCTGTCATGGAATCGGAAGATTCCCGGTGTCCCGGTTCGAATCCCCGGCTCCTCCTGGTTTTGTGTGGAAGAGGCTCTATGCACAGCAGCCATATTATCACTTCCTTCACAGGTGTTACCAATGATACTAATGAAGGCTCTGTTCCATTTAGTCTAGCACAGTGGTTTCCACGACCCCCATAACTCTGAGAGTGTACAAATGGAACCAAATGGACCCGTGACCTGTAAGGGGCCATTTGGAAGCCCATGAGGGTCCCTGGACCCCAACTGTAGACCTACTGGTGTAACAGAGTGTTTCCAGTGAGTCAGTCAACATGCACAATATCAGCACAGTGAACTCTGTTTGACCAGAATGGAACAGAGCCTTCATTAGTATTATTGGTAACACCTGTGAATGTCTTCATAATATGGCTGCTGTGAATAGAGCCTAGTGTCCTTGAACAAGACACCTAACCCCCCAACTGCTCCCGCCTCCCGGTGAGCAGGCGTGATCCCTTGCATGGCACCTGATTCGGATGCTATCAATGCATTGAATGGGACATTATCACCTTTTATTAGACCATTGAATGGGCGAAGTAGGCGACCTACTTACCTACCCGCGATTTATCAGACCATTCATTGGGTGTTATCAAGACATACTGACCTACCAACGGAGATGACTTAAATAGTTCAGTTTCGGTTTTGGTTTTGGTTGTTTTGGTTTCGGACCATGACGGAGGCGCGCAGTCTCAGGCGAGCTGGAGCCAGCGACGGACCACCGAGGGAGCTAAAGCGACCGAGTTGCCGTCCGGAGCGGTGCGACGCTCGCCTGAGCCTACTCAGCGCCGTTGGAGTTATGTACCGATAGGCACAGAATCGTAAATATTGTTGTGGGGACTGCTCCGCCTCCAAAGTAGGTCAGTAGCTCCTGATTACGCCCAATGAATGGTCTGACAAATCGCGGGTAGGTCCGTGTGTCGCCTACTAGTCACCTACTCGCCCCATTCAATGGTCTGATAAAACGTGATAATCTCCCATTCAATGCATTGATAGCATTCGAAGCCGGTGTGCATGGTTGCCTCCACCGTCGGTTGTGTGTGAATGTAATGTACGTGGTAAAGCCCTTTTGAAGAAAGGTGATATATAAATGCACCACTTTGAGAGTCATTTAACAGAGGTAAACAGCGCTGCTGTCATTGCCTGAGCTACCTTGAAATTGAACAGATGGCACGAAATCTCTGCGGACCCGGAGTCTCGACACTTTTTGCATACATTTCAAAGGCTAATTAGCCTTTGGCGATTAGCTGCTGCTTTGCTTTTATTTCCTTCTCTTGTAATCCGGTCTCATCAGCCTACGCCCAGCCCCCCCACCCCAGTGTTCTTTGTCACTGCTGAGGTACCTGTGCACAAACTGAACGAATAAACAAATGGCTTGTGTCAGGCATTAATCAGTGGAGCCCATGGGGAATAAACAGGGAGAGAATGAAGTCAGCAGGTTTGCTTCTTTTACTAATGTATTTTTAATCACCCGTCTTCAGCTGACACACATGACAGATCTTAGTCATTCGCCACTAACTGTTACTTATTTTTGTCGTTGTATTTTGAAGCAAACTGTATGTTTGCATTGCAACGGGCGTCACTGCATAGAGAAATGAAGCATAGAGGTGGCAGAAACCTGTAATATCCTAAATCGTTTCAGGGAATGAAAACAAAACGACTGTGTTCCAACGGATCCAATATAGTTATTATTTGTCCAAAGCTCTTGTTAATACTTTTCATTGGTTACATAATAAAGACAGAATTAACCACTTTCACATACAAAAAAAAACAGAATTGCCAAAATATCAGATCTACAAGCTTGAAATTGTAAATCGATTTGCTACTTTTGTGTGACAATCTTGTACATCGAAGTAGCGCATTAATGTACGAACAAAAACAATTGGTACAGATACAAGGTGTCTGCCCGGCAGCAACGATATGTGATTTAAGAATCCCAGTTCCAAGAATGTTGCCAGAATGCTCAAGGCTGAACAGTCGAGCCAGAGTTTTTTTTGTTTAGCCTGAGGCTGTCAGAGACTTGAACCAGGACAAAAACACAACACAAACAAAACAAAACTGCATTCAATCTGTAACTCACAACAGAGCATAAAATGTATTATTCGTCTTCTGTTTTGGGACAAAACCCCCAACCACTCACTCCATATTGTACTTTCCACACACTGTACAGCACTTGCACTCTGTGTATATACTTTTTATTACATAGTCTATGTTATCCGGTTGCTGAATCATTCCCTTTTCATATCCTTCAACATTTTGTACACATCCCATTGCTGCTAAAAGGTATTTTTTACCTTAAAGTTGCACTATGTAACTTTCCTGTTCTACCTCGGATCTGAACCCGGGTCTCTTGCGCAAGTGCTGAAGAAGTTGAATTTTGGCAAACCAGAAATAGGATCGTGTCAAAGGTCGTGACAAACCAGACACTGCAGGATCTAAATGTCTCAATAGAAGAGCCCAAATACAACCATACAATACAATTGTATACGTTCTATTGTATTAACGTATTATACCATACAGGTTGGACATAATCAACTTTTATTCACTAAATTAAAACAAAGTTAAATAATACAACTTTACCTTGTCCAACCGTGTTAAAGGTGCATAATCACCACCTGTCCCCTGGGTAGACTACCATCGGAGGCTGGCCTCTTCAATGTGGGACCTGAGACGAGGACGTGGCTACACAACATTTAGCTGGATATCTGATGATGATACACGAAAGAAGAAAGGAAGAAAGGTGCAGTAAGTGATATTCTTCTGCTAAAATAAGTGTTAAATATCTCTATATTACAATAGCAATCAGTGTTTGTCTTCAGGTCTTTAGTAAACAGAAAATACATTTTCAGCCTATACCTTTTTGAGGTCGTGATACCTATTTCTTCCAATCAGGACTCATACAGGATACAGGAAAAACAAGTGAAAATAAGTGATGAAACAAATAAACGAGCGAAGGGTTCTCGCTCCTGATTGGATGAAATGTGTAACCTACCTGAAAATGTATTTCCTATTTACTAAAAAGCTGGAGACCCCTGTTACTGAACAGAGTTTCAAAGTGCTTCACACAGCATCAATTTAAAAAAAAACATACACATTTAGCAAGAAACGTAATAAAAGAGCATGACATTATATAAATGTGAAAGACAATAAAAAGCATGAAAGGATACGAGAGTACAAGAAACATAAAAACAACATACAAATTGTGCGAGGCCATCTACAGTATGTGCCACTGGTATAGCCTACTGTATTTCCTGTTACAGTATGTAGGTTACGCATAAACATTTCATAGTAATATATGGGAACAGAGCAGGGAAAACATATTGCTGTCATATGGTGTTATGGCCTCATTGGCTGCATTGCTGTGAAATACCACACATAAGAGACGATGGAACCTCGGGAAGTGATGAAAGAGAGAAAGAGACAGCGTTGATTCTGATTCTGAGACAGATGAACATGCTAATAGACCACATCTTGTGTGTGTGTGTGTGTGTGTGTGTGTGTGTGTGTGTGTGTGTATTAGAGGGTAGCATGGGTCTGCCCGGAACCGAAGACCTGAGCCCCGAACCAAGAACCGAGCCGGGTCGGTTCCAAAATATTGACTTGTCCCTTGGGCACAGGTCGGATCGGTTTCAATTGCCATGGGTCTCGGTCGGTCCATTTGAAGTGGATGGACGACCAACTTTTTATTATTATTATTTTAAATTAAACTCTTCCGCTCCAAAATCCATAGCCGATCGTCTGTTCTCGCATATTGAATGAGTCAAGTTTAACTTTAACAGCCGATTGAAACACAGTCAGTCTCAAGCGCACTGCACTGCTGAACAACATGGAGGCTTTTTCATTATCTGCGGGGACGGACGGTATAAAGTTGGCGAAAATGTTCTCTGTCTGCAACACTGAGCAGAGCGCTCGCCGTACTCATGTCTCCACTTGGCTTGTCTGTGACTACTCTGTTGGGGAGGTGACTGACACACACTAGTGTTGATGATGTCTCGTATATTATTGGATGTCTTTAAATGTCTCGATGAATTGAATACATAGGACCACAATGGAAACAAACCCTTAGGGCTTTTTGTGTTATCCTTTTAGCACCATTGTATATCGTACCTCTGTACTATTTGCAAACTGTTAACCCACTTGCAACCTAGTGTCCCTATTTTTGGCATGACATTATAGGTGAACATTTTGCATCGTACGACTAAGTATATATAGGGCTTAAGTGATTAGTAACGACCCCTTCCACAAACTTGCAAGATTTACATTAGCTCCTGTTCCTTGGCGGCTCTGTACTTGCACTTTTGCTTACGTTAAGAGAACTTTTGCTCTGATCAAAGACCTTTGGTCTCGTTTGGCAAGGCAACTTCAATATGGGCTACATTTGCATTGCTAAGTTTTGTTGCATTTGTTGACCGTCTATCCTTCACAGTTTTTCCCTGTGAGAACTTCTGCCAAGCACGCTCAGCATATTATCCTACTGTATCTCACTTCACCTTGCAGGCTAGGCCTAAGCAGAGAGAGAGAAAGAGAGAGAGAGAGAGAGAGAGAGGGAGAGGGAGAGGGAGGGAGAGGGAGAGAGAGAAAATGAAAAGGTCGAAAAGACAGGGAATGAATTGACAGGCATAACAAAGATGCGTGTCGGCCGTGCTGTTGCGGGAGCAGCCAGCTAGCTGCCAGATGTCACTGTCTGCATTTAGTTTTATCCTGACAAGCTGGGGCTTTCACACACAACACAACAATGACACCACTGCACTCTGAAACCCATGAATTCTAATTGCTTGCACCACGGCGGTTTGTCGCTGCATCGAGCAAAGTGTGCGTGCAGAGTAACCTGGTGCTCGGCGGCTCAGAAAAATACCCATGTCGCCAATAGAAACTGAGACTGGGGTTCGAATCCTGCAGCTTTTGATAGATGCTAGTTTACTACGCAGATATTATGTTGGATTCTTGTTCATTCTTGTTATTTAGTTTTTCTTGACTACAAATGTTAAGAATGCTATTTAGATAGCATGTGTGTTTAGACAGATGCTGGGCCTGATGTTTACCTGGTATCCTGTAGTTTCTTTGAGGCTCTAACAATGTTCTCTCTGCACTCTACTTATGTGATTAATAACCCAGTTGTTTGTTGACTATGCGTACTCTGCTGTGCCCTTGTAAGTTGCTTCGGAAAATGCCTAAATTGTAAATGTTTTTGTGAGCATTTCCCATCCTGTTTACTTACTTCTATCAGCCAGGAGGACTCATACTGTATCTTCTGGTCACCTTTATGTGAACTCTGCAAATGTAGAGTATATATTCTCTTTGTGTGCTTCATAAACTTCAGTTCAAGCGGTGTGACACTACCTGTACATCATCTTCCAGTTTTATTTGTCACATCGAAGGTTTACAGATGTAAAGCAGTGGGTGATTTTTTTTTTCTCCGTGGCTGTGCTATTAGTTTTATTTTATAGTTTTTAAGTTGTCACTAATTTTTATTTATTTTTGACTTTATGTTAATCAATTTCAGTTCGTTTTATTTTTTTTCTAAAGTTGGTCACTTTTTTTGCACCCTCTAGTTGTTTTCTCACATGACGCCTCTGGTGCAGCGTAAATGGCCTTGCGTCTGAAAGGGCCTTGAGAGTGGGATGACACTTGACAAGACATGACTGAGTTCCTATCTGAACGCACAGCAGCACATCACAGTTGGGATGTGCATCCCTATGTTCAAATGATAAAACGGGGAAGTGGAAACAATGGTCCCGTCCTGAGATGTGACGTGATTGTAAACTGCCACTCGTCTCCTCTGAGCTGCAAGAAGTGTCATTTCCCTGCTTGGCTGCAGCTGCATAAGGGAAGTGGAGGAAAAGTCGAGGGCTGCAGCTACCATTACATAAATGTTTAGATTAAAACTGATAATCGATTATTTTTCAAATAATCTATTAAATCTAAACATGAGTTTTTCCAGAACCCTTTTTGCTCAAAATAAACAGTTTTCCCAGAATACGCTAAAGTTTTGCTAATGCTAAAGTTTTCCCAGAATACGGATGCTAAGTGGTTAAGCATTGAGGGAGAGAGCGGGCTGCCATGTTTATATGGAACAGAGCTGCCAAGAGGAAGTCCCCAGTTAAACATTGAACCAGGGTCGCTTGGTTCTTCACTGTTGCTGCTTTCACGCTCTGTAAACACTGGCAAGGTGAGCTCACACAATGTTTGTGCCTCAAGTCCACACATTGTATAAAGTACTCAGATTTCTTTTCTTTTTTAAACTTAAGTAAAAGCAGCGATACCACAATATAAAAATACTTAAAGTCCTGTATTAAAATGTTACTTGAGTAAAAGTACAAAAATTGCTGCGGGGTAAAAAGTACAACATTTGCCTCTGGGATGTGGAGCAGAGGTATAAAACAAATTGCAGTACTCAAGTAAAGTCCAGCACCTCAAATTGTAGTTAAGTACAGTACTCGGTTACTTTGCACCACTGATAAACAGGTCCAGAGTCAAGCAGGAGGCAGGCAGGGTTTACTGAGGTTAATTTACCTGCAGAGCGAACAAACTGTGAGTTTAATGATTGACTCTGCTCTCCTGCATCTATATGCCATGGAGCTAGAAGAGGATGAGGGCTGGCTGTGAGGGATTTAACACCTGGGCACTCATCCATACCCTCCTATCAAGTACTGTACTTCAGTACTTTTTTTCCCTGATACTTCATACTACTACATCTCAGAGGCAAATATTGTACTTTTTTACTCCACTTCAATTATTTGAAAACTTTAGTTAGGCTACTAGTTAGATTTAGATCATTAATACAAAACATACATTAACACACTTGAGTCCTATTTTATACTTTGGCTATTCAAAAACAGCTGATCTATAATCGATCTATAATGTGTGTGTGTGTGTGTGTGTGTGTGTGTGTGTGTGTGTGTGTGTGTGTGTGTGTGTGTGTGTGTGTCTGTGTCTGTGTCTGTGTCTGTCTGTCTGTCTGTCTGTCTGTCTGTCTGTCTGTCTGTCTGTCTGTCTGCGTGTGCAGATCTTCCTCAGAGATAAATTAATCGATGAGAATTTTACCCTAGATGGTATTACCTTGACCTCCAGGGCCACTGTAAAGAATCTGGGAGTCACGTTTGACCAAGACATGTCCTTTCAGTCCCACATAAAACAAATTTCAAGAAATGCCTTTTTTCACCTGCGTAATATTGCAAAAGTTAGGCACATTCTGTCCCAAAATGATGCAGAAAAACTTGTCCACGCATTTGTTACTTCTAGGCTGGACTATTGCAACGCCTTACTATCAGGCTGCCCAAGTAAGTCCCTAAATAGCCTGCAGCTTGTCCAGAATGCCGCTGCGCGCATACTGACAGGAACCAGAAGAAGAGATCATATCACTCCTTCATTGGCCTCTTTGCACTGGCTCCCGGTTAAATACAGAATAGAGTTTAAAGTTCTCCTCCTCACATACAAGGCTCTCAATGGACAGGCACCAGTATATCTCAAAGAACTCATCGAGCCCCGTAAACCAGCCAGAACACCACTGCGTCCACAGTATGAAAAAATGCTTACGGTTCCAGTAAACCCCCAAAAAACTAGAACAGGAGGTAGAGCATTTAAGTTTCAAGCACCTCAGCTGTGGAACCTTCTCCCAGTCTCAGTCCGTAAAGCAGACACACTCTGTATATTTAAAACTAGACTAAAAACCTTTCTCTATGATAAAGCCTATAGCCGAAGTGTATAGACTCAGTCCCCCTATAGTCATCCTCTCTCCCCCACCTTCCCCTTTCTCCTCTCTCCCCTCGTCCTCTCTCTTCCCGTCCTCCCTTTGGTTGTGTGGGTTTGTGTCCCATTGGTACAATCGTAATTAACCCTGTACGGATTCACGCTCTAGTAAGGCCTGCCACTAATTCTACAACCGGGGACTCGTTCCCCGGAGTTTCTTCTACCACCCACGTCGCAGGTCCATGGACTATTACTATGGACCCCCAGCTGCGGCTCAAGACTGTGACTGCGGACCGGGCCTGGGCCTCTCCATGGAGTCTATGGACTGTTACTACGGACCCCCAGCTGCGGCTCAAGACTGTGACTGCGGACCGGACCGGGCCTCTCTCCATGGAGCACGACCTGGACACGACCGTGGACTTCTACTACACTACACTATACCGCATATTATATTATCTTAAACATTTTTATATTATTCCATTATATACTGCATACACACTATTGCTGTACTATATTATACTATCATATGCTAGTATCTTACACTATTATATTTGCTATTATTGTTATTGTTACTGCTTGCACTGTATCTCTTTCTGTCTCTCCTCTGTCTCTCCCTTTCTCTCTCTCTTCTTTCCCCCAACACGGTCGAGGCAGAAGGCCCCCGCCCTAGAGCCTAGGGTCTGCCTGACGTTTCTTCCTGTTGAATTAAGAGGGAGTTTTTCGTTGCCACTGTCGCAAAATTGCTTGCTCAGGGTGGGATGTTGGGTCTCTTCTCTACATGTAAAGTGTCTTGAGACAACTTGTTGTGATTTGACACTTTAATAAAATTGAATTGAATTGAATTGAATTGCAGCATATGCTGTCACCTGCAGTACACTGGGTGGATACAGTGTCAGTCGTAGATCATTGGTGGTGGGTGTTATTGCCCTGTAAATCTGACACTGGATTCTGCACAAACTGCTTTTCATGCTGATGCACTTAGTTTGCTAGTCTATCATAAGATTATTTGCAACGTAAAATAAGCAAAAATATAGCCTGACACTACACTTTATATTTTTTATGAAAAAAATAGGAGGATAGTTTACTCCTGTGTTACAGTCAAAGTAGATAAAGTCTCCCCCTTCCCCCCAATTCCCCCTTTTGTGTGGACCAGCGTGGCTCTGAATAAGCTCTGATGTCCATGTTCTGTCTGTATGCTAAGCCCAGTGATTCGAGCGCGGCCACCATATGCGGGGAGATGGTAATCCACTCACAGAAGAGCAGCCGTTTCAGTGTGGCGCCAGTGTCATCGCACACCCATCAGCTCCCCTTTGGGAATGGCCCCGAGGGCGAGCGTGGTATCGATGTAGAAACAAATGTGTAACGGAGGGGTTACGGAGAGCAAGAGAGAGAGAGAGAGAGAGAGAGAGAGAGAGAGAGAGAGAGAGAGAGAGAGAGAGAGAGAGAGAGAGAGAGAGAGAGAGAGAGAGAGAGAGAGAGAGAGAGAGAGAGAGAGAGAGAGAGAGAGAGAGAGAGAGAGAGAGAGAGAGAGAGAGAGAGAGAGAGAGAGAGAGAGAGAGAGAGAGAGAGAGAGAGAGAGAGAGAGAGAGAGAGGTACAGAGAATGAGAGAGGTACAGAGAATGAGAGAGGTCATAGTGTGTGAATCAGTGACTTGAACTTCTTATAGACTAACTGATGGTTGATGAGGTAAGAATGATACTGGTACTTTTGTGGTACGAAGTTATTATCAAATTCAATGAAAAGCAATTGTCCATCATGGCAAACTTTTGTTTCATACACAAAAACAATATAAGGAATCAAAAAAAGTATTGCAGTTTAGAATAAGAAGGCTGGAAATTCAATAAAAGATGAAGTGAAGGCAGTTTAATCACCTTCTCATAAATAAAAATGTGCATAAAACAGTTCATTGTATTTAGGTTTTGGCTTAATCACTGACAGGGTTTGCTTGTTGACCTATAATTCAATTCAGATAAGTTGAGCTCAGATAGTACAATCCCTGAGATTAATCAGCACTTGTTATTGAGTGGGGTAGGGGTAACCGCTTCACTGGGGTCTTAGGGTGGGCACCCTCCTATAAGATATTAGACATACTATTTTCCAAGTACAAGGATCTGAGCAAGGATTGTTGTTGGAAGAACTGATGCATAACGCTTTGACACATTGACGCTGATATGTGACAACACATTGAAAACAGCAGGCTGTAGAATCGGGGGCTGATTTGTTTATGTTTGGAACACAGTTCTTATATGACACAATCTAAGATTTCCCTATGGGATTTTCAATAGAAAAGATACTTCTGTGACCCGGGGTAGCGGGAGTGATGTTAGGACTCTATAAAACTAGGAGTCTAAGGAAGATCAGCATCCAGAATGATAGTATTTGACATTATACACCTATACAGTAGCCTGCACTAATAAGGTTGAATAAATATATTTTTTATATCTTTTTTTCTAAAGATATTGAAAGCTTTTTTCTACCAGGCAACCCAGGCTTATGAACAATGGACACGACAAACATTAAGATTATGATGCACTGTTTGATAATTTAACATAACCACCAAATTGGCTTCAAGTGGAACCTGCAGTCGTCCTTATTCTTTAGTTGCCATCCTGCTGTCACTTTACACCCACCTTGTAATTAATCGTAATGTAGTTATGTACTCATTCATTAGTACCCTGCAAATGTGGAAACAAATCAGGTTTTATTAGATTATAATCTTTCACCCATTTCCTATGTTTTACCTATTATCTAAACTAGGCAATATTCTTAAACTCCTTAAAAAAAGCAGGCATCATACATTAAAGGCACAGATACAAAGTAAATCAAAATACCACAAAGAAAAGGTTTTTGCAAATAAGAGACTAAGGAAACATCAGTAAATCATTTAACACTTGTAGAGGCTCCAGTATTGATGGTTGCTTCCGACTCTGTTGTGAGCTTGTAGAGCGTCTATTTCTGCTACTTTGTGTGACACTGCAGCATGACGAAGTAGGGCATTCATTTACAAAAACAAAACAAAAAACAAAGGTTGAAATATGGGAGATAAGGGGTTTCTGCCCAACAGCAACTCTATCACAGTCTAGTTGATTGTACTCTACGAAGAATTAAATTGGAGGAGGAAATGGGTAGCAAGCATGGAACACATCCATCACTGCTCTAATAATGCAAGTCATTGTTTAATTCAATTTAAATTAAAATACATTTTACACCGTCTGCATTATTCTGAAGAGGTTACACTGAATACATCCTGAAGTGTCCCTGATGTTGCTCCAAAGCTTTGCTCTGGGTCTCAAAGATCATCTATTGGATCAATATTTTCATATTAAAGTCTAGAATACTTCAAATCCGGTTAGAACTGGATCCAATCATCGTTATTGTAGTATCTGATGATGCTGTAAAATGAACCAGCTCAGCAAGGTTTCCTATCCTAGTGTCATTAATGCATAATTGCATAACTTAATCCTCCCACCCTGTGCAACACAAACACGCAAACACACACACACACACACACACACACACACACACACACACACACACACACGCAAACACACACACACACACACACACACACACACACACACACACACACACACACACACACACACACACACACACACACACACACACACACACACACACACACACACACACACACACACACACACACACACACACACACCTTGCATTTGTTATTATATGGGGTATTTTACTATTTTTACTGCTATACATTATTTCTGGAGAAAAAACAGGCCAACTGGGTGCTCAAAGGAGTTAAAAATATACTGAAGGTGCTTCAAGGATCAGCGGCTATGCAAGCCTAAAAGAAGTGGAAATCCGAGCACTCAAAAAATGTGAAGGGAAGGAAGTAAAACCTAAGTTTAGTCTATAAAAATGCCAAAATGTTTCGACCAGTTATGGTCATCAGGGCGAGAACTAGACTAACAAACATACAAACCCATTAAATAGTGTCTGTTAACGTGAAGTCTCAAGTGAACAGGAAATTGGTTACACACTGATTATAATCGCGTAGGAACAAGAGCATAATACAAGGCAGTCAATTGACACATGGAGATGCACGTGAGTGCATGAGCAGTATTATCAGGAGAAAAATAACTGGAACTCGAAACATGTTGCCATTATAGAATAAACTTTGTTTTAACTTTAAATCCTCTCCTCCACATTTTTTGAGTGCTCAGATTTCCTCTTTTTTTATACATTATTTCGATAGTGAGTTTATTGTTATTTTGATCGCTGCAATGGCAAGGAATTGAAACCCAATAATTTCACTGTCTTGACAGGTTATAAACAAGATAATACGGCGTGGCTTCCCTGTGCAATCTGTATAGTAACCGTTGGTGTACAGTAACAAAGTACATTTGCTTAAGTACATATTTCTATCTATATACTTAAGAGATATTTTATCGTTATGGCTGTGAGCTTGTAGATCTGCTATTTTCACTATTATTGATATTGTTAGAAAATCTCATATTTCTGGAAAATGTCCACATTTCAATTCATTGATATTAAAAAGCAATTACTCCGGTACTTTAACTCTACTACAAATCTGACTGAACTTTCACTTGAAGTTGAGTGATATTTGACCAGGAGTATCTATACTTTGACTCAAGTACTGGGGTTGGGTACTTTTTCCACCACTGACGGTAGCTGTGGATTTGCAAGTTAATAATAATATGGATTTGCAACTTGACCTGGAACTGTGTCATTTTTAGATTTGAGCTAAAAAGCATTATTTTACACTTTGGGCTATTAAAAATCGTGAAAATGTGTGCAAATCTTATATATATATATATATATATATATATATATATATATATATATATATATATATATATATATATATATAAAGCGAACATTTTTTACTCAAATCGTTGCTTCTGGAACAAAATATTTTGATGGGGGTCCGCGGCCAAATACATATAACTTTGGGACACCTCGACACATTACCGGGAATACAACCTGGGACCCTCTGCTTCTCAGGTGGGCTTTCTACCCATTCAGCTATGCCTCCCCCCTCATATGTCCAAAACTGCTACTTTTCATGATTCAAATTCAAAAATAGCAGATCTGCAAGCTAAAACACACCTCTTCGCAGCGTGTCGAGCTTGCAGAGCTGCTGTTTTTGATGCATTTGTGTGACAAATAGGGCATTAATGTAAGGAAAAAACATAAAACGTTAAAATATGGGGATAAGAGGTTTCTGCCCGGCAGCAACAATATGATTTATCTATGATGTATCTATGATATACTGTATGACTCCATAGTGGCCATGGCTCTTCTAGCCTCTATTAATTATTACAAAAAAATTTTAGGCATTTCCTTGGCCTGCTGGCAGCGTGTTAGGCAGACAGACAACCAGACACACAGACCAGGCAAAAACATAATGGTCCCCTTCCTACGGCTAGGTGGAGATATGATAATTTGCTTAATAAATATGTTCAATTTCTGGGAGAATGGCACAAACAAGACTAGGTCTAATAACGTCTATGACGTACCTACTATCTACCATATTTGGGCAAGGTTTCAGCCCGATTTGACCGCCATTCACTTTCTTATAGACGGCCTGGCATTGAAAGAGTGAAAGTTAAATATAAGTATATTAAGTATATACAACATATTTAAATAAAAAAACACACCCTGTGTGAAGTGAGTGGTGCCTTGCTTATCTTGGCTAACATGTTCAATCAGCCAAGCTAACATGTCCAATGTTAGTTTGGCTGATGGCACTGATGTCACTTTGAAACATGTAAACAATGTTTCAAAGTGACACACCTATTTATAGGCCTCTATTTCGTCATGCGTCTCGCTAGCCAATCAAAGCACACCCTTTCAACATATTGTCACGTGTCACGTGATGCTTGACCAATGTTAGCTTGGTGGACACACGGACATACAGACATACATACGGACACACAGACAAAGCCACGTATAGGAGTGGTTGCCTTCGGCACCACTCAAATATACTGGGATTTAACGCCTAGAAAGAATATGCATAACAGACACACACACACACACACACACACACACTGATATGCATTAGGCCACAGACCCCTGTTTTTGTACACTCTGAGTTATAAATCCATAAGGGTCCATTTGGTCTAATAAATGCTTGATCAAGAGAACATTCTGTATTGTAGGTCAGGCCATGGCAGCTGGCCGCATTATTGAGTGTTGAAGCAGGGTTGGGTCTTGTTAACATTTGGTGTGGAAAAGCACCATTCATCCAGAGTGGACAATGCTTCAGTGCAGGAACCGGATGCTCATTTTCTGCTCAACGTCCAAGTCCTCCAACAACTTGACGAAATCATCAAAGGAAATTGAATTGTCACCGTTCCAGTCAGCCTCCTGGATGGTTCGGTCGGCGATGCTGCCGAGCTGTTCGTCCGAAATGTTTGCACCGACCATCATACGCAAGACCTGTAAGAGCTCGTCGCGAGAGATCTTGCCATCTCTGTCCAGGTCGTACAGGCGGAAGGAGAAGAGTAACTTGTTTGTCCTGCTGTTGATAGGCTTGCTGCTGCCGGCAGCAGGGTCGTTGCTCCTCTCGTTGTTGTCTTCCATCGGCCTGAAGTGAGCCAGGGTTCGCGTGAATCCCCTGAAGTTCACCTGGTCCTCCCCCTCAGCAAAGAAGGCATTGATTATTCGGTCCCCCAGGGGGTTGATGGCCAACTCCGGGATGCTTTGGAAATCTTCTTGACTGAGGGTTCCATTTTGACCTTTATCCAGGGTGGTGAAGCGACTGTACAGGCGATTGATCTGACTGTGAGAAAAACCTGTCTCCTTCTTGATTTCTTCAATTTCCTCTTCTCTGAGTAACGTAGACGCCTGAGAACCCATGGTGAAAGACTACATATAAATCCTAAAAACCTGACGAGTGGAACTGTCTGTCGCAATCAAGCAATAAAAAAGAAATCCCTCCTCTAAGGCACGCACCGAAAATATTACATCCCAAAGAAAATCAGCTATTTTCAGTGCACGACGACAGTGCAGGTATAAATCAAGGCTAAAAGCTGTCTGAGCTAAAAGCTACTACCTTTTGTTTGATATGTTTCTCAGCATACAGATAGGTGATCATTAGCTGCTGCTTTGCCTCGCTGGAAATGAATCCAACCGGATGTTTTGTGTTCCGTTCGTTTAAATAACCTAAGCGGCTGTGTTGTGTTGTCTAGATACTGCTAGCTAGTATCTTCCTAGGTTGGTCATGATGTCATCAATATGACATCAATCTTGCCCAAATATGGAGTTGGGGACATACTCTCTGATGTACTCTGACAACGGGTACAGTGGGTATTACATAACCAGCTGCATGCATTCCCAACTTAGATCGTTCTCGACCTGCATTATAGAGCAGGCTGGTGCCGGTCTAGTATATTATTATTATCTAATGTAAGAAACATCTGTGTGCGTGCATGTGAACGTGTCCCCCACATATCTTGGAAGCTGTCCGACCGATTTACCTCAAACTCAGCATGTGTATCACAGAGGACCCAAGGGAGGGATGTGTCGAGTGAGAAGTCGGCCCGATTGGCGGTTGTCCCAAAAACGACACGCGGCAATGGATCTCCATATATGGACATCACTGACGAATGCATAAAATGTCTGTCCGACCGATGTCCGTAGTGACGTCATAATGATGACATTAGTGATCTCCATATATGGGTATAAAAGGGACAGAGATGCAACGGGTATAACCGGAGGGGAGTGTGTTCCTCCCAACAGGCATCGGCATATATACTGTAGTGTTTCAGAAAGTATAAAACAGTGGTTCTCAAAGTGGGTTCTGGCGGTTGAGAGGGTTCCAGGGGGTCCCCAACAAAAATGTTTAATATAGGTATTACATTTTTTATAGGCTATTTTCAGAGATCTTTTATTTTTTTACATTTTAACACAAATCTTGTTGTAAGCTTGCAGAGCGGCTATTTAAACTAGATTTGACAAAGAATTTAAAAAAATGCTTAAGTGGTTAATCGATTTGTTGATGTATAAAAACAAATGCATATAAAACCCCCTGATTATTCAATTAAACAAAAAAAAGTAATCGATAGATTCATCGCTAAGAAAATAATCAATATTTGCTGCCCTAATGTGTACAATGTTAGCTTGCAGAAGAGTTCCATGCACAACACATTACAGTGTGAGGTACAGGCAGCCACCGTGCAGTCTGGTATGGCTGCAACCACATGTACAATGGGCTTGAGTCACTATAGGATTGACTGCTTGGTGAACTCACCGCCCTGCCCGGACCAATGTTATGACAGCAGGAGCAAGTTTAGGAGCAACAGTCCCGTTCCCACCCGTCTCTTCCCTTCCCAGAGTGCACTGCTGCTGCCCTTTCCCTGCCTGCCAGCCTGTCGATGAATTCTGGATCAAACAGGATTGTTGAGGCCAACGGAGTCAAAGACGCTTTGTATTTAGTTTTCAAAGCGGAGTATTTCGTTTTCAAAGCGGAGTCAAAGACGTTTTGTATTTAGTTTTCAAAGCGGAGTCAAAGACGCTTTGTATTTAGTTTTCAAAGCAGAGTCAAAGACGCTTTGTATTTAGTTTTCAAAGTTTTCACATGGACCCCAAAATGTGTATACTATTTGGCCACTAGCCTTCATGTGAAAAATATTCTGTGCCATACAAGATTTGTGTTCCAAGTTTGGTTTCAAAAATATACATTTGGTGATGTCATGATGATTTGATCTATTCCACGTTGCCCCATCGCCTTTCTCCTGTGTGTGTCCAGCCAATATGGGAACCCATCGTCAAATAAAAAGGAAAAACAGCGCCCCCAACATTTTTCACTTTTGCATTTGATTCTGGGGGGAGTGATTAAATAGCCCGACGCTGACTGGAAACCGGCGTTTTGGTCTGCCCTCAGCCCTCCACTTCCGGTGCTGCGCCTATGTTTTCATTGCCACCAACAATATTTCTCCACGGAACACTAAAACCATTTCTCCCAAAGAACATGGATCGTTTTGGTTGTAAGCCCACTTGTTTCTATGATGAAAGAACAAGTTGAAATGTTACTAACTTTCCGTGGTTTTGTCGGCCCCGAGGACGCTATTGTTAAATGAGTTTGGGTTTGTTTTCAGTGGGAAGCGAGCGCACAGATGTAAATCCCGCCCACAACATTTGATTGGGTAAAGCGCCGCCTGTTTCCTGATCTGAAGCCACGCCCACTTGTAGGCCAACGCTCACACGTTCTGGGCTCCCGACAGATTCAGTAGCGCAGCTCTGAATCTGTTCTTGAGAGATTAGTGTCCAGCTTGTCGGTGTTTGTACAGGAAAGACAAACTCTTTCCTGTCCCTGTGACCTCTTTCCTGTCGAGTGCTGCTGAACCTGTGTGTTGCCTGTCCAAACGTCCCGGAACGTTAAGTCTTTCATTTATGAGAGTTGGCAGGTGTTGCCAGGAGATAGGAGCAGGGGGAAATATTGATTCAGTTTCCCGACACGCAGGCCAGCAGCACATGTTGTATGTCAGCGTGCGCAGAGAAAGAGTAAGGGGAAGAATAAGGGGAAGGGGAGGTGAACACTGAACAGATGTGTACCAGCACAGTTCACTGGAGCATAAGATCACAGCTCAGGAGCTATTTCTCCGGGGCTACAGGCAGGGCCGTGTTAATGTCAAAATGCGCCCTAGGCAACGGACAGTTTTCGGGCCCCCCCCCCCCCCCCAGCGCATGTGCGCGACCCATGCGCCCGCGCGAAGCAAAATTTTGCGGTTATTTCGCGGATTGTGGCCGTTTTTGGGCGTTTCTTTGTTACTTTATTTCGGTTTTAGGGTTAGGGTTAGGGTTAGGTTAGGCTTATGTTATTTAATAAAATAAAAAATAAAAAGAAACTTTAGAAAAAATTAAAAATGTTTCCCCCCCCCCCCCCCCCGACAAGACATAGGCATGTGCCTACATTGCCTGTGCATAAACACGGCCCTGGCTACAGGTCCAAACTCCAAGCCAGAGCCATTGCATGATGCAACCTCGCCGCATCCAACCTCATCGCACCCGACCTCACTGCATTCAACCTCCCTGCATCCAACCTCAATGTCTGCATGCAACCTCACTGTATTCAAGCTCATCGTACCTGACCTCACTACATTCAACCTCACCGCATTCAAGCTCACTGCATGCAACCTCACTGCATCCAACCTCGCTGTATGCAACCTCACTGCATCCAGGCTCACTGCATCCAAACACTGCATCCAACCTCGCTGTATTGCAACCTCACTGTATACAAACTCACTGTATGCAGCCTCACTGCATCCAAACTCACTGTATGCAACCTCACTGCATCCAACCTCACTGTATGCAACCTCGCTGTATGCAACCTCACCGCATCCAAATTCGCTGTATGCAACCTCACTGCATCCAACCTCGCTATATGCAGCCTCACTGCATCAAAAATCCCTGTATGCAACCTCACTGCATCCAGCCTCGCTGTATGCAACCTCACTGCATCCAACCTCATTCATGTCTGCCATACCACCAGTTTCTCATGGAGTTTTGTTCACGGTGTCTCTTAAAATTTTGTCTTTTACTCTTCATGACCCCATTCTGACTCCAGGCGTATGAGGCGTATACTGCCTTCTGTCTAAGACGTCTCTCAAAAGGTTTTGTGAAAGTTGTGCCACCACAAACCCGTTTTGGTTGTTTTTTATGTGTTATTTTGACAAACTGCCAACTTGTGAGACAAATATGGGCTGCTAAGATGTCAATGTTGAAACTTAGAACAACAACTTGACTAAGTCTCGAAGGCTGATGGTCGATGTTTTTTTGCATCTGAGATTTGTGTGTGTGTTTGCCCTCAGGTTTTAATGAAAAGTAATTCATAACTATGACTTTCGATTCTTTTAGCAAAAGTTCCGCTTCACCAAAATGTAAGTTGGCACAGCAGCAAAGTGAACGTGTGCTTGTGTATCGATTCAACATTGCAGGCAAACTCTGAAGTCAGGAAGGCCATTGGGATGAATCACTCAATTGCTCAGCAAGCATTGATTACCATAGTAGGTAATTAGCTAGTGAATATAACATCACTGCTAATCCTGGGATGTTGTCAGGTGTTCAAAGAAGAAAATACTTTGGCTGTCCCCAGTGGGTATGTAAATGCTCAGGCCATGCCATCAAGAGATAAGCTAAAGTGGACCAAATCAATCCCGGCAGTGTGTTAATTACTTTTTCTTACATGTCGCAGCACAATTCAAGAGTAAGTGGATTTTTTTTATTTATTATTGATTTGGTGCGTAGGGAAGATTTTAATTTGGCCAAACCTCTTCGGCAGCACAGGCAGTTCCGATGTGAGGAAATCCAATTATCTGTGTTTCCTTGAAAACCAACTAAAGCCACTGGAGAAGTGATATAGAGATGAGTGCTACCAAATAATCCATAGGCCTTTTCAAATGGCTCAGGAATCGAGCTGTAGGATCAAGGTCACTTTGACGGACACGAGAATGCACTTGCGTGCCATTGGCACTTCAGCGTTGATAGGTGTGTGTGTGTGTGTGTGTGTGTGTGTGTGTGCGTGCGTGCGTGCGTGCGTGCGTGCGTGCGTGCGTGTGTGTGTGTGTGCGCGCGTGCGCAATAATTCAACAAATCCATCCCGGCTCTACTATTGCAACAGTATCCTCAATAAAGTATCCTCAATAAACTTTAATATGCGCAGAACTCAGCTGCCCGCCTGCTCACCAGTAACCGTTCCAGAGACCATATTTCACCAGTCCTCCACGACCATCACTGGCTCCCGGTCAAACAAAGAATACACTTCAAAATACTACTCACCACCTACAAGGCACTGAACAATCTGGCTCCCCCCTACTTCTTCGACCTCCTCAAACATTATGTCCCCTCCCGCTCCCTCGGGTCTGGTGATGCCAACCTCCTTGAGGTCCCCAGGACCAAGTACCGTACCTGGGGCGATATAGAGCTTTTGCTTTTGCTGCCCCAACCCTGTGGAATGCCCTCCCCAATACTCTCAGAGAAGCCCCCTCCCTCCAAACCTTCAAAACTGCTCCCAAAACCCACGTCTTCAATATGGCTTTCCCCAGCTAACTCCACACCCCCCTTATCTCATCATTCCGCTTTTTGTCTCCGCCAGGCCGAAAGGCATGGCGAGAGAGTATGTTTTAACCCCTGTCCGTCCGTCCGTCCGTCCGTGTGTCCGTCCGTCTTTCCGTGTGTCATTCTGTCATTTTGTGGACAGCTAATCTCTGGCACCGTTGGCTTGATCGCAGCGAAACTGCACACACACTCCCTGGATGCCAAAGCCGAACCGAATTTTTCACATGGGCCTTTTATAGCGCCACCAGGAGGCCGATTTGTGCAAAACACATTTTTGACCAGTACTCCTACAGATTTTGTCCAAAAATCCCCCAAATCGGTACACATTATCTCTATAGTCATTAAAAGAAACGGCTTATTTCAGATTTTTCATATTCCATCCTGATTGGCAAAAATTGTCTTTCAAAGTTTGCAGGAGTACTCCGTTTCGAACAAAATGCCTCAAATCATGAACACAGCATGCACTTTTCGTGAAATTTTGCACACACATTCCCATTAGGCTGAGGAAGAAATGCCATTTGAAAATGTTCAAATCAACCTCATGGTGGCGCTGTAACAGGACCGTAACAGGATTTGTGTTTTTACCTATAACTGCACCGATCAGTGTAAAACTTTGTATACACATTCTCTAGAGGCCAAGGAAAAACCTTTGCCCTGCATTTTTCACATTTGCCTTTTATAGCGCCACCAGGAGGCGGACTTATGTAAAACACATTTTTTGATATTAAGCCTTCATATTTCATCCAAATTTCCCACAAATCGGTACACATGATCACATGACTATGTGATCACGACGGATCTGTTTGATTTTTCATATTCCACCCTGATTAGCTAACATTGACATGTAATGTTTGCAGGAGTGGCCCGTTTTGAACAAAATGCCGCAAATCATGAACGCAGCGTCCGATTGCGGTAAAACTTTGAACGCACATTCACACTATGTTGAGGAACAAATGCCACCCTTTTAACATTGGCCTGTTATAGCACCACCAGCAGGTCAAATTTAGCAAAAAACATTTTTAGAACAAACGCCTCAAATCATGAATGCAGTGTCCGATTGCCATGCACAGCCTAGGAATAAATGGCACCCTTTTCACATTGGCCTATTATAGCGCCACCAGGAGGCCATAATAACCTACCTGACCTGGCGGAGACTTGTGCTCCGAGGAGCACTTTTTCTAGTTTTAATTGATTTTATTCCTTAGTCTTAGCCTTTTCTTGTGTTTTTCCCCCTTATAAAGGTGTTTTTCATTTGTTGTTTTCTCCTCCCCCCCATGTAAAGTGTCTTTGGGTACTTAGAAAAGCACTATATAAATTTGAGATATGTTATTATTAAAGGCGCAAACAGAGACTGGAAACATATGAAGGATGCCCCAATGTTGTGCACTAAGAAATGTGTTCTTTATTGTAAGCAAAAAGAAGATAAACATACAAAGGTCAAAATAACCCAAACAAAAGATGGAAACCCAGTAGGCCAACCACACAATGGGCCGTGTGAACCCAATCTAAAACAAAACAAAACTCCCAAACTGGACTAAAATAACAAAACTCAAGATACAACTATGCTGAGGGAAATACAATGGTGAAAAAAAGAGAAAAACTGTGCTGTAGCCTGTAAACCAGTCTCTGCCTCTTCTTAATAATAATTAGACCTACTGTATTTGATCAGACAGACAGACAGACAGACAGACAGACAGACAGACAGACAGACAGACTCAGACTCATCTCGGAGCGAAAACAAACAAAAAATCCCCACACCCACACCTGGCGGACATAAAAACGAATAAATGATGTGCTACAACATAACTAAAGGAATGTAGGTCCTTCTGGGACCTGGACCCTTATTCCTCATTTATATTAATGATCTTGCTGCTGTGCTGTGCTCTACTTTACTTACAATTCGTTTTGCTAAATGATAGCAATTTTGTCCTACAAAATATTTTGATTCACAAATCATCTTTATATTATACTTTAGTATTTATAAAAAATACTAATAACATTTTATTGTATGAATAAAACATGTTGTGGAATTCAGTTGATGGGAATGACATGATCCAAGTTTCATCCTTTACATTTTGTGATGGAAATCTGCCCTGGAAAGATAGATGTAAATAGCTCTATATTCTGATAGCAATCATCATGTTTTGTACATAATGGTATATATATATATATATTTTCCCCTCTGTATTCTTATGTTGATTTTTGAACTGTTTGGTTGCTACTATATATGTCCATGAAATTAATTCAAGGACCCCAATGGAAACAAGCCCGCAAGGACTTTTTTGGCCGGACCTTTTAGACAAAAGCATTATAAATGTAACTGTGTTGTTTTACATTCTTTTGCCTAATAAAAATTTCAATCAATCAATCATCACTATAGAGTGTTATAGAGTAACAGGGGTCTCCCACGGTCTCTCTTTAGAAAAGAGAAAATACATGGTCAGGATACCAACTTTATCCAATCAGGAGAGAGAACTCATACAGGATAGGATACACAAGTGAAACTGGAAGTGATGACGCAATGAAATGAGCAGAGAAAATCTGAACTGGTACACTATAAAAATGAAGCAGATAATTGGGTACTCTCTCCTACTAGTCTGAAATTGCCAACCCACCTGAAAATGTATTTGCTATTCATTAAAGATCTGGAGAGACGGGGAGACTCCTGTTACTGACAACATTGCTGAAGCGACCCATACATTGTATTGTCGATGCGGCAATGGACATTTAAAGGCAGGCTTACAACTACATACTTACGCCTAGTAACCTCATTCATACTTTAAAATGTTCATCTTACTGTGGACATGTTTGCCTGAAAAGGAATCTTTGAAATGTTGCATAGTTCTAGAATTGTACTCCTTTAAAAGTTCAGAGATTTAGAATGGAGGCGGATGAAAGGTTTTGGGACCTTAAAAAACACTTTCACCTAGAAACTCCATTCACAGTTCAAAAATTCCACCTTACTGTGGACATGCATGCTTGAGAATCTTTAAAAAAAAAATCATTTGTAGTTATGGAGATATTTAACTTTAAGCGCCCCATGTATTGTCGATACGGCAATGGACATTTAAAGGCAGGCTTACAACTACATACTTACGCCTAGTAACATCATTCATACTTTAAAATGTTCATCTTACTGTGGACATGTTTGCCTGAAAAGGAATCTTTGAAATGTTGCATAGTTTTAGAATTGTACTCCTTTAAAAGTTCAGAGATGTATAATGGAGGCGGATGGAAGGTTTTGGGACCTCAAAAAAACACTTTCACCTAGAAACTCCATTCACAGTACAAAAATTCCCCCTTACCGTGGACATGCATCCTTGAGATGTTTTACTTTGAAATGATTCGTAGTTTTTGAAATATGTAACTTTAATCGCCCAATACATTGTCAATGGCAATGGATATTTAAAGGGAAAAGGGTACAAACTTTACCAGGCTAAGTTAACAGAACAAGTCAGAACCTCTGTGGTGCAATGGTTTAGATACAGGACTTGCAACCAGAAGGTTACTGGTTCAAATCCAACCAGGACAGGTTTCCAACCAATACCCGACTTGTGCACCTTTATCTGATCCTTCACTGAAGAGCGTGTGTTACACACTTCATGAAGACAACTTCTTTCCAGGTTCCAAACGGTATTTATTACACTCTGTAGATAGCAACCAAAAGACAGTCTTGGATTACAATGTGGTTCAGCTGTTGTGATCCTCACTGTCTTAGCAGCATGTATGCTATATCTGAGCTTACTTCCCTGCTAAACAAGGACAATATCCACAAATACCTTACTTAATAATGTAAGCCAATGACATAATGCACAATAAATGACTTATGGATACAGCAAACCAATATTAAATGAATTGTAAATACACAAAAGAACATGGAATGTAACTGAATTGTAAATATCCAACCTCAACTGTGCAGCCCAAACTATTGCCTATGGTCAGGTCACTATCACCATAAACCCACACACAGTATGCTAGTGGCTCAACAGGCCTACACTAGCTAAACATGCTAGTTGGAGTTAGCTGCCTTATCTCCTAACTCTTCAAATGCATAGAACAAGCATAAACATGGCACCACACTTTATAATCAACTTAATGCAAATGTATATGTCACTTGTTCACTTCTCCCACCTGTAGATAGCAACCAAAAGACAGTCTTGGATTACAATGTGGTTCAGCTGTTGTGATCCTCACTGTCTTAGCAGCATGTATGCTATATCTGAGCTTACTTCCCTGCTAAACAAGGAAATAACGTCAGGTAGGAACTCATATGACCAATCCACTACTGCCATCTAGTGGCGAAAATGAATATCACCCTTCAGCTACCTACTGTGAAAACATATGCTTAACAGGTGAGTTTATTAACACAAGTGCATGGAAATAATGGTGGGGGACCACACTAATATTCCAAGAACTCTGAAAATACTCTAAGCCCCTAAAACATCCAGGGTGCCACACCCTCCCCCACTCAAGAAAAGAAAAAAAAAACATGTTGTTACATTTTTTTTTTTTAACTCCATCAACCATATTTCTTTTACTACCAGTGTCTTCGCGTGAACAATTACCATGGGTAAACCAAAACTTGTCATTTCTCTATTTAAAGAAACCCTTTGTCACTATAGTAGGTCAGACACATCTATCTAAACCCATAGAAGTAAGTACTGCTCAATTGATAGACAATACAATACCAAATGAGTATTGTGACAGGTAACCATTCATTTCCTTTCAAGACAGCCCAAAAACAATCACCTATATCTTAAGACACAGGAACACATATTGTCAGCATCTTAATGTCAATTTGTGACATTATAGTACGTACTCTTACGTTGAACACTGTATTCTGTCCATTCTGTTTCCAGTATTTTGTTTACAAAATGATTCTCTTTTCTTTCTATTTTTTTCTTTTTTATATAGTCTCTAGCAAATTGTCTGTATATCCCTGGGCAGCCAAGGTCTCCACAGCCCCTGAAAGAAAGGTGCCGGTTTGCTCACCTCTATACTGTCCATACCAGCTTGTCTGATAGTAGGCTGTCCCAGGGAATCATACGTCAGCATCTTTGGCTGCCGTCGCTCTCTCTGAGGGTGAATGTTGCGTGCCAGGGGAGACGTCCCCCCCTGTTCTGTGTCAGAGTCTCTGTCTCCTTGGTGTTGTTGCTCTTCATCAGACGTGTTGTGATGTTGCTCTACATCAGACGTGTTGTGCTGTTGTACTTCATCAGCCATGTAGTGATGCTGTTCTACATCAGACGTGTTGTGATGTTGCTCTACATCAGACGTGTTGTGCTGTTGTACTTCATCAGCCATGTAGTGATGCTGTTCTTCATCAGACGTGTCGTGATGTTGTTCTTCATCAGACGTGTTGTGATGTTGTTCTTCATCAGACATGTAGTGATGCTGTTCATCAGACGTGTTGGGATGTTGTTGTGAAAATCTCCACACAATTTCACCTTCATCCTCACTGTCCATATCTGTGTCATGAGCTGGTAGTTGTGGCTGAGCTTCTCCTTTGTTTTGTCTCATGCTTCTGTTACTCTTGTCCTGCTCTTTTCTCTCAGTTTCTTCCACAGGCAGGCTGTCACATGGAAGCAACAGATTTCTGTGCACTGTGCGGCTTTTGCCTCCTCTCTCTGGTTTGATTTCATAAACTGGAATGTCAGGGTGTTTTTGACTCAGCACCACATACACTGCATCCTCCCAGTGTGAACGGAGTTTGCCAGGCCCTCCTCTTTCTTTGAGATTGCGGAGCAAGACTCTGTTACCTGGATGTAGGTGCACTCCGTAGGTCTTCTGGTCGTAGTACTTTTTGCCTCTCAAAGCTTCTTTCTGAGCGGTTGTTGATGCAATCTCATAGGCCTCTTTCATTCGGGACTGCCATTTTTCCACGTATTCCTTATAGCTTACTTGCTGCTCCTGTGATGGCAAGTCGAACAAGATATCTACAGGGAGTCGGGGGGTGCGGCCAAACAACAAATAGTAGGGAGAAAACCCAGTAGCCTCACTCCGAGTGCAGTTGTACGCATGTACAACTTTTGACAGAGAGTTCTTCCAGTCTGCTTTTTCCAGGTCAGTCAGTGATCTCAGCATGGACAGGAGAGTTCTATTGAAACGCTCCACTTGTCCATTCCCTTGTGGGTGGTATGGAGTAGTATGGGAGCCACGCATTCCACAGACCTTTTGCAGCTGGGAAAACAACTGATTCTGGAACTCCCCACCCATGTCGTGATGAATCCGAGCTGGAAAACCGAAGTCCAAGGCAAAGTGACCGAATATTTTTTCCACCACTGTCTTTGCCGTCTTGTTTTTTGTTGCGTATGCTTGCGCAAAACGTGTAAAGTGGTCCATTACCACTAGGATGTATTGATAACCCTGCTTGCAAGTCTCGAGATGTAAAAAGTCTATGGACACAAGTTCAAAGGGATAGGTAGTGGTAATGGGAGTCAATGGCGCTCTGGTGATCTTGTTTGGCCGTTTCCTCTTCAGGCACTCACAGGCATGCATCACAAAGTGCTCTACATCCCTCTGCATTCCGGGCCAGTAGAATCTGTCTCTTATTAACCCCAGGGTTCTCTCTGCCCCCAAATGTCCCATTTCTTTATGGAGCTCTCTGAAGACAGTGTCATGGTGCTCTTTTGGAAGTATCAGCTGGTCTCTGCCATTGGCTCTCCTGTAGAGGACTCCATCCTTATTCACATGCAATCTGCTCCACTGTCTCAGCAAGATCCTGACATCAGGTGGCTCTGCTTTCAGGGTGCGACCTCTCGGCAGATAGTTGTTAGCTTTGCACTGTAGAAAACGACCAATCACAGCATCTTGTTCCTGACTCACCCTGATGTCATCTGGTGAGAGAGACTTTCCAGCAGGCAGTGATGAAGAGTCTTGTACTAGACTGATGGCGCTCTGGCTGATTACGACAGTCCCCTGGAAAGCACTCCCCCTCTGTAGCACGGTGCTCTCCACAGCAGCCCTGATAATATCCTGCTTTACCTCTGCTGTACACTGGGCTATGTACTGGTTGATGTCGAATGGTATCCTGGATAGGCCATCAGCATCCGCGTTCCTCTTGCCTGGCCTGTATCTGATCGTGAAGTTAAAGTCAGAAAGTTCACCCACCCACCGATGGCCTGTTGCGTTCAATTTAGCTGTTGTGAGGACATAGGTTAAAGGGTTATTGTCCGTGTAGACAACAAAATGTGGAGCATAGTATAAATAGTCACGAAAGCGTTCACAGACTGACCACTTTAAAGCCAAAAATTCTAGCTTTCCTGAATGCATATGATAATTCTTCTCAGGGGGTGTTAAAGTCCGTGAACCATATGCCATGACTTTCATCTTGCCTCCCTGTCTTTGATATAATACAGCCCCCAGACCCTCTTGTGAGGCATCACAGTGGAGTATAAATGGCTCAGCAAAATCAGGATAGCCTAATATAGGTGGCTCTGTTAGGTAATCAGTCAGCTTGTTTAGAGCATCTTGGTGGCTCTGAGTCCACTGAACAGGTGTGTTGGGTGGTGGTCGGCCCTTGTGCTTCATACTAAACCCCTTTCCCTTTGTTCTAGACACAGGTGGTGGTGCTCTGTCTGGAGGCAGAGTTAGCAGCTGGTAGAGCGGTTTTGCCACCTTAGAGAAATTTGGTATGTAGGTCCTATAGTATGACAGAAAACCAAGAATTCTGCTCAACTCACCCACAGTGGATGGTGGTGTCTCTTTCAGTGCTTGAACAGGAGCTATCTCGGCTGGATCCATGGTATACCCTTCCTCTGTAACCATCCGCCCCAGGAAGCGAACTTTCCGCCTGAAGATATCACATTTCTTTGGACTGAGTTTGACGCCATGTTTTTGATACCTCTGCAGGACTTCCCGGATGTGGTCCACATGACTGTCAAAAGAAGTGGAGTGGACTAAGTTGTCGTCTAAATATGGCTGGCAGGTGAGATCACGAAGGCCCCTCAGACAGTCCTCCATACTCCTTTGGAACTCTGCTGGAGCTGAGCTGAGGCCAAATGGTATACGGTTCCACTGGTACAAGCCCCAAGGTGTGATAAAGGCTGTGAGAGGGCGGCTTTCAGCGTCCAGGAACCCCTGATGGTATGCTTTTCCCTGATCAAGGACTGAGAACCAGGAGCTTCCATGCAGGGAGTCGAGCATATCCTGGATTCTGGGAATGGGGTGTCTGTCTGGTACCGACTTCCTGTTGAGTTCTCTGTAATCACAGCACAGCCTCAATTCACCTGACTTAAATGGCTCAGCAAAATCAGGATAGCCTAATATAGGTGGCTCTGTTAGGTAATCAGTCAGCTTGTTTAGAGCATCTTGGTGGCTCTGAGTCCACTGAACAGGTGTGTTGGGTGGTGGTCGGCCCTTGTGCTTCATACTAAACCCCTTTCCCTTTGTTCTAGACACAGGTGGTGGTGCTCTGTCTGGAGGCAGAGTTAGCAGCTGGTAGAGCGGTTTTGCCACCTTAGAGAAATTTGGTATGTAGGTCCTATAGTATGACAGAAAACCAAGAATTCTGCTCAACTCACCCACAGTGGATGGTGGTGTCTCTTTCAGTGCTTGAACAGGAGCTATCTCGGCTGGATCCATGGTATACCCTTCCTCTGTAACCATCCGCCCCAGGAAGCGAACTTTCCGCCTGAAGATATCACATTTCTTTGGACTGAGTTTGACGCCATGTTTTTGATACCTCTGCAGGACTTCCCGGATGTGGTCCACATGACTGTCAAAAGAAGTGGAGTGGACTAAGTTGTCGTCTAAATATGGCTGGCAGGTGAGATCACGAAGGCCCCTCAGACAGTCCTCCATACTCCTTTGGAACTCTGCTGGAGCTGAGCTGAGGCCAAATGGTATACGGTTCCACTGGTACAAGCCCCAAGGTGTGATAAAGGCTGTGAGAGGGCGGCTTTCAGCGTCCAGGAACCCCTGATGGTATGCTTTTCCCTGATCAAGGACTGAGAACCAGGAGCTTCCATGCAGGGAGTCGAGCATATCCTGGATTCTGGGAATGGGGTGTCTGTCTGGTACCGACTTCCTGTTGAGTTCTCTGTAATCACAGCACAGCCTCAATTCACCTGACTTTTTCCGAACACAGACAATTGGAGAGGAGTATGGTGACCTTGACTCTGAAATCCACCCACGGTTCAGCAGATCTTGGAGATAATCCTTCACTTCTTGGTGCAGAGGTTTTGGCACTGAAATATAGGTCTTTCGAACAGGAGTAGTGTCATGCAGTGTGATGTGCACATTTAATGTGGGAATGCATCCAATGTCTTTGTCATCATAAGAAAAGGCATGACATTCCTCTTGTAACAGTTGCCTCACTGTCTGCTGCTGGTTTGCACTGAGATGGTCTAATGTAACAAGGGGGTCCCATTGGGCTGGCTTTTGGCTGTGCTGTGAGTTGCTTGTTACCTCATTTAGCTGGATGGGAGGCTGCAATGTGTTTTGCCCAGCAGTCTCTGGTGTCTTGTCCGATGACTCCATTGTGACCGGATACACTGCTTTTATTTCTTCCAGATGTCCCAGAATAGTGCGGGGGATTAAGGTGATGTCCCACTTGCTGGTGCTAGCAATTGAGACTGGAATGTATAGTGGCCTTCCCTCGCTGACAGTGACCAGTCCCTCCTGGATGACAAGACCCTCAGGTAGCTGCGATGGCTCATCAGGAACAAACAACAGAGTTTGTCCTGTAAACTGGACTCCAACATGTGCACGCACATATGAGGTGGTTATCTGTTCAGCAGCCAAGTGCATTCCCCTCTTCCCTGTCTGTACCGTCCCTATACTCTGGCTTGGATCTGGTGTCTGTAGCAACTTTAGCATTGAATTGGCTGTCTTCTCTGACACTGAGAAGATTTTGCTGATTCTTTGAATGTTCTGTGATTTTGGCTTAGGCTCACCCCACTGTCCCACCACTTCTTCGATCACGTTAAATCCAATAATAGGTTGTTCTGCAACGTTGGGATCGCTCGATACTAACATGGGGACCAGGAGTGTCTTTTCTGGGCGAGTGTCACAATCCAAATAAAACTCTGTTTCGATCCATCCATCATATGGAATTTCAGTCCCATTCGCAGCTACTGCTACCAGTGGTTCTGACCCCAACAGCTCAGTAAGTGACCTGACAGTGCTGTGTGGAAGGTGCTGTTTTCGCCAGTCATTGTTGATCAGACTTGCCTGAGCGCCAGTGTCCCATAGAGCCTCCACTGGAACATTGTCTAGGTGGCACTGGACCATGCATCTTCTCCCTATTAGACTGATGAGCTTGGTTTGGCGTTGTGAGGGCACATAGCTGGTAGATGTGTCAATTATAGATTTGCGGTTGTCTGGTTGAGACCTGGAATACGAGTGGGCTACTGTTGGTCCCGGTACAGCAGTCCCCTCTCGTTTCCCTGTGTGAATCTGCCTTGCGTGCAGCCATGAGAAAGATGGCCTTCCTGCCCACAGCGAAAGCAGTGTCTGCATTTGTCACCGACCCGAGCATCTCTGCATGCCTGACATCCTCTGGTCCATCTTGCAGCTGGTGATGACCGGGTGTCCATACTTGGCCTTGACCTTGCTGCCTCTAATGTCTCAGTGAACATTTTTTTTACTTCAAGAACATCAGCCTTGAGGCCTTCAATAAGCTTTGCAGTCTCTGGGTCAGGTCCTTTACTCTGTCCTTGTTTTTTCTTGGTGGAGACTGCCCCCGCTTCTTTCATCTGTGTTTCATCATTTATGTCTATTTCACTATTCAGAGAAAGCTGACTGTTGCTGGACTGCAGCTCCGTCTGTATTTCACTGACCCTGGGCTTGAATGTGTTTCTCCTGAGTTTATTCTGTCGCTCAAACTCAAGACTGGCAGCTTCATTTATCCTTTCTATCAGAACCTCGTCTGTAACTCTGGGGTCGCTCAGGTGAGGCTTCAACTGGAACTTCACTGCTTCACTAAACATACCAGTCTCCAATGAGCGCAGGAACTTACGCTGAATTAAGTTTGGGCTGAACTGTTCCCCTTCGTCCTCGTCACCAGACTTCCAGAGCAGTTTCTCTCTGAGCTCGATTGCTCTGAACAGAAAAACCTGAGGAGATTCTTTGGGGTCTTGGGATATATTCATGAGTCTATGGAGCATGTCAGATGCTGAGTCCACTTTAAAATGTCCTCTCAGTATGATTCTTAAGGTGGGAAGTGTGAGGTCTCGCTTAACTTCCAGCAAGTCTCGAAGGTGAAGCCCAGGGCTAACTGCTTTAATCACAGCCTCGATGATCTCAGTCTCTGTGTAGCCCTTCTTAAGCCCAGACTCGATCTGGTTGGTCAGGCTAGTAAACGATAATTTGTCCTTCTGTCCGGCCTCCCCTATCTGGCCCCAGATACGGAAATCTTTTCTCAAAGTCACTTCTGGCGCTGTGAGGAGTATAGGCTGATTGACTTTGTGTTCCCTCACTGGTGTTATGTTGCTAAACTGGGTCCCCAGAGCTTCAATTTTCTTCTCTAGAACACAACGTGCCTCTTCCTGAGCCTGCTGAAGCTGTGTATACTCTTGTTTCAGCCTCTCTATTTCACTCGGCTCAGTTTGTTGTGTTTCTGCTTTCTCACTGTTCTTTTCCTGTGCTTGTAATGACTGTATGAATACATGGAGATCTGTAATGCATTGCTTGAACACCTGAGCATCCTCAGCCCCTTCAATCTCATCCAAAGTGCGTTCTGTCAGCCGAATCAGGGCCCTACGGGACAGTCCTTTGAATCCCTCCCCTGATGGTTCACTGCACTTGATATGCTGACACACCTTGATGAGATCCGGTTTCTCCAGTGTCCACAGCATTGCACCGATCTCATCCTGGAGTTGCTCCATCTTTGTCTTGTGTAGTTCTTAGATGGGACTCTCTGTTGTCCAAACTTGTCCCAATCTCAGCGGTGCCTCCAGATTTGTTACACACTTCATGAAGACAACTTCTTTCCAGGTTCCAAACGGTATTTATTACACTCTGTAGATAGCAACCAAAAGACAGTCTTGGATTACAATGTGGTTCAGCTGTTGTGATCCTCACTGTCTTAGCAGCATGTATGCTATATCTGAGCTTACTTCCCTGCTAAACAAGGACAATATCCACAAATACCTTACTTAATAATGTAAGCCAATGACATAATGCACAATAAATGACTTATGGATACAGCAAACCAATATTAAATGAATTGTAAATACACAAAAGAACATGGAATGTAACTGAATTGTAAATATCCAACCTCAACTGTGCAGCCCAAACTATTGCCTATGGTCAGGTCACTATCACCATAAACCCACACACAGTATGCTAGTGGCTCAACAGGCCTACACTAGCTAAACATGCTAGTTGGAGTTAGCTGCCTTATCTCCTAACTCTTCAAATGCATAGAACAAGCATAAACATGGCACCACACTTTATAATCAACTTAATGCAAATGTATATGTCACTTGTTCACTTCTCCCACCTGTAGATAGCAACCAAAAGACAGTCTTGGATTACAATGTGGTTCAGCTGTTGTGATCCTCACTGTCTTAGCAGCATGTATGCTATATCTGAGCTTACTTCCCTGCTAAACAAGGAAATAACGTCAGGTAGGAACTCATATGACCAATCCACTACTGCCATCTAGTGGCGAAAATGAATATCACCCTTCAGCTACCTACTGTGAAAACATATGCTTAACAGGTGAGTTTATTAACACAAGTGCATGGAAATAATGGTGGGGGACCACACTAATATTCCAAGAACTCTGAAAATACTCTAAGCCCCTAAAACATCCAGGGTGCCACACGTGCAAGAGACCATAGAAACCATATACCATGGTGGAGCAGTGGTTAAGATTCAGGCCTTGCATACTGAAGGTCCTGAGTTCAAATCCCGCAAGGACATCTTTCTAACTTTTACCTGGGGCTTTTACCTTTATATAATCTTTCAGAAAATTACACACAAGTCAACAGAATAGTTAAGGACCTCTGTGGTGCAGTGGTTTAGATACAGGACTTGCCAGGAGGTTCCCGGTTCAAATCTAACTAGTGCACTTTTTTTTCCCCCCCAAGACTCAAGACCCAAAAGAGTCTTGAGTCGAACCAATTACTCCCGCGGAGACATCAAATTTCTCTTTTGGGTCTTGAGTCCCAAGACTCAAGGCCAAGGTTCTTGGTGAAAAAAATACATTTACTAAGTCCAGAGCTCAAAGTTTGTCACTAGTTGATCGAAAGTTTGTCACGACCGAAACGAAAGTTAAATCCGAAAAAATCAAGTGTGGAGGCCAAAATCGTCCCCCCAAAAACCTGTTCGGAGTACGTTTCAGGCAATTTAGAGTTGATTGGTAGTGCTTTGTTGTGACTTTTTTTGGTCCCTAACATTCATCGAGCTCTGGACTTAGTACATTTATTTTTTCACCATTGTGTCACTACCGAAACGAAAGTTTGTCACTACCGAAACAAAAGTTAAATCCGAAAAAAATCACTAAGTGTGGAGGTCCCTAACATTCATCGAGCTCTGGACTTAGTAAATTTATTTTTTCACCATTGGGTCACTACCGAAACTAAAGTTCCGCCAGTTGCCCATGTATGCTCTAACTGCACCACTGGGGTTTCTTAGTTGTCTAATGTCTTGTATGCTCTTCAGCAGTGGTGGGAGAAGTAAGGCCCAGCATCCCTATTCTGGCGGCAAACATTTGTCAAGATTTACAATGTGTCGACATGTTGTGAGCTTGTAGATTGACAATTCTTTGTGAAAAGATTTGGTGTAGATGGTAACAAGGCAAGCGGGAAAGTAAAGTTGCAACTTTACTAATAATAGAGGGTTTGAGTGGTGAAGTTAATGTAGAAATACACTGTGCATCTAAATACTAAAAGGATAAGTATTTCCTTCTCATCTGAATGTTTCATGTCTCTGTGGCTCAAGAGATGTCTCACTGTTTATGAACCAAAGAGTTTAAGGTTCAAAGCTCCTAAAGAACATTTTCATTGTCCATCTCAATCCTGAAAAGGTGGTTTAAGTATTATGTTCTCAGTTGCATGGTTCATGCCACCATGGCTCAAGAGAGAACTCTGGGGTTTATAAACCGAAGGTTTAAGGTTCGAAACTCCTGGAGCACATTTTCACTGTCCATCTAACTTCTAAAAGGTGGTTTAAGTATTACGTTCTCTTTTGTATTATCCATACCTGTGTGGCTCAAGAGATAAACACAGGGTCTGAAAGCAGAAGGTTTGGGGTTCAAAGCTCCTGAAGAACATTTTCACTGGCCATCTAAATTCTAAAAGGCGGGTGAAGCATGACGTTCCCAACTGTAACTTCCATGCCAGCGTGGCTCAAGAGATAAACACAGGGTCTGAAAGCAGAAGGTTTGGGGTTCAAGGCTCCTGAAGAACATTTTCACTGTCCATCTAAATTCTAAAAGGCGGGTTAAGCATGACGTTCCCAATTGTACTTTCCATGCCAGCGTGGCTCAAGAGTTAAACACAGGATCTGAAAGTAGAAGGTTTGGGGTTCAAGGCTCCTGAAGAACATTTTCACTGTCCATCTAAATTCTAAAAGGCGGGTTAAGGATGACGTTCCCAATTGTACTTTCCATGCCAGCGTGGCTCAAGAGTTAAACACAGGGTCTGAAAGTAGAAGGTTTGGGGTTCAAGGCTCCTGAAGAACATTTTCACTGTCCATCTAAATTCTAAAAGGCGGGTTAAGGATGACGTTCCCAACTGTAACTTCCATGCCAGCGTGGCTCAAGAGATAAGCACAGGGTCTGAAAGCAGAAGGTTTGGGCTTCAAGGCTCCTGAAGAACATTTTCACTGTCCATCTAAATTCTAAAACGCGGGTTAAGGATGACGTTCCCAATTGTACTTTCCAAACCAGCGTGGCTCAAGAGTTAAACACAGGATCTGAAAGTCGAAGGTTTGGGGTTCAAGGCTCCAGAAGAACATTTTCACTGTCCATCTAAATTCTAAAAAGCGGGTTAAGGATGACGTTCCCAATTGTACTTTCCATGCCAGCGTGGCTCAAGAGTTAAACACAGGGTCTGAAAGTAGAAGGTTTGGGGTTCAAGGCTCCTGAAGAACATTTTCACTGTCCATCTAAATTCTAAAAGGCGTGTTAAGGATGACGTTCCCAACTGTAACTTCCATGCCAGCGTGGCTCAAGAGATAAACACATTCATGATCCAGAGGCCATGAGTTCAAATCCCACTGGTGTCTTTACTGTGATGCTACCCTAACTTCTAGAAAAACAAGTTAAAACCACCAGGAAACCTGTAAAACCTGTTAGTCTGCAAAGGGAAGCATCACTAAGGATATCAGTCAATGTATCCGTTGCCCCAAGTTACCGGGGACACTTGACTCGAGTGGGAATCGAACCCACTCAAGTCAAGTCAAGTCATGTTATTGGACAGACGCTCTACCAGTTGAGCTATGCTGTTGGCTGAGAGTTACAGGTTTCCTGGTGGTTTTAACTTGTTTTTCTAGAAGTTAGTCTGCAAAGGGAAGCATCACTAAGGATATCAGTCAATTTATCCGTTGCCCCAAGTTACCGGGGACACTTGACTCGAGTGGGAATCAAACCCACTCAAGTCAAGTCAAGTCATGTTATTGGACAAACGCTCTACCAGTTGAGCTATGCTGTTGGCTGAGAGTTACAGGTTTCCTTGTGGTTTTAACTTGTTTTTCTAGAAGTTAGTCTGCAAAGGGAAGCATCACTAAGGATATCAGTCAATTTATCCGTTGCCCCAAGTTACCGGGGACACTTGACTCGAGTGGGAATCGAACCCACTCAAGTCAAGTCATGTTATTGGACAGACGCTCTACCAGTTGAGCTAAGCTGTTGGCTGAGAGTTAAAGGTTTCCTGGTGGTTTTAACTTGTTTTTCTAGAAATTAGTCTGCAAAGGGAAGCATCACAGTAAAGACACCAGTGGGATTTGAACTCATGGACTCTGGATCATGAATACTGCGTCTCAACCCATTGAGCTAACTGTTGGCCAAGAAATACAGCCTTCCTGGTGCTTTGACTTGAACAACAAACAAGACAAATACATTTATTTTTTCACCATTGTGTCACTACCGAAACGAAAGTTTGTCACTACCGAAACGAAAGTTAAATCCGAAAAAATCACTAAGTGTGGAGGCCAAAATCGTCCCCCAAAAACCTGTTAGGAGTACGTTTCAGACAATTTAGAGTTGGGTTTTTGGGGGGACGATTTTGGCCTCCACACTTAGTGATTTTTTCGGATTTAACTTCCGTTTCGGTAAAATAAATTTTACCGAAACAAAAATTACCAATCAACTCTAAAGTGCCTGAAACGTACTCCTAACAGGTTTTTGGGGGGACGATTTTGGCCTCCACACTTAGTGATTTTTTCGCATTTAACTTTCGTTTCGGTAAAATACATTTTACCGAAACGAAAATTACCAATCAACTCTAAATTGCCTGAAACGTACTCCTAACAGGTTTTTGGGGGGACGATTTTGGCCTCCACAATTAGTGATTTTTTCGGATTTAACTTTCATTTCGGTAGTGACAAACTTTCGTTTTGGTAGTGACACAATGGTGAAAAAATAAATTGACTAAGTCCAGAGCTCGATGAATGTTAGGGACCAAAAAAAGTCACTACAAAGTACTACCAATCAACTCTAAATTGCCTGAAACGTACTCCTAACAGGTTTTTGGGGGGACGATTTTGGCCTCCACACTTAGTGATTTTTTCGGATTTAACTTTCGTTTCGGTAAAATAAATTTTACCGGTAAAATAAATTTTACCGAAACGAAAATTACCAATCAACTCTAAATTGCCTGAAACGTACTCCTAACAGGTTTTTGGGGGGACGATTTTGGCCTCCACACTTAGTGATTTTTTCGCATTTAACTTTCGTTTCGGTAAAATAAATTTTACCGAAACGAAAATTACCAATCAACTCTAAATTGCCTGAAACGTACTCCTAACAGGTTTTTGGGGGGACGATTTTGGCCTCCACACTTATTGATTTTTTCGCATTTAACTTTCGTTTCGGTAAAATAAATTTTACCGAAACGAAAATTACCAATCAACTCTAAATTGCCTGAAACGTACTCCTAACAGGTTTTTGGGGGGACGATTTTGGCCTCCACACTTAGTGATTTTTTCGGATTTAACTTTCGTTTCGGTAAAATAAATTTTACCGAAACGAAAATTACCAATCAACTCTAAATTGCCTGAAACGTACTCCTAACAGGTTTTTGGGGGGACGATTTTGGCCTCCACACTTAGTGATTTTTTTGGATTTAACTTTCGTTTCGGTAAAATAAATTTTACCGAAACGAAAATTACCAATCAACTCTAAATTGCCTGAAACGTACTCCTAATAGGTTTTTGGGGGGACGATTTTGGCCTCCACACTTAGTGATTTTTTCGGATTTAACTTTCGTTTCGGTAAAATACATTTTACCGAAACGAAACATTTTCCTGTTTTTTTCGGGTAGGCTAGAAAATTGAAAAAATGGCAAAGAAATTGTTTGATTTTTATTCTGGGATGAAAGATTTGGAAAAAAAAACTATTTTGAGCTTTTCTCAGTGTCAGTCCCAAATCAAAAGAAGCCAAAATACTAAGCAGAATATCAGAAAAATGGAGCATTTTCCTGATTTTTTGGTGGGATAGAAAATTGAAAAAATTAAGCAATACGATACGATACTTTATTGTCAGGTTTCACCGAAATTTGCTTTGTGTCCATGACGTCACCGTTCAAGATACAGGCAGGACATACACAATACATTACACAAAGTACATTACAGGACATACATCACAGAAGCAGACAGAAACAAGCATTGTTTTATTTAGGTTCTGAAACGAAAATCAGTAAGATAGACTTGAGAAGTGAATTCGAATTGAATCTCAGATTATACTAAAATACCTTCACAGGCCCGGGGGATCTTAGTATAATCTGAGCTTCAAATTGGAAGTGAATATTTGAAAAATTGAGCAATATATAATTTGGGGTTTGAAAGGAAAATCAGTAAAATAATTGTTTAAAAAGTGAATTGGAATAGAATGTGAGATTATTCTAAGATCCCCTGACCGACATGCATGCTTGAGATTTTTTCTTTGAAATCATTTATAGTTTGGGAGATATTTAACTTTAAGCGCCCCATGTATTGTCGATGCGGCAATGGACATTTAAAGGCAGGCTTACAACTACATACTTACGCCTAGTAACCCCATTCATACTTTAAAATGTTCATCTTACTGTGGACATGTTTGCCTGAAAAGGAATCTTTGAAATGTTGCATAGTTTTAGAATTGTACTCCTTTAAAAGTTCAGAGATTTAGAATGGAGGCGGATGGAAGGTTTTGGGACCTTAAAAAACACTTTCACCTAGAAACTCCATTCACAGTTCAGAAATTCCACCTTACTGTGGACATGCAAGCTTGAGAAACTTTTTTTTAAAATCATTTGTAGTTATGGAGATATTTAACTTTAAGCGCCCCATGTATTGTCGATGCGGCAATGGACATTTAAAGGCAGGCTTACAACTACATACTTACGCCTAGTAACCTCATTCATACTTTAAAATGTTCATCTTACTGTGGACATGTTTGCCTGAAAAGGAATCTTTGAAATGTTGCATAGTTTTAGAATTGTACTCCTTTAAAAGTTCAGAGATTTAGAATGGAGGCGGATGGAAGGTTTTTGGACCTTAAAAAACACTTTCACCTAGAAACTCCATTCAAAGTTCAAAAATTCCACCTTACTGTGGACATGCATGCTTGAGATTTTTTTTTTTTTAATAATTTGTAGTTTTGGAGATATTTAACTTTAAGCGCCAAATGTATTGTCGATGCGGCAATGGACATTTAAAGGCAGGCTTACAACTACATACTTACGCCTAGTAACCCCATTCATACTTTAAAATCTTCATCTTACTGTGGACATGTTTGCCTGAAAAGGAATCTTTGAAATGTTGCATAGTTTTGGAATTGTACTCCTTTAAAAGTTAAGAGATTTAGAATGGAGGCGGATGGAAGGTTTTGGGACCTTAAAAAACACTTTCACCTAGAAACTCCATTCACAGTTCAAAAATTCCACCTTACTGTGGACATGCATGCTTGAGATTTTCCTTTTTAAAATAATTTGTAGTTTTGGAGATATTTAACTTTAAGCGCCCCATGTATTGTCGATGCGGCAATGGACATTTAAAGGCAGGCTTACAACTACATACTTACGCCTAGTAACCCCATTCATACTTTAAAATGTTCATCTTACTGTGGACATGTTTGCCTGAAAAGGAATCTTTGAAATGTTGCATAGTTTTAGAATTGTACTCCTTTAAAAGTTCAGAGATTTAGAATGGAGGCGGATGGAAGGTTTTGGGACCTTAAAAAACACTTTCACCTAGAAACTCCATTCACAGTTCAGAAATTCCACCTTACTGTGGACATGCAAGCTTGAGAAACTTTTTTTTTAAATCATTTGTAGTTATGGAGATATTTAACTTTAAGCGCCCCATGTATTGTCGATGCGGCAATGGACATTTAAAGGCAGGCTTACAACTACATACTTACGCCTAGTAACCTCATTCATACTTTAAAATGTTCATCTTACTGTGGACATGTTTGCCTGAAAAGGAATCTTTGAAATGTTGCATAGTTTTACTCCTTTAAAAGTTCAGAGATTTAGAATGGAGGCGGATGGAAGGTTTTGGGACCTTAAAAAACACTTTCACCTAGAAACTCCATTCAAAGTTCAAAAATTCCACCTTACTGTGGACATGCATGCTTGAGATTTTTTTTTTTTTAATAATTTGTAGTTTTGGAGATATTTAACTTTAAGCGCCCCATGTATTGTCGATGCGGCAATGGACATTTAAAGGCAGGCTTACAACTACATACTTACGCCTAGTAACCCCATTCATACTTTAAAATCTTCATCTTACTGTGGACATGTTTGCCTGAAAAGGAATCTTTGAAATGTTGCATAGTTTTGGAATTGTACTCCTTTAAAAGTTAAGAGATTTAGAATGGAGGCGGATGGAAGGTTTTGGGACCTTAAAAAACACTTTCACCTAGAAACTCCATTCACAGTTCAAAAATTCCACCTTACTGTGGACATGCATGCTTGAGATTTTCCTTTTTAAAATAATTTGTAGTTTTGGAGATATTTAACTTTAAGCGCCCCATGTATTGTCGATGCGGCAATGGACATTTAAAGGCAGGCTTACAACTACATACTTACGCCTAGTAACCCCATTCATACTTTAAAATGTTCATCTTACTGTGGACATGTTTGCCTGAAAAGGAATCTTTGAAATGTTGCATAGTTTTAGAATTGTACTCCTTTAAAAGTTCAGAGATTTAGAATGGAGGCGGATGGAAGGTTTTGGGACCTTAAAAAACGCTTTCACCTAGAAACTCCATTCACAGTTCAAAAATTCCACCTTACTGTGGACATGCATGCTTGAGAAACTTTAAAAAAAAATCATTTGTAGTTATGGAGATATTTAACTTTAAGCGCCCCATGTATTGTCGATACGGCAATGGACATTTAAAGGCAGGCTTACAACTACATACTTACGCCTAGTAACACCATTCATACTTTAAAATGTTCATCTTACTGTGGACATGTTTGCCTGAAAAGGAATCTTTGAAATGTTGCATAGTTTTAGAATTGTACTCCTTTAAAAGTTCAGAGATTTAGAATGGAGGCGGATGGAAGGTTTTGGGACCTCAAAAAAACACTTTCACCTAGAAACTCCATTCACAGTACAAAAAATCCCCCTTACTGTGGACATGCATCCTTGAGATGTTTTACTTTGAAATGATTTGTAGTTTTTGAAATATTTAACTTTAAGCGCCCAATACATTGTCAATGGCAATGGATATTTAAAGGGAAAAGGGTACAAACTTTGCCAGGCTAAGTTAACAGAACAAGTCAGAACCTCTGTGGTTTAGATACAGGACTTGCAACCAGAAGGTTACCGGTTCAAATCCAACCAGGACAGGTTTCCAACCAATACCTGACTGTAGTGACTTTTTTTGGTCCCTAACATTCATCGAGCTCTGGACTTAGTACATTTATTTTTTCACCATTGGGTCACTACCGAAACGAAACCGAAACGAAAGTTAAATCCGAAAAAATCACTAAGTGTGGAGGCCAAAATCGTCCCCCCGAAAACCTGTTAGGAGTACGTTTCAGGCAATTTAGAGTTGATTGGTAGTACTTTGTAGTGACACTTTTTTTGGTCCCTAACATTCATCGTGCTCTGGACTTAGTAAATGTATTTTTTCACCATTGGGTCACTACCGAAACGAAACCGAAACGAATGTTAAATCCGAAAAAATCACTAAGTGTGGAGGCCAAAATCGTTCCCCGAAAACCTGTTAGGAGTACGTTTCAGGCAATTTAGAGTTGATTGGTAGTACTTTGTAGTGACACTTTTTTTGGTCCCTAACATTCATCGAGCTCTGGACTTAGTACATTTATTTTTTCACCATTGGGCCACTACCGAAACGAAACGAAACCGAAACAAAAGTTAAATCCGAAAAAATCACTAAGTGTGGAGGCCAAAATCGTCCCCCCGAAAACCTGTTAGGAGTACGTTTCAGGCAATTTAGAGTTGATTGGTAGTACTTTGTAGTGACACTTTTTTTGGTCCCTAACATTCATCGTGCTCTGGACTTAGTAAATGTATTTTTTCACCATTGGGTCACTACCGAAACGAAACCGAAACGAATGTTAAATCCGAAAAAATCACTAAGTGTGGAGGCCAAAATCGTTCCCCGAAAACCTGTTAGGAGTACGTTTCAGGCAATTTAGAGTTGATTGGTAGTACTTTGTAGTGACACTTTTTTTGGTCCCTAACATTCATCGAGCTCTGGAGCTCAGGACATTCACAGTTCAAAAAATCCACCTTACTGTGGACATGCATGCTTGAGTTTTTTTTTTTTTTTTATAATTTGTAGTTTTGGAGATATTTAACTTTAAGTGCCCCATGTATTGTCGATACGGCAATGGACATTTAAAGGCAGGCCTACAACTACATACTTACGCCTAGTAACCTCATTCATACTTTAAAATGTTTAAATAATTTGTAGTTTTGGAGATATTTAACTTTAAGTGCCCCATGTATTGTCGATACGGCAATGGACATTTAAAGGCAGGCCTACAACTACATACTTACGCCTAGTAACCTCATTCATACTTTAAAATGTTCATCTTACTGTGGACATGTTTGCCTGAAAAGGAATCTTTGAAATGTTGCATAGTTTTAGAATTGTACTCCTTTAAAAGTTCAGAGATTTATAATGGAGGCGGATGGAAGGTTTTGGGACCTAAAAAAAACACTTTCACCTAGAAACTCCATTCACAGTTCCAAAATTCCACCTTACTGTGGACATGCATGCTTGAGATTTTTTCTTTGAAATCATTTATAGTTTGGGAGATATTTAACTTTAAGCGCCCCATGTATTGTCGATGCGGCAATGGACATTTAAAGGCAGGCTTACAACTACATACTTACGCCTAGTAACCTCATTCATACTTTAAAATGTTCATCTTACTGTGGACATGTTTGCCTGAAAAGGAATCTTTGAAATGTTGCATAGTTTTAGAATTGTACTCCTTTAAAAGTTCAGAGATTTAGAATGGAGGCGGATGGAAGGTTTTGGGACCTTAAAAAACACTTTCACCTAGAAACTCCATTCACAGTTCAAAAATTCCACCTTACTGTGGACATGCATGCTTGAGAAACTTTTTTTTTTAAATCATTTGTAGTTATGGAGATATTTAACTTTAAGCGCCCCATGTACAGTATGTGTGCAATTTAGGTTGTGACTATTCTCATGCCAGACCCTTAACAGTGTTTGTTCCAAGTTTGGTGCAAATTGGAGCAACGGTGTGCCTGTGGTCCCCAGGGGCCCCTGACCTGGCCTGTGGGGCCATGCTATACAACTACATTGTGGTATAGCTACTATAACAAAAATCTGTGTACTTCTTCCACATCTGTCATGGTGCCTCCGTACTCTACAGCTTACTTTACCCATATCTAATTTACTGCAACATTGGACAAGTACATAATAATCTGCATAAAATACTCATCGTTCAAAATTTGGCTAAGCTCGAAAACTATTTTAATTACTCAGCCCCATCTGCCACTATGTTTAAGAAACTCATTATCTTATATCATCATAGTCCAATTAATTGATCTATAAATGTACATCTTTCAATGGATTCTTTCAGGTTCATTTGCATATTGTTGCTGTCTGGTAGAAACCTTGTATCTCCATATTAAAAAATGTTATGTACTTTTACCACGTTTTCACATAAGCAAATGTTGACATGACTCTGAGAATACATATGTTGCATGGGGATGGCTTGTCCAACTATGATACAGGTAACAATTAGCTCCGTTATAGGGAGAGGGTGGGTGAGAGTCTCACTCTCTCAGAGAGAGAAAAGAGAGAGAGGCACACTGAACATTGCTTGCGAGTCGCAACACACTGCAGCAGACAACTGTCTTTTAATATGATTTAATAAGTGGCCGTTTTAAAAAAAAGTGATTAAGTTTACATTTCAAGATATGTCATCTCGGACATGAGAATTTAGGCTAGAAACAGATCTGCTAACTCCACCTGTTAACCCCTGCGATAATCAATGATTGAGAGAGAGTGAGAAAAGAAATGTGATTAAACCGTTAGTTTATCCTCTGTTCTTTTGATGGATTCAAGTTAGTCTTGCATGCTTACAGCCACCTCTCGCGCGAGTATAAAGTTCTATACTGATAGAAAATAACAATTTAAAAGGTTGCTTATCAGGCAATACCAGCTTTTTTTGCTGCCAAGGACGGTATGTGAAAACAATCTCTCCCATTGCCATTCCAGCAAATGATGCAACTTTTTTTGCAGGTAAAATATTTGCACTGTAGTGAAAGCTTTAGTTGTACAAGAGGGTTGCGCAAAAGTGTCAATACTTTAGCAGATCTACATATTCACAATGAGTCAAATCGCAATGCACTGCCCATTTGTGCCTGAAAATGTTTTCCGTCATTTCACGTTTTCATCAAAACACTTTTTACTACTCCCACAGATTTTGTCCAAAACTCACACAAATCGGTATCTCTGCAGTCATGTGATCTAGATTTATCTGTTAAATTTTTCAGATTCCATTCCGATTCGCTAGGATTGACAAGGTTTGCGGGAGGGGCCTGTCCCATCTGCTCCAAATCTCATTCCCACATTTAGGGGCCTCTAAACAACACAGAGCCAAAAGATTGTACTTACAACCACTCATGGTAGACACCACAAATGCTAGAAGGCTGCACTCATTGGATAGGCAACCTGGCCAGGCGGGGATGTGCACACAGAGGAGCGCACTTTTGTAGTTAAAATAGTAGTTGAAATTCGAATTTTGGGGTGAAAATATTGACGATTTTCGACAAACGATAGGGTTAAGATAATGCCCAATTAATGCCAGATTGAAAGTGGTTAAACTTCAGTAGAAGTGTGGTCTCTTTTGTGGACCCTTTTCACAGCAGCTAAACACAGCTAAATGTAACAACATAACATTTTCGTGTGTTTTATTATCTGCCAGCATGGATAGCTCCTGTACAGTTGACTTTCATGTTGACCACAGAAACACAATGAAACATTTAACGTTATTACCTGTGTTTATGTGTGCTGTTAAAAGAGGCCACTAATAAACAATAACAGACAATGAATTTGTTAGTTCTGGTTGCACACACGAGGAAAAACATTTGGGCACAAAATTAGCAGAACACAGTGATAATGAGCCCTTTGTGTTATAGTATTGTCTTCTGATCAAGTATTTGATCATCTTATTTGAACGTCACAGCATGACACGTTTAGATGAAATCCAAATAACTAACATGTTATTTTTTTTAATCAAATGTATTTGTGCTATGTTGTTCATGGCTGCAGGAGAGAACAACGTCATAGCTTATTCACCTTGATGTGCTGAGGAGACAGAAACATCGCCTCGGGCTTCAATAGAGAACTTGACAAGGCTCTGGGAGATGAATACAATAGTCTCTCTCTATCTTTGAAAAGCCGCACTTCAAAGCTGTCAGAGCGACTGTGCCTGTACATAATGGATCACACAAGAGCAGCCCCTGTCTGAAGTACATTGTTCTTGCCTCCCAATTAATTTAGTGCTAATTGATTCCTGAGGCACGGTAATAAGATTTCAGCCTGCTTTGGAGAGGCTGTTTCCACGAATTATAAATTATTCTTTCCATAATAAGGAACAGTCCCGATCAAATGAAAATCTGATCAGATTAAATTAGGCTGATTCAATCAGAATGTTGGAAAGTGTAATGTACTTAGTAATGAGTAATGTAAGTACATATAACTCAAGTACAATTTTGAGGTCCATATACTTAACTTGAGTATTTCCATTTTTCACTTTAAACTTATACTCCACTACTATTATTTGACAGCTTCAGTTACTAGTTACGTTGCAGATTTAGATGATTATTACTAAACATACATTAACCACTTCAACTCTATTTTATACTTTGGCTTTTCAAAAAGCCGCTCTACAAACTTACAACACGATGCGACGTGTTGTGTGCTCATTTTTTTCATTTTCGGCAGATTTTCTTTTCTTTCTTTTTTTCCTATTCCACAAAAAATCCTGGTACTGAAATTGATGTTTTTCTCAGGACGAATCTATTTGTGGAGAGTGAAAGAGCCTCCTCTCTTGAGGTGTGAACCTGTGTGTGCTGTGCAGCGCGTGGCAGCGTGCCAGTGACACGGCAGCAAGGCAAAGCATCATTAATGCATGCTGTCGATGTCAGCTAGAAACCTTTTAATTCCAAAACGATTCGTTTTCAGGAACGGAAGACAAAGCAAAACGGTGTTCCAAGGGATCTAATATGTATTTATTAATTTGTCACAAGGTCTTGTTAATACTTTTCATTCGTTCGATATAACCTAACTGTACATAGACAGACTTAACCACTTTCTCTTCAGGTTTCTTTTAAATATAGCGAAAATAGCTGATCTTCAAGCTCACAACGTGTGGCGATGTGACACGTTGTGAACTTGTAGATCGGCTATTTTCACTACCTATGTGCTGTTGTATGACAAAATATGAAACTAAACATAATACTAAACTAAAAGAGTTGAAATGTGGAGATACAAGGTTTCTGCCCAACAGGGATGATGTTGTTGATGTGGATGATGCAGAGTAACAGAGCAGTAGGGGTGTGTGTGTGTGTGTGTGTGTGTGTGAGTGTGTGTGTGTGTGTGTGTGTGTGTGTGTGTGTGTGTGTGCGCGTGCGTGCGTGCGTGCGTGCGTGCGTGCGTGCGTGCGTGCGCGCGCGCGTGCGTGTGTGGCATAGAGTCTGTTTGGAAGGTTACAGCAGGTACTGATGTAGCAGCATTGAGTTTGTTCACTGCTACGGGGCCTGTGGGGCTTTAAAATACACAAACGTACACACACACACACACACACACACATTCAACAAACGAATGCCCCACACACATATGAAAACAAATGCATACACTCTTGCCAGCACACACACACTCTCAAACAAATACATCAGCACCACACATATTTTGCACACACACACACACACACACACACACACACACACACACACACACACACACACACACACACACACACACACACACACACACACACGCGTGCACCCACACACACACACACACACACACACACACACACACACACACACACACACACACACACACACACACACACACACACACACACACACACACACACACACACACACACACATATACCCGCCCAACAAACTTATGATGATGTACAGCCATACTTTGCACCAGGAGCCTCCTCAGCAGTGTGTGTGTGATGCCAGCAGTAGCACAATGAGTCAGAGAGGCTGACACAGCAGCATCAGCACCAGAACCGGGCCAAAAGGAAGACTGGAGTGGAGAGAGTCCCCTGTGGAGCTGGCTTCTCCCCCCTGCCCACCAATCTTCTCCTCTCTCTGACAGAGAGAGACTCCTGCAGGCTTCAAAAGAGCTTTCTTCCACGGGCTCTGCATTCACAGCCTGGGAAGCAATAAGGCAGCAACAATCTGGACCAAACGGAGGAGAATAATCTCCACAGATTGTTGGGGGGAGGAAAATACAGCTGTTCCACAGTGGTTCTGAAACCTTTTTGAAATTCAAGGACTTTTAGGACCACTTTAGAGTGGGAGACGGCAGACTAAAGTGTAAAAGTGTAAAAGAACATGTACTGTACGCACCTGCATATCTCTGCTGTCCGGCAGAAACCAGCTAACTCCAAAATGTTCATTTTTCAGGAAATGACAAAAACAAAACAAAAAGGGTAGTTAGGAGGTTTTGTTCATCATTGATAAGAACAGCTGAATGGACCTCCAAGCTCACAATGAGGTTGGAGGTCAAAAGGGGGTGGAGCCTGGAGTCAGCTAAACCAGCTAACGCCACCCCTCTTTGGTGGAGTAAGCTGGTTTAGCAGAAAGTTTGAGGATCCAATGGAGTTAGCTGGTTTTGTCAGAAGCACTTTTTAATACTTTTCATTGGTTCAATATTATTTTAATCAACACACAGACGTAAAGGGTGTTCAATAGCTCTTATTTATGAAAAGGAATGCAAAAGCGGGAAAATGGAGTTAGCTGGTTTCTGCCGGACAGCAACGATATGCTAATGTTCTGTATACCCTATAATCACATACATTGTGTATATCGTCGCTGCCTGTGGGGCAGAAACGAGCTCAATCTCCATTTTTGTATTATTGTTAAAAATATATATATAAATCAGTGCTATTGAACACCCTTTATGTCTATGTGTGGGTTTTACACATATTGAACCAATGCAAAGTATTAAAAAGCGCTTCTGACTAAACCTAACTACTTTGAGGATTTTTGGATCCTCAAATTGTCGGTCAAACCACCTAACTCCAACTCTGGAGATGTTTTTTCCATCATTGATTAGAATGACAAAGTCAGATGGAAAAAATCTCCACATTAATGGTCAAAAACCTTAGGCAGTATTGTGTTGTTCTAAAACATGGGTTTATTTTTCATTTCCTGAAAAGTTAATATTTTGGACAATTTGGTTTCTGCCCGACAGCAGAGTGAGATATATAGCTTTATTTGTTTTATGTTCTATCTCATTCCGTTCTGCCCTCTATCCTCTCTCCTCTCACGGAATACTACAAAAATGATGGAGCACGCATGCAAATAATAAAATAAATTCACCCACTTCTTTATGCCTGCAAACCTGTGAGCTGAGCTTCTGATTCAGACCCCATAACTCTGATTGTACAAATGGAGCCAAAAGGACCCTTATGGGTCCATTTGGTTCCATTTGTACACACTCAGAGTTCCAGACCCATAAAAGTTAATTTGCTTCCTACGGTACTACTAGTATTAATTTGAGAGCCACTGCCTTGTGTCACATCCTCCGCACTGTTCACACAGACTTTTTATGTTTTTAATTTAATTTGAATAACATCGGTGTTGGCCTTGACCATGCCCTGCAGTGACGTCAGCAAAGGAGCAGAAATCATATGGCTCTTACACCTGACCATGTGGCTCCCTGCGTCAGGTGTTGATGTGACATAAGGGGTTGTCCTTTCGCGTAGCATGTTGACGAGGACGGATAATTTACGATTCCTAGGACGGATAATTTACGATTCCTAGGACGGATCATTTACGAGTCCTAGTCGGTATGCAACTTGAACAGCCCTGAAACAGCAGTAGCAGACATCGCATCGCCCAGCATGGCCACTTGCTCGGCTGACGACTCGCTCGGGGGTTGCCTCACGGGGCTCAAGTCCACTTCCACGGACTACAGCACTAAAGTACGACCTGAGAATGAGAACGTGTTGTTTAACTCGAGCTTGAACTTCCTGAGAAGCTATAGAATATTTCAATCAACAACAGTATCCCTGTAACATCATAATAGAATAATTAAAAAGGGTCATGGCAGGAGATATGTGAAAGCATTGAGTAAATTGAACATTTTTTTCCCCCAAGTCCATAACTCGTGGGGAATGGATAACTTATGGGTTGGCAGTAGCCTTGTTTTGTTTTTGCCCCAGCCTTAGAAGTTTTTATTATGATTCAAGCGGAATGCCAGTTGCGAAGCCTGTTTGGGCTGAAAAACAACTGGCATTCTGCTTGAATTTAGAATTTAGAGCGGCCTCCCCAAGCACTTGACCCATGATCTGGAAATTCTGCAGAGAAGGTGCTGAGAAAGTGCATCATTGGGACACCAACTGAAACCTTCCCTACTCTGGAGGCGAGGGGTGAGGAGGCCACTCGAAGAGAATTCGATGAACTACTGAGAGAAGGGACCAGTCCAATGATCCAGAGCCTGTCTACAAACACAAATCTTCACAACACAATCAGAGAGGGGGACCTTTATGACACCCAAACATTTAAGTACAACTCACGGCCACAGCAGTGGTCCAATTCTCTCCCAACTTGCTACAAAAATCACTCATGCAAAAGCAGATAATTCCATCTACTTTGTAGATGTGAGGCCCGCGCAGCAGGCCGAACTTCTAGTTGCTACAATCTAACAAATGGGATGACACACACACACACACACACACACACACACACACACACACACACACACACACACACACACACACACACACACACACACACACACACACACACACACACACACACACACACACACACACACACACACACACAGCCTGTGAGTCGCACAAAAAGGCACCAGATGTCCTTCCTCCCAAGAGCATACAAGCTTTACCAGAAGTAATGAACGTTTTACTGTTTAATGTCTTTTGACGTTTGATGATTCGTTTTTTATGTTATCTTACAGCGGTCCTCTTAAATCTGTAAGAAAGATCATAATTGTTCTAGTAAATGCTCAACTTTGAAAGTATGAGCAGCAAACTTCATTGTTGTCGTGACTCCACAAAGCGAAGTACGAGCGAGCTGATTGTGGATTGGGCTTGTCACGATGTCATCAACCGCAGCACCAACACTTTCATGCTTTCCACAGGTGGGAGTGTTAAAAATGGAAGCGGCGGCGGTGTGTTGATCTCAATTCGGTTTGATCTTGCGGAGGAATGAGGACTCAGTCAACTCATTATGAAAATATATTTTTCCATAATCTTCACTTTTCCCCATGGTGACATCTCATTGTATGTGAAGATAGTGTGACTAATTTAACTCCTGAGAGTTACAAATGGATACATTTACATTTTTACAGTTCTAGAAGCTATCCCTCCGATAACGGAAAAATCTTTTTTTGTGCATATGTACAGTAGCCTGCAAATATCATGTACAGTCTCCTATGTTCATACTGTACGTGCATTTTTGACAATAACATTGTCAATCCTCATGCATGTGCAGCCCCCGCTTTCAGACATTCTACGTGTGTATGTGTAGCAGTAGCTTTTACAGTGATGCTTCACCCGCATGCAAAATAAAACAACAAAGGGCAAAATCTACAGGTTGTAAAGCAGAGTGGTTTATCCTTTGCTGAATTATAGATGAAGCTGCAGGTAGCAGGAGACTTGGAGATTAAAAATGCCATTAAAGGTACGCCCACTATTATGTTGAATACGATTAAGGGCTAATAGCTTTCTCTCAGGCATTAGTAAACCGTTCTCCCTTGGTGCTCTAGCACAGAGAAATGTTATGTCTCCCCGGGACCCAAACGTATAAAAATAAATCTCCTTAATAGCGAAAATAGACAATCTACAAGCTCACAATACGTCACGTTGTGCTGCGTTGTGAGCTTGTACATCTACCATTTTCGCCAAGCTGGGTCGTAGCCCTGGGAACCATAATCTAGCCCTGGATATAGAGTCTGATTGAACTCAGGTTAAGATGTGACAGATTTACTGGTTCCTGTGAAGATTTAAGTGGAGCAACATTCAGCGTTCCACCTTTAGAAAAAGACTGTGACCTATATATGATTTTCCCCCTTTACAGCTGCTTTCCAATTATACTCCAACTGTATCTTTATGTCATCCTCAGCACCACTGTCCACAACACTGTTGCCCAACAAAGACTAAAATAACACTTAAGATGTTAATAATGTCATTGATGTATAAAAAAATGAAAAAACAAACAAAATCTAGCTTCTCAGTTATTTGATTAATCGGCAATAGAATAATCGCTAAGACAATAATCGATAGTTGCAGCCCTATTTCTATCAACCACAGGCCCACCCACTCACACACACCGTCCGTCCGTCCGTCCCTCCCTCCCACCCTCCGCAATAGCACCATTAAAAGCAGTTCCTGCAGCAGATGTAGCTATACCCCGCCTCATTACGCACACACTGGCCCATTATTATGGTGCACATTTTTCCGCTGTGATTCCACGGCTTTAGCGGCCCTGCTGGCCGCCGCTGCAGCACAGCCTGGGTAGAGACAGAGATGTAGCAGCACACAGACAGACAGACAGACAGACAGGGGGATAATGGACACCGCCAGAGTCTTTCTGATGGCTTAGCTTTAAAACCACCATGGCTTCACTTTTCTCCTCGCAGACAGCAGATGGGTTTACAGAGTGACACGTGTCTGCGAGAGGGACTCATCTGTATTGTCGGTGAGACACGAGTACCTGCAAAAGGCAGAGAGAGAGAGGGGGGGGGGGGGAGACGGGGGGAGACGGGGGAAGAGAGTACAGTGGAACAAGTACAAGTGCAGTGAGCATGGAGCACAGCAAACATGAAGCACTTTGAACCTGCCGTCCCTATTCTGGGCATGTCATTCATTATAGGCAAAACGTGTTCCTTTTTTTTCAAATTTCGAACAACAACAATACATTGTATCTGCTATTAGCTATTCATCGTACAACTAAGTATAGAGTGTATATAGTGACTTTGTGTGTGTGTGTGTGTGTGTGTGTGTGTGTGTGTGTGTGTGTGTGTGTGTGTGTGTGTGTGTGTGTGTGTGTGAGTGGGTAAAGGAGCATTAACGCATCTCTGTGTGACGTGATACAGTGACATGGCAGAATTTCAATTGATTCAGCCGCAGATGCAGCTACAGTATAGTGCAAGGTTTCCTGCATGTCAGCCACATGGATTTTACAGCACTGGTATGACGGTACACTGCATGGCCACAGACCATCTCTCTTCATATCCATGTTTCCATGTTTAGCATTACAGATATGAAATTATAAGTCCCACACTTAGTATGGAACACACCCTCTGCATAAGAGCAACCAGGCAAAATGTCTCACATTGAAGAGCAAGGAGGACACGTCATATTTTCCAGAGTAAAAGTAGCTGGCGGGGCGTTTGGCTTGCAGTCTCTATCCAGCCATCAGTAGCAACATTCTACTGACTCCCATGTTCACGGGACTCTTAGTAATGAAAGCGATATAGCGTTTTCATATGCTTCACTATACTGCCCTCCTGCCATAACATTACTGGACATTGTTGTATATTATCCTTCTTACGTGTGGCTAGGTCAAATACCTGCATGTGTGTTAATGCACACCCCTTGTGGGTGTGTAAACTTCAATTCAGTTTGATGTGAACTGCGATGCAAGAGTGTGGTCTACCCGACACCAACTCTGGACTTCGCCCTCCACACCCTTCCCATCCAGCATCAGGGCCTTGAGCTCGGCTGTGTTGGCAGCTCCTTGGTGTCAATTTAGCCCTACATGTTTCGGTCTCTTGTTGAGTCTTTGGTTGTTTAGAGAGACCATCGCATCCTCTCTAAAGCCTAGTTTAGACCAAAGATTCTCAACAAGACAAAACCATCTTTAGCCCGATTTATAGCCTACTTTAGTGTACGGCGATGTTGCCTGTGAAAGATAACTTATCTACAGGCTCACATGCACAACGCGTTGTGAGGTTGTAGATTGGCTATTTTTGTGAGCTTATAGATAGGCTATTTTTTGCCGTGTGACACCGTCTTAGAATGAAATAAGCAGTACAACCTTGGAAAGAGAAATGGCAGCGATCTGGAATTTCCCCTTACATCCCGTCAGCAATTACTTGGAGATGCAAAGCAGGAGTTTTTCCTCCGAGTGCCTCCTTGGGTGCTCAGCTACAATCAGTACTTTGTATAAGAAAAAGAAAATATTGGAAAATAGCGGCTCTCAAACAGAAAAAATATAAAATACTTTTAGTTGAGGTTCACATTATATTGTGCTACTTCAGGCTGCTAACACGTTTCGGCATAGTGCTTTAGTGATCCTCTGATTAAGGGCACTATGTCAAAAATGCATTTACAGCCCTAATAGCTTCATGTGAAACTGAGCTAAAATTCTTGAATTTTTAGTTTTGAGTGCCGCTATTTCCACTAATCTTTTTTTTATTTTTATACCGACAGTAATTCGTGGATTTGGCAAATGAGAAAATATTTTGTTGCAAGATTTGTGTTGTCAACATGTTTCCAAAACATTCAAAATCTGTCATATTTTTTCCAAAATTTAAAAAAAGCTAAACTTATTTTGATGCTATATCAACACATTTTGCTGGGGACCCCCTGGAACCCCCTCAAGGTGCCCTGGGGGTCTCTGGACCTCACTTTGAGAACCACTGATGTACAGTAGGCTATATCCAAACAACTCTTATCTCTTGGCTAGTGCTGTGAATAATGCGAAAAGCAAGAATTCTGACTTGATTGAAATTCAATGTATGTGTTTGTGCGGTTGCCGTGGCGTGGATTCAGTGCAGAGTGATTTAGAAGTGGCCATAATGGAGCCGCGTGATTTCATAAGTATGTCATTACAGCGAGAGAGAGAGAGAGAGAGAGAGAGAGAGAGAACATTTGCAGACATAAGCATGTGCACATAGAAATGGGGGACAGAATTAAAAGATTAAAGTAGTTATAGCATTTGGCTTTCAGGTTTTAATGATGGAGATGGAAATGGAAAAAGCAGAGTCCTCTTCTCCTCTCCTCTCCTCTCCTCTCAGCATGTGTTTCCTGCTGATTGCCTGGATGGCCTCTGGCTAGAGCTGCTTCTGTCGTGTTCTTCACTAAATAGCACACATTTGTTTAGGAACATTCATTTGTGTGCTGCTGCCCTGGTTTTTGAACAATGTAAGTGTTTCACATGTGATGCATGGGAGGCAGATTTCAATTTCATGTCTTAATTCCTGCACTTTCGCATGAAAAGTATAAGAGTATATATGTATGTGCATGTGGACATGTGTGCACACACACACGCACGCACACACACACACACACACACACACACACACACACACACACACACACACACACACACACACACACACACACACACACACACACACACACACACACACACACACACACACACACACACACACACACACGCACGTATTTCAATACTTGTGAGGACATAAACATTTTAGGACAGTGTTTTCTTTTTGTTTTCTTTTGCATTTGTTGCCATTTTTAACCATAACCCTAAAGCCAAAAAATAGAAATCTACAAACTCACAACTTGTACAGTAGATCGGCTATTTTCGGCACACAATTATAGCATAACTGTAGCCCTAACGGACAAACTTAGTGTTTAAAAAAAGCAATTTCTTTAGTGAGGATCCGGAAAATTGTCCTCGTATCTATGTCTCACATTATATTTGTATTTGTTTTTTCACATTTTAATATACAAGACATACATGACCACATACAGAACAGAAGAAACAAAACATGTCAAAACATCAACCACACCTACTACTAAAGTCTAACAATGCATGGATGTCTTTTACAGCTATCCAGATTCATATGCGAGTGCAAGTACTGATATTCAACCAATCACCTCTAATTCACTATGTCTCATATTCTACTATACTTGTGGGGTCATTTGGCCCTCATAACTATAGCGATACAAGTACACGCACACACACACACACACACACACACACACACACACACACACACACACACACACACACACACACACACACACACACACACACACACGCCTGGGGATGACTATCCTAATGAGTCCCTGTAATAAGGTGATATACAGTATGTGTTAGAGCAGAGAGTTCAGGTCACAACAACACTGTGTTCAATTAGATCAGCCGATAATGAGCTGGAGGCTGTCAAGATGAAGCTGTGAATTGGTCAGACAGACTCACATGGTGAACTATAACGTCCCCGCTGCTCTCAGACAGATTCAGTGTGAACCGTAACATTCCCCGCTGCTTTGGCAAGTCTGATCATTAAAACGGATATAGTCGTGTCAACGTCTTTTCACCACTTTTCAGTCTCTGACGTTACCACCTGCTGACTCGCAGGATCTCGTTTAGATCCGCCGGGACACAATACAATCATGAGTGTTCATTTTAACAAATGGACCCATTTGGTTCCATTTGTACACTCGTGAGTTAAATTAACACACTGGATTTGACTGTGTAGCCACCTCTTATTAGGAATTTAACTTGATTTCACTTACAGTAATTGGTTCAGCGTGAAGCCTCCATTTTAATATGAACAAAGCTCCTCTTTGTGCGAGGAACTCAATAGGCTCTATGCACAGCAGCCATATTGGACAGAAATTGGGCCCCTTCCTTGCTTCCTTCACAGGTGTTACCAATGACACTAATGAAGGCTCTGTTCCATTTAGTGTAGCACAGTGGTTCTCAAACTTTTTAATTTCAAGGACCCCCATAACTCTGAGAGTGTACAAATGGAACCCCCGGGTCCATTTGGTTCCATTTGTACACTCTCAGAGTTACACCCTCTCAAGGAACCATGAGGGTCCCTGGACCACACTTTGAGACCCATGTGTTTCTAGTGAGCCAACATGCACAATATCAGCACCCTGACTCTGTTTGACCAGAATGGAACAGAGCCTTCATTAGTATCATTGGTAACACCTGTGAAGGAAGTAAGAAGAGGCCCAATTTTTCTCTAAAATGGCTGCAGTGCATAGAGCCTATTAAGTGGAACAGCAAAAGAGACCCGCATTGCGATCCTCAACTTTTTTTTCAAGAAGTCATTTAATCTAACGACGAGTCTTGTAGCTTGTGTTTTAATGTGATCGTTTGTTTCAATTTGACAGACTGCTGTTTCAGTATCTCTTTGATTGCGAGCCTTAATTGTCCGTGGGAGTGAACAGATGCACTGTCAGAGGAAGGGAAGTGGAAACTCCTTTCTTAAAGCTGCAATCTGTCATTTTTATGTCCTACCCATGTCATCTCCCATATAAAATGGTAAAATGCATTTATATAGCGCTTTTAACTGTGTGCATTACATTTACACACCAACAGCGGAGGAAATCTTGCAAGGCACCAACCTGCTCATCAGGAGCAGTTCAGGAGGGGTTCAGTGTCTGGCGATTCTGCACATATTGGTTTCAGGCAGTACTTGTCAACTTGTTCACCTGACACAAGGGTCTAAATTCATCAATAGTGCAGTCCACTGCAGACGTACTTGTTAAAGTACGTATACAGCTTGGTTAAAATAACATTTTATTCATGAAAATAATATACAGATTTTAGCTTTAAATAATGCTAATGATAGTGATTCTAAGTCTGTTTACAAGTTTGTGTTTTCGTGCTGATGCGAGGCCTCCTGTGTGTGAGCAAAGTAAACACCTTTGAAGAAAGAAAATGGTGTCAGGAAGCATCCGTGGCTCTTTGTTTACACCTGGGACACAATGTGACATCCTGCTGAATGTGTATTTTCTTCCAAAGACCTGGAAGCATTCCATCCATAGGTGCCGGAAGGGGTGTTTCTCAAGATACTTTGTCCCTGTACGTTTCAGTTTGGTTAGCCCTGTTATAGGCCAGTGCGTGGTTCCAAACCTTTCAGTGGTTCCAAACCTTTTCTGGACCAGGCCTCATTTGAAAATATTGAAAGCATTCGCCCCCCACCCCTCTGACCACTTAACACGGCAGCCATTTGGTCAGGTGGGTGGGCCGCATGCATTTTCAGAGCGTGTTTATTTCAATGATCAATCAATCGATTGTTTGCACCTGGGATCAATAGAACTAACGTATACTATGTTTTTATTTATATGCATCACTTTTTCACTAATTAATGTTATATGAATTACTATAACTTAGTGTTTTGCTAAATATTTAGGGGTCCACTGGCCCACAGGTTGAGAACCAATGGTGTAGGCTACACAATGTTTGTGTATAGGCTGCTCTCGTCGTCTGAGCACTATCTCACTGCTCTATCCCTGACAGTGTGAAATGAATGGCACCTCTACACTGAACGTGACAATGACACCACTACACTCTGACTGCTGTGCCACAAATTGGTGTGTAGGCTACAGTACATATAGCAATAGAGGACAACTACCCACTTTGCATAGAGACCACTTACCACTTGCCCATAAGAGGAGTAGCAAAACAATTAATGAGCCAAAGCAAGTGACTTTTCCAAAGCAAACTTCTAGTTCCATGGCAGTGATGGATTTAAAGAACAGTCCTGGGATTTGACACCCTATTAAATAGGTAACCACCTCTGTCCGATTGTGAGAGACTATATATATTTGGTTTTAACTAATAGAAACACATGCAGTGTGGTGGACACTACAAGTTAACCAGGGAACTCACCCATGTTGATGATATCGTGCGCACCATTGAAATGCGATGATGTTACTTTTGCTGCGACAATGAGCGTTGTTGTTTAGAGTAGAAAGGAGTGCTTTGTAGCTCTCCAAGAGCAAATAAATAGGTCTTTTAATTCCACACTCCTGCAGTAGCTTCTCTCTCTTAAGCTCTATTTTTATAAACAAATGCAATGATTCATGGAGTCCTACATTTACAATCTAGGCATTCTGGGTCTTCATCATCAGAGCAACTGTCAACTAACAACACATTAAAGTGTTTAGTTAATTAAACGAAGAGTGTATAAATGTAACAAACAGTCCATTTGGTTACATTACACTTATGGACCCCCAGGGAGAAGGATTATTGAGGTGGAGTGCATCAACTCCCAGTACTTACCTCACGGCATGACAGTGGCGAGCGTCGAAAATAGTTTCAGTTTTGTATTGTTGCAGTGTGTGTGCGTGCGTGCGTGTGTGAGCTTGTAGATCGGCTATTTTGGCCAGGTACAGAGCCAACTCAGGTCCAGTTTGTCTAAGTCTGCAGGGTTTAAGTTGTTAATGTGTCTAACGTATTGTTGTGTTGTTTAGTACTGTATTTATTGCTGTGTTTTATTGCCTACTGTGCACTTTTTATACTTTTCCTCTTCTTGCCCAGTGCTGCAGTAACACCCTCTGGGGGATTAATAAAGTGTTCTCCTATCCACTATGCAGCACAGCAAACGGTGCAGACTGGGCCACTGTCAACAGTAAATAGAGGGAGAAGATGTTGTGCTTGTCATGCTCTGCATGATCGTCGCTGTGGGTTGGAAACCTTGTATGTCCAAAACGGTTACTTTTCGGGAAATGGAAAAAAGTTACCTGGCTGGATCCAATGTAGTTATTATTTAGTCACAAGCTCTTGTAAATACTTTCCATTGGTACCCATTTAACCACTTTCACTTTCATCTTCCCGATTTTTCTAAAATACCAAGAAATAGCAAATATACAAGCTCACAGCGCGTCATCTCGCAACGTGCAGTGAGTTGGTAAATCGTCAATTTTTGCTGCTTTTGTGTGACACTGTAGTATGACGAAGTCGGGCATTAATTCATGAAAAGAAACATAAACAGTTGAAATATAGAGATATGCGGTTTCTGCCTGACAGCGACGACGTGTATGGTAAGTGCCTCAGGCACGCTCTGATGACATCATGGCTAGTGGCCAGGTTCCTGTCCGGGACACAGGGTTGGTGTGAGCCAGTATTGAACACCAAATCTAAGGAAAGCAGCTGACGAGGCAACGTGCTATAATGAGCTGCAAAGCGGAATCCTTTGTATGGATTTATCAACAGCTGGTGATGACTTGACCCGGGCATCAGGTTTGGCAGGGATGTTACAGAGACTGACAAGCGCTTTGACAACAAACGGCTGGAGCTCATGCCAGTGGTTCTCAAAGTTGGGTCTGGGACCCCCAGGGGTCCTTGAACGTTAACCATTTATATGAGTTAAAATAGCAGATGCAAGCAACTTAACTCATCCACTGCCACTGACGTAAAAAACGTAATTTTGCAAAATAATTTTTCAAAACAAGATGTCACGGTCCTTCATCTCTCGACACGACACATTTCATTGTAGCACACCCGGATACGGAAATACGTCATATCAAAGATTTTTGCTCCCGCCCACTTCCTGTTTGGGTTCCGCTTTCAAACGCCATTTTCTCAGCTTTGCATTTCTCCGCCGTGGAACACTGTTTCGCATCGCTGTTTTGAAACTACTGCTGCAAAATGGAATGTTGGCGATCGAAGATTTATTCTCTGGGCCACTCACACTGTGTGTCTACAAACAGTTGAACACACGATCATAAGGGATTTAGCGAGGTCTGTGGCGAGGTGGAAAAAGTAAGTGAGTTTTCCGTTCACATGGCCATGCCATGTTTAACGCTGGGCTGGAGGAGAAGGGCTCCGCCCCGACCGGAATGTTTGTTGTCTGAGCGATGTGCACGACTCGCCTGTGTGTTTAGAAACGACTGGACTTGCGATCATAATGAAAAAAAGAAATTGTGAATTTTTAAACAATTTTATAAAAAACACTAAATCGCTGGCAGTGGGCAAACACAGCCAGAAATAAGTCTGGCAGTGAATGAGTTGTTAACGCACGCACGCACGCACGCACACACGCACGCACACGCACACACATACGTGATAATTACAGTGAGTGACCATGCGGCAGTTTTCCTGCAGAACCAATAGAGGAGTTACTGTCTATTAATGTTCTCACATTGTGTCCCTTGGTGGTTGAACAGGCTTCCTCCTGCAGGCTACAGTATTTATCCTTTATTCTTTATTTAGATTCCCATTAGCTTACTCTGAAGCTGGGTTCTGAGTACAGGATTTATAAAATCTGAAATTATTTTTGAAATCTGGTTGCATCACACACTACAGGATAATCGTATAAGGTTCTCTAATAAGATTATCTTAAACATGCACACAATACAAGATTTTGAAATAATGGTGCATCACATGCTATACAGGATTGATGTTGCCCGATAATCTTAATTTGTTGCAGTTATGCAGTTTGGCTCATTGGTGACAACTAATTCTAGTTCCAATAATGCGGTTGTAAAGGGAGCTGGCTGAACAGATTTGTACATCACTTTTTCGAAGGGGGGGTGGTAACTTATTTCTCCTCCTGAGTAGCTTGTCCAACTGGAACAGATGCAGTGTACAGATCTGTAAAAAAAACTACCAACAATTGCAGAAAATGCAATGTTTAACACAATAACCAGTCAACTTCAAATTGGAATCACACGCTGAGGCCTCTATAGAACACACCTCTCCAAAAGTGTTAGTTTGTCTGCTACAAATTCTAAAAGTTGAACCGTATGTTGTAGAAACGCTAATCCCCCCGCAGCTTCCTCGAGTCCTGCTGGCTGCACCCCACAACTTACACAGCCCTTTCTAGGCCACCCAGCCCGGCAAAGACCTGCCATTTTCTACTGTATCAATGGGTTTTTATTGTTACATGTGTTACACAGTCTCGTTATACAGTATATGCATAACTGCACACAACAGTTTTAACAGTTTTTCTGCATATTCCACAAATTGGAACAATAACAGGAGGAGTCAAATATCAACCAAACAGCAGAAAAACACACATTACATCCTGTCAAACCTGATACAGTTTGCCGCTGCAGATGCTTTAACAAATCCCAATGTATACTTTATACTACGACAGAGTATATAAATCACCTGGTAGATGTTGAATGTCTTTGCAGTTGAAAGCGCTGCCCACAAAAAGTTTGCAATGGACAACAATATTATTTGACTGATACAAACTCTTGACTAATGACAACACTTAAAAGTGTTGAAAGTATGCCTGTCCTCTCCCCCATCCTAATCTTTTTGACCCACGGAACCCTTGGAATTTTGCAAGAGGGTGCATGCTTATTCACTGCCAGGGGCTTTCTAAAACATTTTTAAGCATTCTGACTAATCTTTCAAGAACCACAGAATATTTATCTCCAGTATGATCGATCCCCTGGTCGTTGCTAATCACGGAGGGTTTCACTGTGCTTACGTAAAAAAAAAGAAATGTTGTTATACCCAGTTGAAAATAGCATGTTTCACCAAAAATACATAGTAAAACACAGGAGCCGAGATACAGAATATTTCCCAAATACTTTAACCAGGAAGTGAATGGAGCAGTAAATCTTTGGATCGCTTTATCTCCTGGTTCTGTGTAAAATAAAATGTCGTGTATTAGCCTGTATGGCTTATAGTTAAACAGTATGCAAGTAGAAACATAGAATAATACTAAAGAAATGTACTCTTGCTAAAGTAAGAATTATGAGTGTTGTGAACCAGGTGCTTGCATAGACAATCAAGGGGCTCTGCTAGGTGTGAGTGGCATTTACATTCTATTCTTAAGATGAACATTTGACAGCATTTGCCAAATGTTCAAAGGACATGAGGGGGTGTCTTGTCACCCACAGGGTGACCCACACCCCAAGAACTGCATTCAAACGTGATCCTACAGTATAAAGGTGACTGATATGTGACTGTGAAGTTAGTACTGGTGAGCCGTCAGGCTGCAGGCGGGGAGCTTATGCTCCCTGGCTCTCTGCTATGATGCTGTTGCTGTTGCTCTGAATAAAGGCTGAATGATGGAAACTCTGGGTCCGCGATGTCTCTCTTCTCCACTACTTTTATTACAACCAACCAGCCGGGTAACCCGCATTTTGGGCCTCTTCTGACACATCAAAAATAAATAAATAAATTGAATTTATTATTATTATTATTATTTTTTTTTAAATGAGGTAGATCTTCATCAATGGCAGTGAACGGGTGGATTTTAAATGACGGAGATCTCCGTCAATGGCAGTGAATAAAAATAACAGATTTACAAGCTAACAATGCGTCGCATCGCAAAGTGTTGATAGCTTGTAGATCTGTTCTTTTTTCATGTGGCAACCTCCTACTAAAATTAAATTATAGGCTAGATGCAGTCTATATCGGTCAAAAACGAATCAGGTTCATTGTAAGTTAGGAACTCAAAGTTACTTGGATCATACGTATAATAGTATTATTGTTTGGCAATGGACCCTTCGCTAAACCCCACCCCAAAAGCGATTGTCCAATGCCAGCTTAGCAACCGTTGTTAGCCTGGCACAGGTCTGGCAAACTTTCGTCACCTGCCATAGCTGTCAATGTTATTTCGCCCACACACACACACACAATCATTTGCAACATAATAGCAAGAACAGGAATACCACGATAACGCTATGGTGACTATGAACCAGCAACAGATTCCACTTATCCACAACTGGAGGGGTCTTTTCCCAAGCTGAAATCTGCGCTTAAACTGGAAGGCTATGGCTGTGCCTGAGTTGTTGAACACAGCTTAACGTTGGGAAAGTTACACGACTCACTCTTGTTCGTCTATTTATTAACTGCTACTGTAGTCTTACCCTGCGGTACATGAAAACTCCTGTTACAATCATGGATCAACTTCAACCTGGTGTTTGCACTTTCTCCATTTACGGTCCGTACATCTATATAAACGTTCAGATTTCAAAATATAAATTGCTTATGCTATGGCCACGGATGTTAAAATGATGCACGGGACTCTCAAAAGTACCCGTATATTCTGTGTTGTTCAATAAAAAGCATTTTAATCCGATCGGTGGCCATTTTATCATAGAGTTATAATGTATCAGAGTGCAATACACCTACCAACCGATAGGGTCGCTTAGTTGAACGCATATGGAGAAAAAAAATGTAACATCCGTGGCCATGGGATAAGCACTTTATATTTGAAATATGAACGTTTCTGTAGATGTACGGGCCGTAAATGGAGACAGTGCAAACACCAGGTTGAAGTTCATCCATGACGGTCGAGACAGTCGACCGTCGTGTATCCATGGCTATTATTCCCTCTAACATTTCCCGTGTTTCTAGTTTATTGAAATAATGTCATGCACATTTGTCCAGTGAATAGCCTACTGCAGGCCTTGTTGACTAGATTTAGAAGAGATTTTGAAGCTCTTGCTGCTGAAATGATCGATTATTTTTAAGGGGAAAAGCCGTCATTTAACATGCAAGTCAATGGGTGAGAAGCAAAGTTTCAGCTGAGATAAAAACTAGTGGTCTGTGTTACCGCTGCGCTGTAGCACTCCAGAGGGAGGGCTAACAAAAGAATCTCAAAGTTCCAGAGAAATTTCTTTAAAAAAAAGTACTTGTTCCAAAAGTACCTGCTTTTAAAAATACTAAAGTATTCAAAAGTACAAGTACAATTAATTGTTTTATATCAATGCACTGGGAATAACATGCCTACGCCAGGGAGCCACATTTCATTCCGCATCGTGGCTCCGTGGTGTGTGTGTGGGTGGGGGGGAGATGAATCTGATTGCACCACAACTTCGGTCCGCGGCGTGGACACGCACGTATGCATGCACGTTGGGGAGGCACGTGTCACAATGTACATTATTTGTGTTTGCGCGACGCCCGTGTGTGTTTTCGCGACGGGCCGCATGAGGATGTACCGTTGTGTCTGTGTTTGTGCGCACTCGCGACGGCTCGCGTGTGTGTTGGCGACGGCCGACGGGGGACGGCTCCGCCTGTTATATGCGCGGGTGTTTGTGTGTGTTCTGTGCCTCCACGACGGGATGTGCGTGTTTCAATAAGAGAGAGATCGAGTTGTTGTAAATGAGAATTTTATTGAATAAAACATTTTATTATTCAATAAACATATTTGGCAATTAGACTCCGTTAACATTTATCGTACATATGCAATGTACATATGTATAAGATATGCTGAATAGGGAGAACCCCCCCTGGAGTCTAGACGCTGGTGGTGGCAGTGCAGAGAACCTCCTTCCTTCTCAACTGTAGACGATTGATGCATGGTGGAGTTTGGGGATGGAGGTGGGTTGCTTGTTGCATGCTGGAAAGAGAATGACAGCAGTGAGGCAGTGATATTTAAAGGCGGAGTCCAACTGCCTGATTGGCTGACTGCAGATTGGCTAGAAGTGCACACACTTAGCTGTGAATGACAACTCAGCAATCTTCTTTATTGAATTTGTGCTTAGAGCTACATTTCAATAAGAGAGAGATCGAGTTGTTGTAAATGAGAATTTTATTGAATAAAACATTTTATTATTCAATAAACATATTTGGCAATTAGACTCCGTTAACATTTATCGTACATATGCAATGTACATATGTATAAGATATGCTGAATAGGGAGAACCCCCCAAAACGTCTTACCGTGTCAGGTGAGACCTGAAATGAAATAACCTGTTGATTCCTGCACTTCAGGAGTCCTAAAGCGATGTCCACCGCTGTGTGGAGCCGCACCGCGACTAGGATCGAGAAGGACGGCTCATGATGACCAGGTGGTCCAATAGAAAATATAGAGGACTAGAGCGTGATTTAACAATGATAGCAGATTTTAAGATGGCAATGAAAAGCTAGAGGCCTTAAAGGCCGGCAATTACTTGAATTTTAATGACGTGAGAAACCACCACCACCAGCTATATGCAGCTGAAGATGAAACTGTACTTAAGGCATGTTGGAGTGTTTAAGCTGAAAACAGAATCAGGATAAATAAACAAGGCAATGGCATAGGGACAGAAGACCAGCAACCTGAAGAGGTAAAATAATTTACAACGCTGAAGTATTCCTATTGTAAAGGGATGGCCAGAATTCGATGAAATATGGGATAATCCGGCTACATTACAGTCATTTAGCAGACGCTTTTATCCAAAGCTACTTACAATAAGTGCATTCAACATAGGTAGGGAACAAAAACTACTAATCACCAGAAGTCTTAAGTGCATTTTCTGCAAAACGAGCAACCAAGAGTATACCTAGCGCTAAGGTAAAAGTGCAATATATCAGCTACCTATTTCCTTAAACAGATGAGACAAAATAGCTAAATCAAATGAGAAGCAGCCAAAACAAATAAGTGTAAGCTAAAATGGCTATAGTGATACATGAAGCTTAATGATTAAGCTGGAGTAATTCCTGACGCCAACTGGCAGATACCCATTGGAGGTGGGTTGCTTGGTCGCTGACTGAAAGGAGAATGAAAGGTTAAAGGCAGTGATATTTTGAACATGTAGCTTGATGTTAAAGTTGAGTAATTCCTGTGATGCTTCCTTACTGAAAGGAGAAATCACAGGTTAGATATGTAGTGATATTTGTGGATTGGTTCCCTTCTCTACTTTTCTAATCTCCTACAATATGCAGTTTTCTAAAGTTCATGTCACACGTGGTGGAAAAGTACTTGCTTACACAAATCTTCACCCATGGCTCGTCTGTCTCAGGATTAGTGAGTCCTTAGCGCCACTGCCACTTAAAAACGTACTTATCTGTTGACATGACCTTTATCCAACCATATATGCATTTACAGATTTATTATAATTTTAAGACTTTAATAATTTCCTTCCATTTGATGGAATGAAACCCAATCACTGATTGGCTGACAGCAATTAGACTCTGTTGCATTTTAACGTGCATAGATAGAATAGGAAGGAAAGCCCCAAAATAAAGAAAAGAGTTTAAAGAGGAAAGTTACACCCGTGAAATGGCCCACTAGCCAGCAATGGCTAGAATGATGCGAGAGCCATATAATGACTTATGAAATGACTACTGAGTCACAGAATGCAGCCAGCAATGGCTAAAAGCGCATGGGATGGCTCAACATGAGCCGAGTTAGCCAGCAATGGCTAAACAATGCGAGAGCCAAGGAATGGCTTGAGAAATTACCACTTGGTCAGAAAAATGCAGCCAGCAATGGCTAAAGCACATGGAATCGCCATAAGCAATGAATGAGAATAGAATTAGTAAAGAATGACCGACCAGGTCAGGAGAAATTTTGTCAGCAATGACTAAACGTGCAGCCAGCGATGGCTAAAGTGCATGAGATGTCTTATGAAAATCACCACTGATTTAGCAGAGATTTAGTCAGCAATGACTAAAACGTGCAGCCAGCGATGGCTAAAGCCCATGGAATGGCCATATAGCAATTAATGAGAACTAGACCATACCCGGTCGGCGCAGCGCATCCGTGGGGGGATATGCGCACATGATCTGGCAACCCGGGAGGCAGTTCGTCCCATAGCTGGGCAGCCCCGTAACCATGGCGACAGTGTTTGACACAAAAACGCTAATAAGAAGCTGAGATTTGATGAAATTGAAAAACGGGCTTCACAGTTGCGTTCAGATGGTAATGGTCAATGGCTGTGTGCAAAATCAGAGCAATTGGTCCAGCCAGTGAGGAGAACCGGGTATCTTCACTCACGTACTCACCACTACTACAGAGGTTACTAGAATTATAGTATGATAGAATTAGTAAATAATGACCGACCAGGTCAGCAGAAATTTAGTCAGCAATGACTAAAATGTGCAGCCAGCGATGGCTATAAAGCACATGAGATGTCTCATGAAAATCACCACTGATTTAGCAGAAATGTAGTCAGCTATGACTAGAACGTGCAGCCAGCAATGGCTGAAGTGCATGAGACGTTTCATGAAAAACACCACTGATTTAGCAGAAATTTAGTCAGCAATGACTAAAACGTGCAGCCAGCAATGGCTAAAGCGTGTGAGATGTCTGATGGAAATCACCACTGATTTAGCAGAAATTTTGCCGACAATGACGTGCAGCATAGAATGACCTCTCTCTACAACAATGACGTGCAGCATAGAATGACCTCTCTCTCTACAACAATGACGTGCAGTATAGATGAGCAGCTAGGTCGCAGAAATTTTGCCAGCAATGGAAGGCTACACGGCCACATCAATTTAGCTGGCGATGGAAGGCTACGCGCCAACACAAAGCTGATGTTTAGGTATTGGCATGTATGCCACCGAGGTGAATAGCTCAGTGGAAGTCTGCATTGATGCACAGACGAGGCCTGCAAACCTGACTTTCCCAGTATCCAAGGTGAACAGCACTCATCCCCATCGGCATTAGGCATCCCATCACCATGCATAAGCCGGACATGGAAAAAGAAGCACAAAGCAGAATATCAATGAATGCTGATAAATGACTTTGCCTGATATCGCTTTCAATTGCTAAAAGTGAGGTAGATGAATGCAGTTTTAATGAGGTAGTGGCCATTGCACTAGTAGTAACTTAGCATGTTAATGATCGGCACGTTTGCAGCAATTTTAGTACTAGCAGCATTAGCCGACTATAGCAGTGGTAGCAATGTAGTCCACATCATTAGCATAATCATGATTAGCAGACATTTTGCCAGCAATTGCAGAATGAGTAGCATTAATGCAGTAGCCTAGAAATGCAGTCAACATAATTAGCATGATCATCATGATGGCACTAGTACGAGTAGCATGCATTGACTGCAGAAACAATTTCAGAAGTTTTAGCCTAATCATGTTAGTAGCAGTTGAAGAACGACTAGCATTATCTGAGCAGTAGAAGCATCCAGTGAGGAGCTTATTAGCATTATGGAGACCATCGTGTTGATGGCAGCAATTTAGTACAGCAACTTAAGCACTAACATGAACATTGAGATGATGGCAGCAATGTAGTGCTGCAACTTTAGCATCAACATGAACATTGAGATGATGGCAGCAATTTAGTGCTGCAACTTTAGCATCAACATGAACATTGAGATGATGGTAGTGCTGCAACTTAAGCATTAACATTAACATTGAAATGATGCCAGCAATTTAGTACTGCAACTTTAGCATTAACATGACCATCATGTTGGCAGCAGTTGAAAGTAGAATTTGTTGTAAATGCAGTCGACAGTTTTAGCAGGCTTATGACCAGCCTTGCTTTTTACAGCAGTTGTAGCATTAGCTGAAGTAATGTTTAGCACATGATAGCAGCAGCTGAGTAAAATAACATTAGCTGTAATGATAGCAGACATGTTAGCAGCTTTAGTAAAAGTAGCATTAACTGCAGTAGCGACGCAGTCAGCAGCAAAAGCGATTCAGCAAAAGCGATTCATGACTAACCTCATGTTTGCAGCAGTAGTTCAAATAGCAGTACAAATAGCATTAGCTGACTTTAGCAGTAATAGCAAAGCAATTTAGCATAAACATGGCTTTTTTTTTCATAATACAATGAGATGGGTCACTCTTCTCCATCCTTCCTAAAGCTGCCTAGTGGCAATGCAGACGCAGCATAAGCACACTCAATACTAGCCTCATGATAGCAGTTGAAGTAGTATACTTGTAATGACTGCAGTCATGATAGCAGCAGACTGAGTTAAAGTAGCATTAGCTGAAGCTGTAGTAGCAATGCATTAGCATTAGCTGAAACTGTAGTAGCAATGCAGTCAGCAGTGTTAGCCGACTCATGACTGACCTCATGGCAGCAGCAGTTTGACGTAGCATAGCTATAATGATTACTGTCATAATAGCAGCATTAGCTGAAGCTGTAGTAGCAAGGTAGTTTAGCAGAATTTGCTGACTCATGACTGCAGCAGTTGACATTGTAGTTGACATGATTAGCAGTAGCCTGAGTAAATGTATCATTAGCTATACTTATTGGCAGTCTTGGTGTAGCAGCTATAATGATAGCAACAGTTTTAGTAGTTACTAACATTATTAGTAGTTACAGTATGTTAGCAGCAGTTTGAGTAGAGGTAGCATTAGCTGAAACTATTGCAGACAGGAGTTAGCATTAGCTGTAGCAACAGTAGCAAGAGAGTAGTCAGCATTATTAGCTGATTCATTATGGATATTCGTGATAGCTGCACAAACTGTTGAAAGCAGGGCTGGAAATGAAGGCAACCATTGCATCTGGAAGTAATGTGGTCAGCTTGTTGGATTAGGCTCTGTAGCACCAGCTGGTGTTTGATGAAAGCAGCCCTAATCATGGAAGGAGTGAGGTAAATCCTCAACACAACATCAACTTAACAAACCCTGACTAAAAAGCTGAGAAGAAAGCTGATGATGAGCTGCCGGCCCGTTTGCAAACTCTGTGTGTAAGCCACAGATCACAGAGAGAGTACACTTTGCTTGTTGCATGCTGGAAAGAGAATGACAGCAGTGAGGCAGTGATATTTAAAGGCGGAGTCCAACTGCCTGATTGGCTGACTGCAGATTGGCTAGAAGTGCACACACTTAGCTGTGAATGACAACTCAGAGATCTTCTTTATTGAATTTGCGCTTAGAGCTACATGTGTGTACACACGAATACACCATTGGTTCTCAAAGTGGGGTCCGGGGACCCCCAGGGGTCCTTGAGGGAGTTCCAGGGGGTCCTCAGCTAAATGATAGATTAGGCACCAAATGGACCCTTATGGGTCTGCAGCTCTGAGAGTGTACAAATGGAAACAAATGGACTCTAACGGGTCAATTTTGTTCCATTTGTACACTCTCAGAGTTAAATAAACATAGACTTTACGATATAAACTGGGGTCCAAGACATAGAAATGCCATTAAATGGGGGTCCATAGCCCTAATGCATGTCAAACTGGGGGTCCTTGAAATTAAAATGGTTGAGATTCACAGCTAGAGCCGTAACAAAAAAAACTTCTCTTATGGGGGTCCCTGGCATATCTTTTCAAATGGGGGTCCACGGGCTAACAAGTGTCAATTTGGGGGTCCTTGACATGAAAACGTGCACTAACCAGTACAAACTCACTTTCGATCCCTGATAAACTGTCTGTTCTCAGCGCATAAGCCAAACTGCACACTTTGGGTGCTCATATTCCCCTACGGGTATGGTCTAGTACCTATAATTTATTCATAGAAGGTAAATACAAGTGTGAATATAATATTTTATCTTGGCGTTCAGGCTCTGCTAAATATTTCTCCCTGCTCAGCACAATTAGATAACCATCATTAACCATTAAGAGCAGGGAGATAGATACAATAACAACCCCCCATGGGGAACAGAACTATTAGGAAAGCATACCAACAGACCAGGACACTGACAGCAGCAGAAAGAGCAGTGTGAGAGTGTGTTTAAATAACCCACCAAATTAGTCAGCTGATGGCCACATCCAGTGGTGGCTTATCCAACAGGCTTGAGGTGCTGAAGCACAGGGCACCAACCTTGGGGTGGGGCACCAAACGGTGTGAAGGAGGAAAAAATGGCGAAAAAACTGTGTAATTTAGAAGCAGGGCTGCTAAAGGAGCGCTGCAACATTGATATGCGCCTTTTCTTCAAAAGTACAAATGTTTGTCTTTGAAATATATTGGATTGAAAGTGATACGTTTCCAAGCAACAAATACTCAAGTAAAGTAGATAGCCTACTCAAAATATTTACTTAAGTAGGCTACAGTATTAAAGGGGTGGTGCTATAGTTTTGCTCTTTTTCTGTTTTTCATGTGTCTATGAGGTTGATAGAACTTCATTAAGTTCCCTGGTGGTGTTTTTTATGGTGTTTTATGTCTTCTCTGACTATTTTGAGTTTCTACGTGGAGGCTGAAACCTTGAGGGTCAAACGTGCCAATAGAAAAACAGCGCTTTAGTGACATAGTAAAAACATACCCTCCCCCTCATTATCATAACACAACAGGTGTGGGCATGAAGAGGCGGAGGGACTAGGACAGGTGGGTGGTGCTAAGGTGGTGGAGGAGGTGCTAAGGTGAGAACCAGGTATACTTAATGAACTGGAGGCGTGTCCACATAAAAACATAATTTTAACAATTTCTGTACACTTTTTTGAAAAAAATCTTCCTCCTAGTATAACCATAATACCTGATGATTATGTTTTAGGGGGGGGAAATCACTAAAAATCACGGCACCGCGTCTTTAAGTAAATGTAAGCTACTTCATTTGTGTCCACCACTGTCTATCTTCTACAATATCAAATGCTGTGCTAAAGTCAAGTAGTACAGTTCCAGACATCTTGTTCTTGTCATTGCAGCTGGATCCTGGACTTCCTGTATAGGGCCGTGTCCAGGCCGTGAGACTGGGCAGCACCACGTCAGAACCACTGACCCTGAACAGCGGGGCTCCTCTGGGCAGCGTGCTGAGCCCTCTCCTCGACTCCCTGTACACACACAGCTCCAACGTCATCCTGAAGTATGCTGACATCGTGACAGTGATAGACCCAATTGTCATTGACAAGGAGACAGCTTACAGGGATGAGGTCAGATCACACAGTGGTGTTTATGACTTGAGAACACAGCGGTGGAAGAAGTACTCCGATTTGTGACAGTACTTAACTAAAAGTATCAAATACCACAATGTAGAAATGCTCTGTAACAAGTAAGAGTCCGATATTCCAAATTTGACTTGAGTAAACATACAAAAGTATTGGCATCTATCTAAATATACTCACAACGCACCGTATTGTGCCGCCTTGTGAGCTTGTAGACCGGCTATTTTCTTTTACCCATTTTTTTTGCCCTTAGACTGGCTATTTTCAAATAATTATGAATATAGGTTTGGTAATAATTCAATCTACAAAGTAACTAGTAACTAAAATCTTCCAGGAATTGGAAGGTAGTGGAGTAAAAAGTACAAATTTGCCTCTGAGATGTAGTGGAGTAGAAATATAAAGTATTGAAAAATGGAAATACTGAAGTAAAGTGAAGTACCACAAAATTGTATTTAAGTACAGTACTTGAGTAAATGTTACTTTCCACCACTGCTTATGAGAACAACCTCGCCGTCAACCTCAACAATAATGATGCAACAGCAACTTCAGGAAGCAGAGAAGAGAGCATGCTCCCATCTCAGTTACAGTGGAGAGGGTCAGTGACTTCAAGTTCCTCGCTGCACACATCTCTGAGGATGTCATCTTATGAGCCACACCGCGCACGACAGCCGGCTGTGACCTTTTAAATCTTCTATTTGTTTTGCGCTTTTTAAAAAGAAAAAAGTAAAAATTGGATGTTCCCCCAAATCTGTTAAAAATAGATTATAGATTAGGTCTTATAATCAATTCAATAGATTAGTTTGATTAACTGTTGCACCCTATAGCCTACCAGTGGTTCTCAGCCTGTGGGTCTGGACCCCAAGGGGGGTCCCCACATGATTCTGGGGGGGTCCCCAGATGACAGTAAAGTGGCAATTTAAGGACTTTTAAGACCTTTTTAATACCAAAAAAAGAAGAAAACATTTATGAAATGAAAAAAGATAATTACTGCATCAAAAGTAATCAACAAACTATACTATTAAAACATTCAAATTGTCAAATAATATAAGAAAGAGGTAAAATTTGTGAAAATAGCTGAGTGGAACCTAGTCAAACTAAATTGAATGCCTCAACTCATACAATTCCAAGTGCTTGTTAGGGTGGGGGGTTCCCAGTACAAATATGTTTTTTGGGGGGTCCGCGGTCTGAAAAGGTTGAGAACCACTGCCCTATACGACACCACAGAGTCAAATTCCGGGCAGGCGAAAAGGGATATTTTCCAAAGCTAGGCCGTCAGGCTGTTGAACAGGCACTGTGCAAATTCCCCTACCTGCTGTACACATCTATACATATTCACCTACAGTATAAATACTTGCTCCACGTTTGACCATAATCTCTTATTTCTTGTTTCTCTGTGCGCTATTTTAATAATTATGATAATAATTTGGTACACACTCGTTTGTGCTATTCGTCACTGTGTCCTTGCGTATACAGTGAAATGTGTTATCTGCATTTAAACCATCCTAAAAAAGTATGAGGAGCAGTTAAGGGTTAAGTGTCTTGCTCTGGGACACTTGGACACGTAGACCATGGCCGGGATACAAACCGGGGACCTTCTGTTTCCCAGGTACCCTCTCTACCCCCTCAGCTATATATGCACCTGCATATTGTTGCTGTCGGTTGGAAACCTTGTATGTCCAAAACTGTTAATTTTCAGGATTCAAATAAAAGAAAAAGCTCAAAACATGCAGCGATGTGACGCGTTTTGAGCTTGCATCGACTATTTTTGCTATTTACAGTATGTGACACTGTATGACAAAGTAGGGCATTAATTTATGAAAAGACATAAAAAGTTAAAATATGAAGATAAGAGGTTTCTGCCCAACAACGATACTGCATATTGACCTGTTTGCCCTCATGCTGATTGTATGAACAAATATGCTCATACATTATTAATGAATGTTTGAATAATAAGCACGTCTACAGACTGAGGAACACTATTGCACCCGGTGTATATTTGACCATGTACAGTAAATACTTCAGCTCAGCCCCATTCCTGTCTCATCATTATACCCTTATACTTTTTTCTTCACTATTTAAAAAAAATGTTATTCTTCAATGTAATTGCAGTAATAGGAAGCTTGCTCAAAATAATAATTTCACCCAATCCTTTATACTTAGTGTAAACTTGTGATGTGACAGTCCATCTATCGATCATCTGCGTCAGTGCTGTGCTTGCAGAGTGATGTGCCTTACAGGCATGCTGTGGAAACCAAGTTTAATTTGTTCATTAAGGGAAAGGCATGCTGGGAAACAGAGTTTGATTAATTCATTAAGTGGCAAAAAAGTGTACATTTTCCATTAGCTTGCTCAACACTGGAAGAATAATGGCTCTGCTACTGGCAGCTGAGAACCTCTCCCACATTCAAATAAGGCTGTGGTTCTCAAAGTGTGGTCCGGGGACCGCCAGGAGTCCCTCAAGGGGTCTCGGGGGGGTTTACTTATTCGGTTAGAGGAAAAATCAAGAAGCGTAAAAAAAAACCTGTAAAACAAATCAGTTAACCACTTTATTATTATTTTTTTGCGACCTGTTGCAAGCTTTATTGTTTGTTATTCAATTATCGATTATCGATGATGTTTTTTACAATGGATTTTATCGAATGTTGCACACCTTGAAGTCATACTGTCGATGAGGCGAAACACTTGTATAGATACTTTTTATGTATTTATTCTGCATCAACAAGGTCAAACGCGTAAAACAATGATCTTCCATTAGCCAGCAAAAGTGTTACTGGGCATGGTGCAGATAGCAGTTCAGAAATATCTAAAAAATGTACATATAGTTATATACCTCTGAGTGAGTGAAAAGCATAATCAAATGGCTGAAAGTATTTGCAAGAATAATATTATTTCCAAATGGCTTGGTGGAAAAAGGCATGTCACTAATGTAATTATAAGGGCAGCGATCTCTCTAATGGGAATGTCTATTGGTTTGTCATCAGTGGCTTACCTCTCTAGTTCAGTGGTTCTCAAAGTGGGGTCTGGGGACCCCCAGGGGTCCTGGGGAAGGGGTTCCAGGGAGTCCCCAGCAAAATGTGTTAATATAGCACCAAAATCTGTTTAACCACTAGTATATACATCAGCTATTTAAAAAAAAATATTGACGAAATGTGGAATACTTTTGAAACATTTTAACAACACACATCTTGTAGGGGGGTCCCTGGCACAAAATGTTTTAAGATGGGGGTCCGCGGTCAAATTGAGAATCACTGCTCGAGACTGCTAGACCCCGCTCAGCCTATAGCATTATAAATATACTTAAAGGTTAATCGCATCTCTGTTGGCATGCAAAAACTACCAGGAATGCTACATGTTTTCAGTCACTCATAGTGTTAACAGCATGGCTGGCCTGGTCCTCAGGTCTGGTAGGAGCAGCACTGGAATCCACTGCATAGAGCATTTCCTGTCCTTGGTTATGACTTCCTCAAAGATGATCTAATCCAGTGATTCTCAACATAGGTCTGTTAAATGATTTATAGTTGGGAACCAAATGGACTCTTCTGGGTCTGTAACTCTTCCGGGTCTGTAACTCTGAGAACGTACAAATGGTTCCAATTGTACACTTTCAGAGTTATATTAACATTAAGGATTCTGTGCGGATTGGGGTGCCAGAGATGAAAAGAAAAAAGGTACCAAATGGGGGTCCGTGGACTAATGCATATCAAACTAGGAAAACGTTAAATTAAAAGGAGCATAACTGTCTCTCTAGGCGTTGTACTTCTTCAACAGGTCGCTCTGCCAGTGCCTCTTGCGGTCGGGGAACGCCTTGGGAACGCGGATCTTCTTGAAGTCCTCGATGCACTTCTTCAGGTCCTCCTCCAGCATCCTCCTCTCCTCCTCCTCGTCGTCCGGGCCGGTGGGAGGCGCCGGCCCCGCGCGGGGCGTGTGTGGCGCCCCGTTCTCCTTGCCGTTGGCGGCCGCCGCCGCGGTGGCGGGCCGCGGCAGCGTCTTCAGCTGCAGGGTGGTCGGTCGCGTCTGCACGGGGCTCTCAAGGGGCGAAGGAGGAGGTGGGGGCGAAGGGGGCGGAAGTGGCGGTGACAGGGGCGGCGGTGGGATGGGGAGAGACGCAGGTTTGGATGGGGGCGACGGTGGGATGGAGAGGGTTTCGGGTTTGGACAGGGGCGAGGGCGGGACAGAGAGAGACGCGAGTTTGGACGGGGGCGAGGGCGGGACGGAGAGAAACGCGGTTTTGGACGGGGGCGAGGGCGGGACGGAGAGAAACGCAGGTTTGGACGAGGAGGGCGGCGGGACAGAGAGAGATGCGGGTTTGGGCGGAAGGGACGGCGGAAGCTCCGGGGGCAGCGGTGGGATGGAGAGAGAGACGGGTTTGGACGGGGTCGACGGCGGAAGCTCCGGGGGAAGGACGACGGCAGGCGGAGGGGGTGGTGGGGGCGACCGGATGGTGGGACTGTCCGGTGCTGGGGGGGAGGGGGGAGGCGGGGGAGGGGAGGGGGGAAGTAGCGGTGGGGGGCTAGGGGGAGGAGAAGGGGAAGAGGCCATGCATCGAGGGGAGAGTCCTCGCCGCGCGTCCACCGGGCTGCTGGTGGCGGTCTCTGGAAGGCTTTGGGTTCTGGTGCTGCTCAGTGATTCCGTTAGGGATGGGTGAGCACGAAGGCTGCAGGGTTTTTAGAGCAAGGTTATTATAGTTAATGAAAACTAACAAAACTAAAGGAAACTAGAAGAAAAAAAAAAGATAACTGACTGAAATTGTACTGTGTGTTTACAAAAAGAAAACTAACAACAATCATAGAGAACATGTTCTTTTAGTCTTTGTCATTATCCCATGCCTTATATTTCGGGTGGAAAATAAAAACAATTCAATAATAATAATTATATTTCGGGTGGATATGAAATCTTCCAATATCTTAAACTTGCAGCAGTTTGGAGCTCTGTTGACCAAATTGAACAAAACATCGATTGACAGTTTTCTAAATTTTCCGGAACTTTTTAAATCTCTCCCCTGACTACCCCATGTTACAATAAAAGACTAAAACTAATGGTCAGTAACGTCGTTATTTGAATAAGAATGTTTTTGTGTTGTTTATTGTATGTCTTGTCTAAAATATGATTGCATCAACGCTGAAAGTAAATTATCTGTATGTTTGTCTACAAAAGCAAATAAAGTACAAATCATAAAAATAAAAAATAAATAAAACTAAGCCTTGAAAAATGCAGAAAACTGACTGAAAATTACCTTGGTTTAGAGTTCACCGCAGGCTCCATCGTAGGGTCATAGGTCACCGGGTCAGAGGTTACAGCCTCAGTGGAACCCTCCATGAATACCTCAGTGGGAACCCCAGTGAGACCCTCTAAAGGACCACCTGCAGGGCACAGAAAGTAGGGGTGCAACAGTTAGATAGATAGACCTTTATTGATACTGTGGGGGAAATTCAGTCGTTAGAGGCAGCACAGCATTTAAGTGACAGATAGAGAGTAAGAAAAATGCCTCTGAGGTTCTAACTCAACCTTTCCGGGATCAGGGCCCACTTTCTTGAAAGCGTTTGCAGCCCACCCATCTGACCACTTAACATGGCAACCATTCCCAGCCATAATCTGTACACATCACAGCGACAACGGCCGGACAAGCTCTATCGCAATATGAAATGCCTGAACACCTGATTTTTTTATCTATTTCAATTTATAGTTTTTTATTCGTTTTTTCATTTTGACAGAGAGGTGATACAATACATTTTAATGTAGACATCGGCTGGCCCAACGTTGGGCAAGCTTGAAATATGTTTAAAAGAATATACCGGTAGGTGTTACACATAATACAGAAAAAGCAACTAAAAAGAAAAGGAGAGAGAGAGAGAAAAAAAGGCAAAATAGAAGAACCTGCCTGAGGTGTTTTTTTTGCCTTTAAAAAAAAAAAAGTACCTTTCGGTGCTGCACAAGCTGGTCTTTGAAACAGCACTTTAAGAAACATTGGTACCCGCTGCTGCTTTTTCCACCTGCATATGATGCTAATGTTTTAAAATAATATGTACACACTTGCATATGATGCCAACGTTCTAAATATCATGTATATATATCCGCTTTCATATACGCTATCTGTATTATACAGTATGCACACACATTATATCCTTATATGTTATATCCTTATATACATTTTTTATGTGTTTTCTGTCTTTTTTCCTTTGCTCTCACTCAACTTCTATCCTCTCTCTTCTCATGGAATAATACAAAACCCTGGAGCGCACAAAAACATTAATAAAAACAATGCACCCACTGCATTACAGATGTAAAACTGTGATGTGACAAATACAAGTGATTGTGATTCTGACCACTGCTGGGTGGAAAGCTCGCCTTATCTCAGTGAGTCAGAGGGGCTCACGGCTGGAATAGAAACAAGCATCTCTCAAAGCTTTTTAGATTCTGTTGCCAAGGGGACCAAAGTAAACACCTGGGGAGCATTTTGAGTAAAGAAGTGAGCAGGAGAGAAGGGAAGTGGCCAAGTAGGAGAAGAGAGAGGATGGATGCCATTGAGAGCTCTATTTGATCCCAGAATTTTGGGCAGGATAGGCTCACAGCAGCCATATTATCACTTCCTTCACAGATGTTACCAATGATACTAATGAAGGCTCTGTTCCATTTAGTCTAGCACAGTGGTTTCCACGACCCCATAAGTCTGAGAGTGTACAAATGGAACCAAATGGACCCGTAAGAGTCCATTTTGTTCCATTTGTACACTCTCAGACTTATGCTTTTCAAAATGTATAAAAATCTTTTGAAAAATACCAGATCTACAAGCTCCCTGACTCTGTTTGACCAGAATGGAACAGAGCCTTCATTAGTATCATTGGCAACACCTGTGAATGTCTTCACAATATGGCTGCTGTGCATAGAGCCTATTGTGCAGTGGTGGAAGAAGTACTCTGACTTTCATTTAAGTAAAAGTAGCAATATCACATATAAAAATACTCTGTCCTGAATAAGTCCTGAATTAGACATTTTATTTTAGTAAAAGTATTGGCATCAAAATGTACTTACACTACCAAAGCAACTGTTGTTATTGTGAATGAAAATCGCAGAACACAGAAAATCTACAAGCTCACAATGCGTTGCATCGCGACACAGTGTGAGCTTGTAGATCAGCTATTTTCAAATAGCCAACGTATAAATTAGGGCTTAAGTGGTTAACTTACAGTTTTAAAACAATTGCAGTGTAGTAAAAAGTGCAATATTTGCTTAAGATGTAGTGGAGTAGAAGTATAATGTGTCGAAAAAATGTAAAGCGAAAGTACCTCAAAATGTTACTTTAGTACAGTGCTTGAGTAAATGTATATTACTTTTCACCACTGGTGGAGAGTTGTATTTGATCCCAGAATATGTGGGCATACTGTGGCTGTTTCTCACTGTACATTTACACATCACCAGGTTGTCTGCTGTCAACTTCTTTGAATGGCACGGGCTATATCCTCACTGTTGGGTAGAAACCTCCTATGTCCAAAAACATTACTTTTCAGGAAAGGGAAAAAGAACCTTTACTTTTCATTGGTTCAGTATTTATAAAACCCACAGACACAACCATGCACTTTTTTTTTAAAGTCAGCAAAAATAGCTGACGTTGTGTTGAGTAGATTGGCTATTTTTGCAACTTTATTTGCGACACTGTAGTATGATGGAGTAGGGCATTAATTACAAAAAAATAAATATGGAGATGTGAGGTTTCTTTCCGACAGCAACGATATGTAATTGTGCTTTGGGGAGGTTTGGTCGTCACGCTGTCGGCTCAGTTCAGCACTCAGATTGTTTTAATTTGTGAAAGTGCTGTGTAGGCTGTCAGCATCTCTGTGGCATCCCACTTTCTCTGGCTATGTTGTAGATAATAACAGCAGTCTTGCTTCAGTAGGTCACAAACTTGAGATGCTGTAGATAGATAGATAGATAGATAGATAGATAGATAGATAGATAGATAGATAGATAGATAGATAGATAGATAGATAGATAGATAGATAGATAGATAGATAGGTAGATAGATCGATCAGTATATAGATCGTATATCGATCGATCAGTGTGTCCAAAATAGTGATAGTAGAGTATTTACCACAAGTAAATGTAGCAATACCATAATATCAAATACTCTGTTACAAGTAAAAGGCCTGTATTCAACATTTTACTATTTAAATAACCAAAGAAAACATACTCATTATGGCCCATTTCACTATTGTTTAAAAAAAACTTGAAGATGGCAGATCTACTCAGATCTGCTAGACCAGCAGTGTTATACTTTTTGTCTGTGTGCACTCCAGTGGCTTTTATACGAGGTCCCTGCAAGTTGTGCCTTTTATATGCCTAAATGACTCTAAAGGACAATATTGTCCTTTGATTATGCCTCCAGAATGCCCTGGCTTGTCTCAGAATTTACACTGTGACCGAGGCTGGCTGTTTAGTGCCACCCCGGTTGTCAGGCCTCCAGTACACTTCATTTACCACAGCATATGCTGCACATCATCGCTGTCGGGCAGGAACCTCCCATCTCCACATTTCAACTTTTCTATGTTTTCTTTTTTTGTAAATTCATTCTCTGCGTCGTTGTACCACAGTGTCACGCAAAAGTAATGAAAATAGCCGATCTACGAGCTCACAACGTGTTGCATTTGTGACGCGCCGTGAGCTTGTAGGTCTGCTATTTTTGCTTTTTTTTTTTTATCTTCAAATTGAAAGTGGTAAAGTCTATTTGTGTTTTTTTTTGTAAATATTTAACCTATGAAAACTGGTTGTGACAAAATAATAGCAACATTGGACAAATTTTCCCCATTTCCTGAAAAGTGACGGATGTTGGACATACAAGGTTTTCCACCCCACAGTGACTATATGTGAGCTGAATGCTGGCTAATTGGCCTCCATATGAAACATGGTGTTATTGAAGGAAGCATGTAGCGTGTTCATCCTTTTAGAAAGCCCTTAGTGCATGGGCCATATGCACAACGTTTACGCTCCAAAGAGCAAGGTTCCCCATCTGACACTAAACACACACGGGCCCGCATAAGTGCACGCATGCACGCACGCATGCTCGCAAGATGCACACACACACACGCACACACACACACACACGCACACGCACATGCACATGCACATGCACACAAACACACACACACACACACACACACACACACACACACACACACACACACACACACACACACACACACACACACACACACACACACACACACACACACACACACATTTATACAACTATAATTCTGAGGACATCAAAAGTTTAGGACACAGATGTTATAAATGCCATTTTTTATACATTCTTTGACATTTATAACCCTAACCCTGCAAAAGCCGAAAATAGCCGATCCGCAAACTCACGCAACTAAGTATAAATCAGGCATAACGCTGAACACAAAACCTGTAAATATAATCCTAACCGCAACCTGAATCTTTTCCTAATTGTAAGCCAAACTCCCCAAATATATTTTAACCTTAAAACAATACTTTACCTTGTGAGAACCATGAAAATTGTCCTCATTTGGCCCTCACAAGTATAGTAATACAAGTACACACGCACGCACGCCCGCCGCACGCACGCACGCACACCACACTCTGAATAATAAGATACCCCATCTGAGAGCCATTATCATCCATTTGTGCTTCTTTGCACATCATTACAGGGTTACCATGGTGATCCCCTTCTCCCCTTTCTCCCCCCATCCTCAGGTCAAAAAACACCTGCCAGTTGCCATGGTGACATGTAGCCTACTGGCTAAATGACCTGAGCATCGTCGACGTGATGCCTTACAAACAGCTGGCTCTATGCACAGTAGCCATATTGGCAATACATTGTGCCCAAGACAAATTGGAAAGCAAGACCTGCCAATCTCCGGTTCACTTCCCGTATCTGTGTGACGTAGGTGGCCACCTCTTTAGGAGACCAGAAGTAGGCTGGAGTCTATTCATTCCAATGGGAGAAGTGACCGTGAATCAAAGATCCTTTAGCCCCATGGTCACTGAACTAAATAAATTTAATTTTGAAAAATACCCGACCTGCAAGCTCACAACGCTTAAGGTCCTTACACACCGGGGCGAATTCTTCATGCGAATAAATAAGTTTTTTTTCGGATTGTTTATTCGCGTCGCATCACATATTTGCCGGTGTGTAAGGACCTTTAGCGTTGTGAAAAAGTGTTGTTAAAATTAAAACATGTCAAAATCTTACCCTATCGGGACATGCCCAAAATAGGGACACCAGGTTGAAAGTGTTTACCTGGAATTTGAGGCCTTGGACAGCCAACAGAATGTGTGTATAGACAGATGTTTTAAACTGTGTCACACTCACAAGTGATCCTGTGGATTGACGTGAGAGAAAACATGCGGTGCGCTCAGTGAAAGCGGTGACATTTGAACACAAGTGCTAAACCCTGGTAAAGTGGCACATTAAGAGCTGCTAATGGAAATGATGATGATGGCACTGGAGGTGTATGTCAAAAAGAACAGATGGCAGATTGAGAGACTGACGGAGAGCGAGAGAGAGGGAGGGGAGGGGAGGGGAGGGGAGAGAGATGTGAGAACGTGGTTTGCTTTTTTGTGTCTGAGAGATGGATGGATGGATGGATGGACGGACGGATGGACGGACGGACGGACAGACGGATGGGTGGATGGAAGGACAGACAGACAGACAGACAGACAGACAGACAGACAGACAGACAGACAGACAGACAGACAGGTGGACGGACGGACGGACGGACGGACGGACGGACGGACGGACGGACGGACGGACGGACGGACGGACGGTGGATGGGGGCCATGGGTGGGAGTATTTTTTCTGTAAGGCTTAGTAGAGGGAGAGAGATGGAACCCTTCCCCCAGTGGATTACAGCTCTGACTCTAAGCCCACACACCTCCGACACGCACGCACGAACGCACGCACGCACACACACACAAACACACACACACACACACACACACACACACCTCCAACCACCAACCCTCCACGCAGTTGTCAAACACATGGATTCATTATGAGAAGAACTGTGTGAACTGTACGAACAAATAGCTATCCCACACACGCACGCACACACACACACACACACACACACTGCATCCACCCCCTCACCGCCCCCATGGTTTTCTGTCTGTCTTTATCGCTTCTTCTCTCAAACATCATGCTGAGAACATGTGCACACATACCCACGCACGCGCACACACACACACACACACACACACACACACACACACACACACACACACACACACACACACACACACACACACACACACACACACACACACACACACAATTCTCCCCCCCCCCCCATACACACACTATTCAGCCACTGCTTTGGCTTTCTGAACGACTCAATGTGCATGCATGAGTACGTCTGTGTGTTTGTGAGTGGGCCTGCCTGTATATGTCCATTTGTGAGTGTGTGTGTGTGTGTGTGTGTGTGTGTGTGTGTGTGTGTGTGTGTGTGTGTGTGTGTGTGTGTGTGTGTGTGTGTGTGTGTGTGTGTGTGTGTGTGTGTGTGTGTGTGTGTGTGTGTGTGTGTGTGTGTGTGTGTGTGTGTGTGTGTGTGTGTGTGTGGCAGTGGCAGTGGCAGTGGGAGAATATGGTGCACCTCCTCCATTTGACACAAGCTGCTTTTCATGTTACATAAGCCGGGTTACCGTGACGATGAGCCATGCAGGAGGAAACGGCTGAAGGGGCTGTGCACGTACAGTACATGTTTGCATGTGTATACGTTTGTGTGAATGTGTGTGTAATGGTGTTTGCATGTGTTGCATTGTGTGTGTTGGTATGCCCTATCAACATGCATGAGGGAATCTTTTGTGCCCGGGTGCATGAGAGCTGTGTGAGAGAGTGCACCACTTACGCAGAGAGCCGTGCATGTGCACGTTAGCCATGCATGTGCTTGTTAGCCATGCATGTGCACGCCAGCTTCATATTGTACCACGTAACCTACTCTTTGTGTGCATGTGCCGAAAATGAAGAACTTGAATAAACCCATTAACATTAACCACTTAAACCCTCAAGTAGTCGGAGTTGTCTCTCTGTGCTTGTAGCCTACTAATGTACACGCCCCATAATATGGATGCTGGGGTTCAAGTGGTTAAGGTCTCCACTTTGGGAAAACTTTAGTTTCTCTGTGAAAAACAACAACAGCAACAACAACAGGGAAAGAGAAGTGGATCAGAGCACTGTGCCATTGATTGATTGAATACTTTATTTAGAAAAGACATGGAAACAGTACATGGAAGTACAATTCACAATACAATGTCCTCTAAACTGGATCGCTCATAAAAGCACAGTGGTTTATTTAAAATGAGATCCCCACGCACTCAAATCATGATGATATTTAAGAAAACAGACAAATATACACTACTATGCAGAACGTCATACAATCAGCTTACAGGTTACTGGTATGAAAAACAAGAAATATGTACAATAGACAGTTCGAGGAGGAGTCTTAACCTACAGGTTCAGACATTGACAGGGGCCAGTTTGGAATTGCAGCCTCCTGAAGGTGTTTTTTTAGGGCAGTTTTGAAAGTGAGTAGGGTTTTACACTCCTTTACTCCTTTAGGTAGGGCATTCCATATTGTTGTTGTATAGACCCCTTAACAGACGACGTCACACTGATAAGAACCAGTATGCTTGCAACCAGTATGCGCTTAAAGGTAGGGTAAGTGATTTGCTTTGGTTAAAATAAGTGTTAAATAGCTCTATATTCTGATAGTACTCATTGCTATAGAGTGTTTGTTCAGTATAGGAGTCTCCTTGTCTCTCCACCTCTTTATTAAACAGAAAATGCATTTCGTTTCAGTTTCAGTTTCATTTCCAATTTTATCCAACCAGGACAGAGAACTCAATCAGGATACAGATTAAACAAGTGAAATTGGAAATGATGACACTAAGAAATGAGCAGGTAAAATTGGAACTGGAACACTATACAAATTAAGCTTAAAAATGGATACTTTCTCCTGATTGGCTGAGATTTTGACACCTACCGAAAAATGTATATTCTGTTTATTAAAGAGCTGGAGAGACAGGGAGACTCCTGTTACTGAAAAAACACTCTATTGCAATCATTACTATCAGAATATAGTATTTTAACTTTTTAACAAAATATTTTTTGTTTTGACCAAAAAATATCACTTACCCTACCTTTAATGAAACCCATTCTGTTAGGTCTCGCTAGGACGTGCTTCACTAGCCAACACACAAGAGGGGGTTGGGGTGTGCTGAAACCAGCGCACCCCAAAACAATAGGTTGGGAATTGATTGCGTGAAACAATCACCTGTGCGTCCAGTCTCAATGTTAGTAAACAAATAATTGGTCTATAGCATGAGAAAGAGCTATAGCATTGTTCATTATGGGGAATGCTGCTGGCAGTGGCAACACACCAAACATGTTACTTAGTCCGATATTGGCTTTTTACCGATAACCGATATACCGATATTGTCCAACAAATTTCATATCACACACACCATATACAGTAAGAACTCCTGTAACTTATTTATAAAGCAAAAAAAAAAAAAAAAAAGTTTTTTTTTTTTCAAAAACCGATACCGATATTTTCCCGATATCAATTTTTATGCTAATATCGGCCGATAATATCGGGAGGCCGATAATATCGGACATCCCTAATGTTACTTACTGTAGCTCATTTGAAGCGGCGCCATATGCCAATGTGAATAATAGAACTGACTTGTCCAAGGCATCTGCTCATTGGCGATACCTCATGTAAATATCAAGAGTAATGTATATGCAGAATGTGAAGCTGTGTAATGTATTGTGATTTGCCTTTTGTTTTTGGTGACGTTTCAAACGATAAAGGTGAGGACCTGACACACTGGCCAAAGCCATAGAGATTCATCCCCAGCAGTTCGAAAATCCACCAAAAACAAAAGGAGAATCACAAGCTGTGTGATTTGTTTTTTAGAAGTTCTTAATGGTTGAAATGGAAAACTCTTGCTGTGGTTCACTGGCTGAGATTAGAAGTCCTTTTTTTGTTAAACCCCTTTGAGAGGAATGTGCAATGGAAAAGTTTGGAGAAAAATATGTTTTGTTTCTTTATTTTATTATTTTCTATTATTTATAGGAGAACTTGGTTTGCAGTGATACTTTATTTTATCAAGTGACCCCCCCCCCCATACTGTACCAAAAAAATAAAAATAAACGTGGCTTTAAACCGGAAACGCATACTGAACCGAAATATTTGTGTAGTCTGAAGCCAGACAAATTTACTAAAATCTTCAAATATGAAAGAGTCTGTAACTCTGCCTCGCAAATGTTGTGACAGGAGGGTGTCATCTTTTTGACACATTTCCAAACATATTTTAAAAATCTTTCAAACATATTTTTGATAGGCAAGATAGGCTTCGACTAATTTGGTTTAAAAAGTAGGACAGAAGCATTTGGAAATGGTGTTAGCTAATAGTCAGTCTTGAGGGGGTTCCAGGGGATCCCCAACAAAATGAGTGAATATAGCGTCAATATCACTTTACCTATAACTATATTTTAATTGGCTATTTTTTTTTTAAATCTAAAAATAAATGTGGGAAAATTCTGAATATTATTTAAACATTTTAACAACATAAATCGTGGCGCAAAATCTTTTCAGTTGGGGGTCCGCCGCCAAATACATTTTAATTCGGGGGTCCGTCACATGAAAAGGTCTGAGAAGCACTGAGCTTTAGGGTCTTCTCTCCTCAGCCTGGGTGTCATCAGTGTGTGTGGACACAGGAGACAAGCTTGAGCGTCCAGATTACTGATAATTAGTGTGGGGGAGATGAGATTAGAGTCCATGGTGTCCAGATGGCTGATCGACACACCGCAGTGTGTAGAGCTCAGCAGCCAGCACAACAACACAGAGTTCTCTTCCAGTGTTCTTTTCCAGGCCCTGCTGCTGCTTGGAATACTGTGTTGGTATGGAAGCTGTTTTATAGTCTGGGAGCTGCAGTGATTGCATAATGTGCTGCTAGTTATTCAACACCATTACATTTTACTGAGCCATCTTGACGAATATCTGTGTGTGTGTGTGTGTGTGTGTGTGTGTGTGTGTGTGTGTGTGTGTGTGTGTGTGTGTGTGTGTGTGTGTGTGTGTGTGTGTGTGTGTGTGTGTCTGGGGCTAATCTCGCACATTTCTTGTGCACATCTGCCAGTAGAATATTTTTCACATTGAAAAAATAATGTTTTCATTCTTTTTGGCCAGTGCCACATGGAGATCAAGATCCTACACCGCTGTTATTATGTAGTTGCTGTCGGTCATTAAACTCTTATCTCCATATTTTAACTTTTGTGTTTTTTTCATAAATTAACGCCCTACTTGATCATACTACATCGTCACACAAAAGCATCAAAAGTAGCAGATCTACAAGCTCAAAGCGTGGCGTGAAACGATGTGTTTTGAGTTTGTAGATCTGCTACTTTTGCTATTTTTTTTTATTTGAATCCTGGAAAGTAACAGTTTTATGAGGTTTCCACCCGACAGAGACGATGTATAGTATGTACTATGTGTATTTGCGTGCAGAGGGATGCATTGATATTTTGTATAAAATGAAATATTGAGTGATTTTTAAAGGTCATCAATGCTGATAAAGTGACTCCCGTCAATCAGAAAGCACTAACCAGTACTATCTTCATATAATTGGTCCTCACTAATGCTCATTATAAGTCACTCTGTGTCTCATTGGTGGACTGTGGACAGTTCAGAAACCTCCAGTACTACTCACTGTCTCTCAAAGGAGGGCTATGGAGTGTGGCATCATCAATGGGGATTTCAAGCTAATATAAACTTTCTCTTCCTTTAAAGTTAGCATGCTGAAATAGAAGCCATTGTTCTTGAATTAATGCAAAAACTAAAACAACAAAAAAGTTTGAAATCTTGATAGAAATGACAAAACCTCCCTATATATGGTCACTGGTAGTCAGTAGTAGTTTCTGAACACTCCATAGCCCTCCTTTGAGAGACAGTGAGTAGACAGAAATGGTGTCATCTTATAATGAGCATCAGTGAGGAAGTGAACTGGTGCTTTAATTATGCTGAATCTAGATCACTTTAAGCCCCAAAACAGTAGTGTCTAAACCTAAAGGAATAGATAAGGCCAGGCAACACGTTTCTTGTTTAAGCGACTATTTTAGCACACACAGGCTTATCGATCTGATTGTAACCTCCACCTTACAGGAGACACACTCATCTATCGTTTCTCTCTCCGTTCTTATCCTGTTACCTTAAATGGTAAATGGTTTATTTATAGCACTTTTCTCCAGAGTACTTTATAACACTGGTCTGGGGACCCACAGGGGTCCTTGAGGGGGTTCCAGGGGGTCCCCAACAAAATTAGTTAGTTATTAGTTAGTATAGCATCAAAATCACTATGGTTGAACCACTTTAACCTTAGATACATCAGCTATTTGAAAAGCCTGTCTGCAAGCTGACAACGCGTTGCACTGCGCACACGTACGCGTGCATACGTGTGGCGCCTGTGTGTTGCGTGCACACCAGTGTTGTGTTCTAGATTTTTTTGGAGGGTATACTATAACAATTCCCCCCAGTTACTCCTACACGCACGCACGGGCGTATAATTAATTAATGTAAAAAAATTGCGTGCGCCCGCGCACGTTTCTGCCCCGCACAAACTCGGCCAGGCCCACTCAGGCCCAGTTTCACAGTAACACTGAGTAGCCTACACTTACAATATGCTTTGTACTGATTTTCTACTGTTTCTAATGTTAATCACCCTGTAACTCAACCACTGCTTTTAGCCTTGGATGCATTTAAAAAATATATATATATTACCATAGAAGTGCAAGGATCGTTATAAATAAATGCTGGTTAGGCTTATCAGATATAATAGCAGTGTTAACAGCGAGCCTTCCTGTATCTATTACAGAATTAACTTGGCATTGAAGACACAAACTGTATTGACAAAACTGTGTTTTGCTGTGCTATGACGCGCAATTTGAATACTAATGAAGTACTCAATTCAGTGACCTACGTTCAATGAAGTGAATGGCAGGTCGTTGAAATGTGTGAATTCCTTCGCCAGTAGCCATTAATTATCACCTCAAGAACAATAGCCACGCACATGATAAGCCATCACCTCAGAGTTAGACTAGTCAGACGGTCAGACGGTCATTTTTGCTGTTTGTATTGCTGCGCCCCCCAGCCCAGCCAGCAGCCACTCCTGGGTGCAGCGTGTCAGATGCGTATCAACGTATCAGATACGCTGTTTTGAACAGTTTTTGAAGGTATACGGTTGCGACGAAAAAAAAACTACAGGGCATACTACGTATACAGTGTACCACGGTATAACACATCACTGGTGCACACCCTAATAGGGCCACCTCAGTCAAAAACGCCTGGACACGCCACTGTTCAGTAAAAGAAAATCTTAGCACTTCTACTGTGTGTATTTACTCTCTGGCGGGGATACCTCGCTGCTCCAGTTATCCTTTAATGGCCTTTTGGCTCCTCCTACACGCCTCGCTCTGCCCATTTGGACGCAGTCCTTCTAAAGCCTCATTCATACTTCGCCGAAAGTAGCTGGCCTACAAATCGTCGCGACCGTGTAGGTCGTCAATTTTCGGCGAGCGGGACCATCATGCGACAAAGTTTGAATGGGGCTTAACTCATTGCATGCTTACAGCTCCTTCATTCTATCCTATATTTTCCATCTTCATATCTGTCCATCTCTCTCTCTCTCTCTCTCTCTCTCTCTCTCTCTCTCTCTCTCTCTCTCTCTCTCTCTCTCTCTCTCTCTCTCTCTCTCTCTCTCTCTCTCTCTCTCTCTCTCTCTCTGTGTCAGTCAGTTGTCATGCCAGGTTTTAATCACAGCCCTTAATGGATTCACAGTAATTACAGCTCAGCAGTGTTTTCCATGAGCAGAAATGCATTATGGGTGTTTTTTCTTCTTTTCTTCTGGTGCCATGTCACATGAGACATGAGACAGAGAGAATAATGGAAAAAAGACAAATAAAGGGAGAGGGAGGAAGTCCGGATGGAGGGGGATGGAATAAATATGAGAGCTGCTCATCTGCAGATACAAAAACAACAGACTATGAGGAAAATTATGTATTAAAAGATTTTAAAGAAAGTAAAAAATAAAAGCCAATAAAGAGCCCATTGCGATGCGATGCCTCTTCTTAGCTTGAAAACCCATTATTTTTGGCTAGCAACACTGTTGTGCGATGAAGCATAAATTAGGCTTGACAAACAGAGAGAGAGCGACGGACAGACAGACAGACAGACAGACAGACAGACAGACAGACAGACAGACAGACAGACAGAGACTATACACTACAGTACATGTGACCTCATCTAGTGTCCCTGTGGGCTGTTAGATCTGGTTTCAGAAGCACATGAATACATCTGGCCTTGCATAACAGAGCGGCTCTGTGTTCCAAGGCCCTGTGTGTGTGTGTGTGTGTGTGTGTGTGTGTGTGTGTGTGTGTGTGTGTGTGTGTGTGTGTGTGTGTGTGTGTGTGTGTGTGTGTGTGTGTGTGTGTGTGTGTGTGTGTAGGGGGCAGTGTGGAGTGCAGTGAAGTTACACATGTGGCTCAGTGCCATGCAGGCTCACTATAAATAAAGCCTCTTCATACAATGAATGTGACCAAGAGCCAACGCTGCACTCTGTCCATGTGCACCTCATGCCAGCAGGGTGCCCGCCATGCTGGCCACACTGACCAGTGCCTGTTAGTGTCTGTCTGTGCCTGTGGACACACTGACGCATGACTTGGGAAGCAACTGGAGCGGGCAAACCCCGCCTCCGGGAATCCAAACTGCGCCCGACCATCTCCATTGGCTGAATCACGCCCCCTCGTAGCCGCGTCTAGAACCACACCCCGCTTCTGTGACGCACGTGGAAATGCGGACGTGTTAAATAACCTCCCGAAACTCTGCAATTTCAGATGACTCTGTGGTGTGCAAAGATAAGCATTAGACTTCCAGTCCCACTCCCAACGTGACGAGATCGACGCTATTTTTATACCTTATCTAAAATGCGTCGCAAATTATTTTATTAGGTTTAGCCACAGTTTTTGTCGCCCCCAGCGAGGCAGACCACCCGGCCCACTTGGTGAGCCAATGGAGATGGTCGGGGGCGTGGTTTGGATTCCAGCGGCTCTCCAGGGACGGGGTTTGCCAAACACTCCAGTTGCTTCCCGCCATCAATCACGCCACACCAATGCGTGTTAATGTCTGTCTGTGGACATGACTGACCAATGCGCCAATGCGTTCTAGAGCAATGATTCTCAACCTTTTGAATTTGAAGAACCCCAGTTTAATATGCATTCGCCCACAGAATCCCATTTGATACCATTTTGTTATCTCTAAGACCCCAATATACACTGTAAAAGTAACGGTTTTGGACATACAAGGTTAAAGTTTCCACCCAACAGCGATGGTATATGCTGCAAGTTTACCAGGCAGCTGTGAATGCACAAAAGCATGTGGGCTCTCAGTGAATGCCCCCCCCCCCTCCCCCGGCACATACATGACATACATGATGTCTGTCTTGATGAAAGCAGAGATACCAGCAACCCTTTCAGCTGCCCCCTATGACCCCAGGGGTCAGCTGAAAGCCCCCCCCCCCCCCCCCCACACACACACACACACACACATGCACGCACGTCGGGGGGGGGGGGGGGTCGGGGGGCATTAGCTGTTTGTTAGCTAATGCATTTTTAAGCGCACATGGAGAAGAGAGGAGCCAGCCAATCAAATGAAGCAGTGAGAGCATCATAATACTATGCCCCCATATCTGAGGGCCTTCCTCCTAGCAACCTCACTGTGTGTGTGTGTGTGTGTGTGTGTGTGTGTGTGTGTGTGTGTGTGTGTGTGTGTGTGTGTGTGTGTGTGTGTGTGTACACGCACACAAGAGAGACTGCCGGCTCAGCAGTGAGTCAGGGAGCATGCCGGTTCATTACCCATGAGGCCTTGCAAGCGCCCAGTTCCAGAACCGACCCGGGGCAGAAACTCCAATCTAGCACTGCCACACCAACCCCTCTCTCACACACACACACACACACACACACACACACACACACACACACACACACACACACACACACACACACACACACACACACACACACACACACACACACACACACACACACACACACACACACACACACTCAACCCCTGTCAAACATGACTTTCTAGTTGCTTGTACAGAGCACTAGAATGAGTGCAAACACAGATTGAAAACTCAGCTAAAACACACAAGCTCACACGTACACACACACACACACATATACACGCACACACACACATGCACGCACGCACGCACGCACACACACACACACACACACACACACACACACACACACACACACACACACACACACACACACACACACACACACACACGCGCGCGCGCACACACACACACACACACACACACACGTACACACACGTACACACACACAGGCACGCACATGCATGGTCGCGCAAACACACACAAACATTCACAACAGTAGAGAGATGCTAGGTTCATGAACAAGCTTAGACACAGCAGTCAAACTACAATGGTACTGAAAGCGTTTCTATTAAGTATAGAACACTGGGGTAAGCTGGTCAACCAAGTATAGGGGTTAAGTTGTAGATCAGTGGGTCCCAACCTTTTTTCCTTGGAGACACATTTGCTCACATTTGTGATTTTTTTTCACTGACGAAAACTAAATAAAAAATAAGCTATGATGACTAAAACTAGACTAACTATATTGACAATTCCGTCAACAAATAAAAACTAGACTAAAATGTTTGGGAGGGACTAGTGTAGAAGAGATCCAGTAGAGACAAGTGATTTTATGTTAGGTTGTCCTCTGAAAATAGCAGATCTACAAGCTCACAACGCGTCGACTATTTTCAGCATGCAACCAAGTTTAAAATCAGCCATTACGACGCCATCAAGGCCTGCCAAAATATTTTTTGTCGACAAAATGAACTGTAGATTTAGTCGCGACTAAAACCAGACTAAAACTAAAACTTTTCAGATGACTAAAATATGACTAAAACTAAACAAAATTTTATTCAAAAGACTTCTATGACTAAACAAAATCAAAATTTGCTGTGTCAAAATAATCACTGATCCGAAGCAGAGTCGTAGCGTATGGAGGAGGTAGTACCATTTTCCCGTTAGACAGCCGACCCCCCCCCCCCCCCCCGTTCTTGTACATATCTTTCCCCCCTTTTTTTATTCCATTGGCTGTACATAGTGTTATATATATATATATATATATATATGTATATGTATGTATATATATATATATATATATATATAATTTTTTGCTGTTTTATTTTTTATTTCTTTGTGTAATGATATTCGAACTGTGGTGCCACTATATATGTCTATGAATTGAATACCAAGGCCCTCATTGGAAACAAGTCCGCAAGGACTTTTATGAACGGACCTGTTAGACAAAGTATTTTAAATGTAAATGTGTTGTTTTACATTCTTTTGCCTAATAAAATATTCAATCAATCAAACAAATCCAGAACCTGTGAAATACGTTTCGAGGCATGGTTCACTTAGTGTTGGTTGGTAGTGGAGCCATAAGCCCGGCCGCCCAGAGAAGAGATGAGCTGTCACTGGGCTCATCTCTTCATCTCGATTTCCAGTTTGTTTTCCTGTGGCGCCCATCATTTCCTGCATACGTTCCATTCTTTCCTCTGTCTTTCTAACAGGGGACACACTGACCTACCTGGCTGGGAATCAAGTACCTGTGTGTGTGTGTGTGTGTGTGTGTGTGTGTGTGTGTGTGTGTGTGTGTGTGTGTGTGTGTGTGTGTGTGTGTGTGTGTGTGTGTGTGTGTGTGTGTGTGTGTGTGTGTGTGTGTGTGTGTGCAGTGGCGCGGGAAGGGGGGAGCTACGGGGGCTGCAGCCCCCCTGGTGTTGGGAAGCAAAAAAATAGAAATAAAATAAAAAAAATAATATTTGTTTTTTGTAAATTAAAAAAATACTTATCATTTTTAAAGTCTATACACACACATATATTAAAACAATGGTGTATTTAACTTTGGAGAATAAAATATTTGCTGAAAAAGGTGAAAAAAAGGTGGAAAAGGTGGAAAAAAACGCGAAAAAATGTTTTAAAAAATCGTGCACGCTTCGCGCGTGTGCGCAAGTCCCCCGCTCAGCCCCAGCCCCCCTTGGAATAAATGACTTCCAGCGCGCCTGTGTGTGTGTGTGTGTGTGTGTGTGTGTGTGTGTGTGTGTGTGTGTGTGGGGGGGGGTCATTGTGATTGGCTGGGACATGTTGCCATGTGGTGCGTCACATGCATCAGACTGCTTCCTCCAGGTACAGAGCTCAAAATTATTTTCCACCTCATTATTGTGTTTTTGCCGCGGCTGACGTACGAACAACCAAATCCTTTGCAGAATTAACCGGCATTAACGTCTGTGCCAGACAAAGTCTAATACTTGAAAAGGGTAATTATTTTCTTATTTTGGAAGGAGCGGAGAAGCAAGTTCATGGTCAAAATAACTTTATTGCAGAGCCATATGCTTTATTGTAATGAACACTCCATATCTAGCGGACATAACACTGGGACACAACTGGCTGTGTGCCATGTAGGGGGCGGGGCTCTAAGCCAGGGGTCTTCAACGTTTTCAGGCCAAGGACCCCTTGGCTGAGAGGGAGATAAAGCAGGGACCCCCATTATATATTGTATAGAATATTATTTTTTTCATGGATTTCATAGACAGCTTCATAGACTTGTTTCACAGCACTATCATGTTGGATTCATGTTAATGTGTATGTCCAGACATTTAACCATGCACTTAAACAATACTTAGTAAACCTGACCTTTCACTCTGTACTTAGCCTGCTCTTTTCCCCCCCTATACTAAACCACTTTGCCAAAAATAGCAGATCTACAAGCGCACAACGCCTCGCATCGCGTTGCAATGCCAGCCTGACAGCATGTTGTGGGTTCAAATCCCTGATCTTTGCTGCGTGTCACTCCCCATCACTCTCCCCATTTCCTGTCAGTCTACTGTCCTACTGTATCTGTAAAGGCATAAAAGCTATAAAAAATAATTTTCAAAAATAGATACAAAGGTTTATAAAATGGACAATTGGTGACCACAGGCCCGTGGGCATTCACCACCTAGGCCTATCTGTACTGACAACTCACTAACTTGGAATACACATGTGGACAGCCTGTGTGGCAGACTACATGGTTCATGGTGTTGACCAATACTTTTGTTTCCTATCGAGCAGTCTTTTGGAAAGCCTTGTCATAAATGGCCTGCAGAGAGGGGAGCTGTTTTACCCCTTAATCTTCCCTGCAGTCTGCATCGGTAGGGCCAATTTGAAACTCAGTTGCACTGAGAGATTACCAAACCAAACTGTGATGCCAAATCTGAGCAGGCTACGCCAAAGACAAGCAAAAAAAATATCAGTGGTTCTCAAATATCAGTGGTTTTCAACCCCCAGAGGGGTCCCCACATGACTTTTTTTTTTTGGGGGGGGGGGGGGGGGTCCTCTATTCTTTTGATAATGGTGGGACAATGTTTGTAATTTTACATATGTTTTATTGTCAATAAAGATGTCAAAGTCAAAGACTCGCGTTGCGAGGCGTTGTGAGCTTGTAGATCTGCCATTTTCACAATAATTATCTTTGGGAACTGAGTCAAACTAAATGCAATGCTTCAATTCCAAGTGCTTGTCAGGGTGGAGGGGTCCCTAGTTCAAATATGATTATTTTTGGGGGTCCCCAGTTCAAATATGATTATTTTGGGGGGTGTCGGCCTGAAAAGGTTGAGAACCACTGTTCTACATGAGTTTGAATTTCTGCCCTCTGGTATGAGGGCAGTACGTGTCATTATATTATAGTTTATCTATATCTACTTTGACTCAAGCACTGGAGTTGAGTTATTTGTCCACCACTGTAGCAGAAATGTGAAGCAGCACTTAGGATGAACCGGTACTGTTTCTTATTGGGGTGTAAATGCATTTTTTTTTACTCCTTCCGTGTTGAATGTCGCATCTCAGAGAACCTCACAGTGGTATGTACGCACAGACAGCAGTACAGACACTGGTGTCTAAATTCCCTGCCTCTCTCTTCACGTTTATGCTAAATTCTCTCGTTGGAAGCTCTCTATGTGGTCGGTGTGTTTTACGCATGTCCTATGGTTGGCTCCGGTCTGTCAACTGGAACAATTTAAAAGTTTACTTGAATACGTTACTGTTTTCCTATGTTCTTCTGGGCAGACTTTACTTTCCATGTGGACCTGCCATGTGGATTTATTATTATTTTTACCTGTGAAGTTTCTGCCCTATGTTTTATTTTTTCACCTTATGTCTAATCTCATGCATATACCTGCTGCTGTGGACCTACCATTTGTACACTCTGAGAGTGTACAAATGGAACCACATGGACCCTTACAGGTCTGTAAACTCTGGGAGTTAAGGTGGGTCCTTGAAATAAAACATTTGTTTGAGAACCACTGGCCTAACATTTTCACTTGTTTGCTCCATAAGTGACCAAATACTTTTGCACAATTGTTGCCATTTGTCCGAAATGACTGCAAAATGCTGAAAGAATTGTTGCTATTTGTTTCAAAAAGCTTTATACAGTACCAAGCTACCCTTGCCTACATGTGTGTATATAGAACTATTTCTAACAGCAAATGGTTTTGTAAGATTTTGCGAGTTGCAATGTGACATAGCTCTGTTTACATATTTCTTTATTCTTAATTGTAAATACATTTCTTAGTTTTAATCGTTGTAATTTGACACTTGCAAAGGCTAATGTAAGCATAATGTTTTCTAATGCCAATAAAGCTCCTTTGAGTTGATTTGAATTGATTTGACTGGACTGAGATCAAGTATATTCCTGGCAATAGACCTGCATTACAGACACTCAAAGACAACAATTCAAATGATACATTTAACCTATACAAAGCTCAAAAGATGTGCCTTTCTCAGGGAATCAGGATTCTCAGACGGCCTCTCTACCCACTCAGCTATGGCAACGAGCCATAGTATATAGACTTGAGTCATAATTGATTCAAAACAGTGATTGCTGATCTATTGTTGATAAGAATGATAACAGCCACTCTGCTGCCTGCATGCCTGTCTGTGTTTTCAGAGAAAAATAGCCACAGTCCTTATCAGCACAACACAACAACAACCTCTTATCTTTTATATCAGATCCAAACCATGTACTTGAAGCCGTGATACAAATCCTTTCTTGGACATTTTTGGCTCAATCTACTACTAGATTTGTGCTCTCCAGACTAATTAGAGATTACTAGCAACAACACACAAACATGAGGGTTTTAATGATGTGCTTCAACATAACCTGTTAACTGCTTAAACCCTGTCAAGTTAGTTGACAGGGGTTCCCCAGGGCTCTATGCTTTGCTACGAGCTTGTATAACAGCTATTTCTGTGGAATGTTATTCAAGTATATAAGAGTGCTCAAGCACTACTGAAGTACATTTTCACCTGGGTTGCCGGGGCTTGTTATCAGAGGCGGACCATATAATCATGAATGGAGAATACAAAGTAGAATACAAAGAAAATAACTTTTTATTGGACGAGTCACTTCACCTTTTTATTTCAAACAAACATTTTTTCTATTGTCAGAGTTTATCTGCTGCGAGTCGGTTGAACGTATTGACGCAGCTCAACAACCAATTCTAAGAACACAGAGAGACACATTTATCATGGCTGCCTCAGCTATACGACCTGACACCTCAGCTCAAATGAAATCTTGCACTACACAGCCAAGCCTGTCAGCATCTCAACCCAATGTGCACTTGTGTTTCATAGCAGTCGCGCAGAAACCCTATATGTCCATATTTCAACTTTATGGGATTTTTTACTCCGTAAAGTAATGTGAGGGTGTCGCACAAAGGAAGGAAAGTAGGTGATCTACAAGCTCAGAACGCGTCGCGTCGTGGCTTGTAGATCTGCTATTCTTGAGATTTTTTTTTAACGTTAAAGTGAATGTGATTAAGTGTGTTTGTGGGTTTTATAAATATTGAACCAATGAAAAGTATTAACAAGAGCTTGTGACAAAATAATAACTAAATTAGATCCATTGTAACACAGGTTTTTTTTTTTTTTCCTGAAAAGTAACAATTTTGGACATAAATCGTTTTCTGCCCGACAGCGACAATTTGATATAGTCTGTCCCCAACATTACATATAGGCCATAATAGGGCTGCAACTAGCAATTACTTTCTTAGCGATTATTCTATATTTTTTCCCCCCGATTCATTGAATAACCGACAAGTCTGATTAACCACTTAAGCCATATTTAATACTTCATCCTACAACAGTGTCACAAAAAATATTTGTTTTACAAAATTTGGATAGAAATTTGCTGATTCTGATTAGTTCGATTAACTGTTGCAACCCTAGGTCATGTAGACTTTGTGTCATTCTCAAACTGTCTGTATTTTCACGTTCTGGTTTGGTGCTGATGTGAAGTCGTCAGGTGGATTCACCGTGTTTTGAACCTGAGGTACCTGAGGTGCACACCTTGTCCTGAGGCTGTACTTGAAAAATGACCGTACTGTTTCTTTAACAACTATCATTTACATCTTGTCGATTACAAAATGACCCTCGCGACAACCTGGCTACGGGCTTAGAGCAAACATGGCGCTTCGGCTACGGCGCAAAGCCTCATGGGTATTCACTTACACTAATTGAGAGCTATCATCAAATATGCAACAGCTTAATCTGCAATAATGAAATGAATATTATGAATAGCGTCATTGTTTACAAAAACACTCCGTAGGGGGAAAAAAAGAAAAGGTGCGGCAACCACAGCATTTAGGGCTCTGGGGCCAGATATAAACACCAAATAAACAACTGTAAAAACGTTCTCATGAGCAATTAAGCTAAACGAGTATAAAGAGGGAATAACAGTGAAGAGTTGGTTGCCAGCGATAGCACACCTTTAATCCTCTCTGCCCTCTTAGGCGTGTGCGAGTAGTACACAGCAAGAATCCTGTGTACAGACGGAAGCAAATGGACCCATAAGGGTCCATTTATGGGTCCATTTGCTTCCGTCTGTACACAGGATTTTCACAGTGTAGAATTCTGAATTCTTTGCACAATCAATAAACACACTTCATCTTCTGCCTCTGGCGACCTTGTTGTTTTTTTTTTTCTCCCCCTCCATTCAGTTGTCAAGAAATCTTGACATTTGAGCGTTTTCAGCTTTTCCAGCTCCGCCGTTGTGTTCACTTTTGTTTGACACACGGCTAACATCTGTATTAACAGGAAATTCCACACGCACCTACAGTACGAGCGGACTTGTCCTACATTTCACCAGAGAGAGAGAGAGAGAGAGAGAGAGAGAGAGAGAGCCGTCTGTCGGTGCCACAGTCTTTTCCCTTCACAACAAAGAGTTCACTGTGCTTTTTCGTTCATCCATGTGGCTATATTATCCTTTTTACGAGCAGGGGATGAACAAAAAGCATAATTCAAGACGACAATTATCATTATACACAGTTAAAACGTTCCCAGCCACTCTGGTGCTAGATATGTTTTTTAGATAAAAACCTTAAGGAAATTATATTTCCATGTAACATTTCTTTCTTGTGCGGCGCTGTTCACATCCCTCAAGGCTGATAAGACGTCCAATTATTTGGTAATTTAGTTCAGACGAGCCGGAGAGAGTCTGAATTTGCTCGAGGAGAGAACACTACAGTACTATATAATGTACATCATGGCCACTGATTGAAGCCCTTTCTATGAGGCCCTTGTGGCTAGTTGTGTATTAATATAGAGCAGTGGTTCTCAAAGTGGGGTCCGGAGACCCCCAGGGGTCCTTGAGGGGGTTCCAGGGGGTCCCGGTAAAATTTGTTTATATAGCGTTAAAACAAAAAGGTTTAACAACTTTAACCGTACATCAGCTATTTGAAAATAGACGGTCCACAAGCTCACTGAGCTTCTCGATCGGTTGCACAAAGTATTTTCAGATGGGGTCCACGGCCAAATAAATTAATTTGGGGGGTCCTTGACATGAAAAACTTTTGAGAACCACTGCTATAGACACATCGGGGCTCAATTCCAAAAAAAATAGATACAGCATTGTGCTTCACCAAGGCGGATTGCAATAATATTATATATACAGTGGGGGGCAGTCGTTGATTAGAAGGAATGGATCTCTGTAGGCATTGGATGAGGGGTTGGTGCAGTCAGAAGGTCTGGTGGTTGAGGGTTGGAGCTGGCTGAGGAACAGGGACTACAGTGGATGGATTTGGGAGCAGCATGGATCAGCTGGCGGGGAGGAGGGGGGTGCAGCTCCCAAACTGCAGAGGATAGATTAGAAGAAGATCCGGACTCTCCTCTGGTGAAAGAAGATCCGGACTCTGGAGGAAGAGATGCGGGGATGGATCATCTCTACGGTACGGTACATCTACTGGTGCTGGGATCAAGGATGGCTGGAGGATCATGAAGTGGAGGTTGGAGATTCGGGGGAGAGGTGGGGGGCACATGGAGGAAAGGGGGGGCCAGGAGAGCAAAGGTGATGGGTCTCACTCACGGTAGAACACATATTCGGTGTAGCTGGTCCAGATCTTGTCGTCCGTCTGCTCGTGGGCAAAGGCGCAGGTTCCCGTAGAATTACACGCCACCATGTGAAAGCCTGAGTCCGCCAGCTTGTCGAACGCCTGCTCCAGGAAGGTGAACTTGAGATAGTAGCGGGACGTGTAGCGCTCTGGCGGCCGGTCGGGGTCTCGGCTCTCGTTCAGTGTCTCCCCGAATACCTCTTTGGCCAGGGCGGTCTTTCCGCACACCATGATGCGTGCCACGCGCCGGAATTTGGCATCGGTCTGGCTGTCACGACCCAGGGTGTATGAGCCACGGTAGCCGATTGTGATGAATCCGGCGCGCTTGCCATCCGCGCTGCCAGGCACCAGGCTGGCACAGGCGGCGGCAGCCGCACCGAGGGACCCGAGGGCGCGAGTGTTGTCAACCGAGGGTGAGGAGTCCTCCGTGTCGCTCTGGCAGCCCTCGTCGCCCAGAGAGTTCTGTTTGCTGATTTTGGGCGCCAGCTGCTTGACCAGCTCTGGGAGGTTGAAGAACTCGGCCTCCCGTTGCAGACGTCCTCGCTCGGGGAAGTGGTCCGGCAGGACCAGCTGCTGGTCACGCATGTAGTCCAGGATGTACCTGAACAGGAAGCCGTCTCGGTCCACAAAGAAGCGTCCCTTCGTGTCCCGGGCCAGTCCTTTGCTGGACTTTCGGGTGAACATCTCCCCCAGCAGGGAGTCTGGCACGCTTGTCAGGGTGGAATAGCGAGTGATGTACACCTGGCCGCCGACATTAAGCTCTATAATCTCTGGGAAGGCTGCCTCCTCCTGCGCGGCTATGCTACTGTCTGGTAAAGCCATGGTGGCTGAGTCTTTGCCAAGGCAGAGGGAACTGAAAACCTTCTTTGTCACCTTGGTAAAATGTTCGAGTTGAAATTGCACTACAGTGCAGTGATTAATATGGAGCCGAAAAACGTTTCACACGTTGTCAACGAGGTGTGTTTTAACAGGATAAAGCTCGAAGGCTCCAGATGCACTGAGAAGAACACACTGTCACTAGTAAACGAAGCATCTAAAATGCAGCGCTCTATTTTTTGTTTGTGCAAAGGCAGCTTTCCACGCTCCACACCAAGCATGTATAATAATAAGGCAGTATGAAGCTGCTACAAAGCCATCTATTCTAACTACATGAGTTCACAATGATTACAACATAGCGGAGCAGTTCAGAGTACAGAGCATGGAAACGTGTTCCATGTGGCCTATTTAGCAGCGATATCCTGGAAAATGAAATCTGACTTGTTGTAGAGTGCCACCGAATACCAAAACGGTCCGCGAAAAAAAAAAAAAAAAAACGGGGGGCGAGCGTGTTTTGGGGCGAGCCTTCCGGTTACAGTACTACCTGCGCACACACACGGTCATTAACGGTCCATAATAACTTTCACTCATTTGTTTTTGTTGCTCGGTCGTCGCGATCTCTCGGCGCAGTAAAGAAAGCTGGGGTCGGGTGGCCCGAGTTCAATCAAGCAGCAATCCATAGTTGTAGCTCTCTGTGGGGGTCCCGTGTTCCAGGAGCCAGTTGCAGAGGAGGCATGTTAAGATGTAGTGACTGCCGATGAACATGAATAAGAAGACGTGGAGCCTCTCCATCAATGTATAAATGTAGCCGATCGACCAGCAGAGAGCTTGTTGTTGCTGTTGTTGTTGTAGATCTACACGCAACCCAACCGTTCTGTTCTGTTGTGTTGTGCTGCCTGTTAGACTGTCAGTGGAGCTGCACCGTTTATATGGAGCTCACTGTAATATTCATCTGCTTTAAAGCCATAAACCACACCTACCCGCTGATGACGCGTCCTGCCTGAGCCCTGAAGCTATTATACAGAGACCGTCCGAGTCCGATGTTGTTCAGTATGGAACGCCAAAGCTGCCGCAACTAGAATTAAATACAGCACTGGGACTGTACTGTAGTGCAGGGGTCTTCAACAGTGGGTCCGGGACCCCCAGGGGGTCCTCTGAGTTACTACAGGGGCTCGCCCAAATCTTTGTGTGATCTGATTATTTTGTTTGACCTTAACCACTTGAACCCTAGTATCCCTTTTCTGAGGAGAACTTTAGTCAAACATAGCAGATCTACAAGCTCACAACGCCTCGCGCTTCAAGGCGTTGCGATCTTGTAGATCGGCTATTTTTGCCAAAGAGTTATATATGTAGAGGGGGAAAAAGAGCAGCAAAAGTTTATCTGAAACACAATTTTATACAATATAGAGTAGGGGGTCCCTGCTTCATCTCTCTCTCAGCTAGGGGGGTCCTTGGCCTGAAAACGTTGAAGACCCCTGCTGTGGGGTTTCATCAGTCACATGTTAATTTAAGTAAAAGTATCAATAGGCCTACTGCAATATGGAAATACTCTAGTTACAAGTAAAAGTCCGGAATTCTAAATGTACTTGAAAATTGGTATAAATTGGTATCAAAATGTACTTAAAAGTAAAAAAGTACTCATTATGCAGAATGTCACGTTTCACACGTTTTCAAATGTAGGCTATACATTGTATGAAAATGCTTTTGAAAATAGCAGATACATGCAAGCTTGCAATGCATTGCATGCAAATGGCCGAAACGTATATAGGGCTGAAGGGGTTAATGTATGTTTTGTAATAATAATCTAAATCTACAAAGTAACTAGTAACTAAAGTTTTCAAATAATTGTAGTCTAGTAAAAGTACAATATTTGCCTCTGAGATGTAGTGGAGTAGAAGTGAAAGTACTGAAAATGGGAAATACTCAAGTAAAGTAAAAAATACCTTTTACCAGACCTTTAAGGGGAACCAAAAGACTACGTTATTTAACCGTAAATTAACGCCTACAATTACTTTATTTGATTAATTTATTGGGGACCTGAACTCGGATATTTCTAATGACATTAACAAGAGAACATCAGCAGTAGGTTCATTGCACAAATCAAGTATTAAGTATTAATGTTGCAAAATTGTGTGTAGAATGTGCGTTTATTTAAAAATATATATTTATTTATAATAATCAGGGTGGCCTATTGTTGTATTATGGGATAACAGCGCCATCTAGTGATTAATAACTATAAGCACCTTGGATTCTTCAAGCCTGTGTGTGGACCCAGTGGTGGAAAACATAGGCCTACTTTTTTTTTACTAAGCAATACACCGCAATATAAAAATACTCTGTTACAAGTTGGGCTGTATTCTAAATTTTACTTGAGTAAAAGTACAAACTATTGGCATCAAAATAGGCAGCACCAAAGTAAAAGTAGCCTACTAAAATGTTTCCAAATGTGTCAAAATGTTGTTTTTCTAATAGCTGATCTACAAGCTTGAGTTTGTAGATCTGTAATTTCTTGAATAGCTGAAGTATAACATAGGGCTTAAGTGTTTTTTTAAATAATAATCTGTAAAGTATAATAATAAACCTGCAAAGTTACTAGTAACTAAAGCTGTCAATTAATTGTAGTAAAAAGTACAATATTTGCCTCTGTAGTGAAATAGAACTTACATTGAAAGTATAGCCTACAAAACAATGGAAATACTCAAGTAAAGTAAAAGTACCTCAAAATTGTACTCAAATACAGTACTTGAGTAAATGTACTTAGTTACTTTTAACCACTGGTGGACCCCTGCCTGGTTTGTGTCCTGACCTACGGTGGAGTTAACTGTATTAACCTGATGTCCTTGTCACTCATTCTGTTTAAACAGGGTCTTGGGAGGTAAATAATTAACTTCATTTAACCCAAAGACCATTTGCAAAGAGGCCCCTGCCATGGAAAAGTCAATTAACAATTATCAATTGACCCATTGTCAGCCTTCTGATTGGTCCCTGACCGACCAACCAGCAGGTTCTGTCCGCCATGTTCCGCCCCTTTTTAGATTTTTCTGCTGAAGATTGCAAAAAAAAGAAAAATATCTATCTTTGGGGGGAAAACAACACCTTATGCTCAGTCACTGGGTGAGTCACAGAGTCGTCCTGCAGTTGCCTGTGTGTGTGTGTGTGTGTGTGTGTGTGTGTGTGTGTGTGTGTGTGTGTGTGTGTGTGTGTGTGTGTGTGTGTGTGTGTGTGGGTGGATGGGAGGGTGGGTGTGTTTGTTTGTTTGTTTGTATTATTAAGTCTTGTGAAGACCAAATGTCCCCACAAGTATAGTAGAATATGAGAAATAGAACCATTTTCCTGGTACTCACAAGGTTGAAAAAAGTTTTTGTAGAGATTTTAGAGAATTAGAAAAAGATTCAGGTTGGGGTTAAGTTTAGGATTTGTCATTCAGAAATTAGATTTAGGGATTAGAGATATAGTTACCGTTATGCCTGATTTAAACTTAGTTGCACGCTGGTGTCATGCACCGAAAAATAGCTGATCTAAAAGCACACAAGGCGTCACATTGCGATGCGCTGTGTGCTATTTTTCTGATTTAGTGAAAGTAGTGAATTTTTTTTTTAATATGCATGGCATTCATAAGATTGCCGTCCAAATGTTGATTTCTTCACAAGTATAGTAATACAAACCTGTGTGTGTGTGTGTGTGTGTGTGTGTGTGTGTGTGTGTGTGTGTGTGTGTGTGTGTGTGTGTGTGTGTGTGTGTGTGTGTGTGTGTTCAGTGTCTTCTCAGCCCCATCAAGATGCCCCATTCTGTCTGGTTCCAAAGCAATCTGGCTGTGATTTCCCCAGTGGGGTTCCACTGCTCTCCTGTCGCCACCAATCTAGAAGTGGAAGCAGGCTATATATGGGCCCAAACTAAGTACACACTAAGTACATTTACTCAAGTTACTTTTACTTTAGTTGAGTATATCTACATGTCAGAGGATAATGTTGTACTTTTCACTCCACCACATTTATTTGGCAGCTTTAGTTGCTAGTTACTTTGCAGATCTAATTATTAATAAAAAATCGACAAACTTTTTCTAAATTAGCCGATCTCATCTTTTTCTCCCTGGGAAGTAGGCTAATAATTACATAATAATCACATACTACCAGTACAGTTTGATATACAATCTGATATTTGTAAATATCTAATAATATTTGTTTTTAATTGGGTGGGGAGCGGTAAAAGAGACCTGGATGTTGAATAGGGGGCACTGGCCCAAAAACTAGAGATAATGCAAATAAAATCTATTTGCATTATTCGCATTATTTTCCCCTTCCTGGAAAGTTATAATTCTGAAATAGAAGTCATCCTTCTTGAATTAATACAAAATACCTACCGATGATGTCACTGGTTTCTTAAATGTCCACAGCCCTCCTCTGATACACAGTGAGTAGACAGAAATGGTGCCATCTTATAATGAACATTAAGGAGAACCAATTATATGTGAAGATAGGTGGGTGAAAGTGGGCCTTTAAGTCAGTGGTGCTCAAAGTGAGGTCCAGGACCCCCAGCAAAAGTTGTTAATATAGCATCACAATCATTTTTAATCCCTTTATCCATTTATACTTTGGCTTTTCAAAAATAGCAGATCTACAAGATCACAGCATGTTAGCCTGGAAACCAGATGAATCTGCCGGTGCAAAAAAAAAGATTGGCAGATTAGGTCTAGCCCGCTCGGTTGTGATTGTATTTTGCTGCCCCCTAAGTTGTGGGGCACCAATCAGGGCCCAGTATGCAAATGTAGGGCGGGTTTATCACCAGAGGCATTTATATTAAATCAGCCCCTTGGAAATGCAGGTTCCAAACAGAGATTCCAGACTAATATCTACGCAGTATATTAGTCTGGCCATGCCAGGCTAACAGCATGTCACTTCGTGCCACGCTGCGAACTTGTACATCTGCTATTTTTGAAAATGTTTGGAACATTTTTAATAATTTGGATAATTCTTTTAACGTAAATCTTCTCTTCCGGAGGTCCCTGGCAAAATATTTTCAGATGGGGACCTGGTCTGCAGCCAAACACATCAATTTGGGGGTCCTTCACACGTAAGAGTTTGAAAACCACTGCTTTGAATGCATGTCTACTTTTAAGAAAGAATTTTTACGCTGTGGTATAGGGTGTGCCAACGTGTCGTCACCAAAGGTTCGCCACGCCCCCTTTTTGACGCTACAGCCCGAGAGGGGTCAGACTGTACATAGAGACGCGCTTAAGACTAGAGAGTGACGGTGGTTTGTGTTTGTAAACATTAACTTCTTTGCCGACTACATAGTGATCAGTGCACACTGCACATGTGTGGCTGGTCTATGAGAAAGCTGTTCACATGTCGCAGCTCTCCTCTTCAAGAGATTGAATACAGTGTGAGGCTAACAATGTATTCAAGAGACGTAGTATGGCTTGGATCTCAGCTGTACGACACAAAGAATTAACGTTCAACAACCTGCCCAAGTACAGGCTTGTTTGTTCATGTCATTTTCTCAAAAGTACATTTTTACCAAAAACATGAAACTGCTATTTTGTCTCTGCTAACTAAAAATAAGTAGGTAATGCAACTAGACTAGGGTGGTCCAGAGTGTTAGTGACTTTTTTTTTAGTGGTGCCAGCCACTCCTACACTTGACCGTGTGTGTGGGTCTGTCTTTCCGTCCGTCCGTCCGTCCGTCCGTTTGAGCACGGCCTCAACAGCTGCAGCTGATTGCAACACAAGGATGCAACCAGTTAATTCAAAGGCACCACTCTCTTCCTCTAACTCTCTGACAGGCGCGCTGCTCTGCTCATAGACCGAACATTCCACTACCGTGCAAGGTCTCAAACATTAATAAAAAATAAACAAAGCTATTTCACTATTCACCGAAACAAAGGCAGTTTTGTGTTGTTGAAAGTTTCGGTGAGTAGCGAAATAGCTTTGTTTATTTTTTATTAAAGTTGGAGACCTCGCACGGTAGTGGAATGTTCGGTCTATGAGGAGAGCAGCGCCTGTCAGAGAGTTAGAGAGGGAAAAAAAGTTACTAACACTCTGGACCACCCTAGGCTACCCTAGTCTAGTTGCATTACCTAGTTACTTTTAGTTAGCAGAGACAAAATAGCAGTTCCATGTTTTTGAGAAAATGAAGTGAACAAACACGGCTGTACTTGGGCAGGTTGTTGAACGTTAATTATGTGCGTCGTACAGCTGAGATCCAAGCCATCCTACATCTATTTGAGCATTGTGATGTTGCCTCCATGCTGGAAAGCTGACAAATTGTACTCCTTTATCTACCACATTATTACCTCGACCCGACTTGCTATGGCAATTATGAACTGAGCAAGTCCTCACCATTGTGACTGTGAGTAAAAAAAAGAACACGGTCGGGTCACTGTTGTACATAAACAAGCTGTTTATGTACCCTCCGGCCCCAACAATGGCCGCCACTTCCAAGTCACACATGTTGACGCCCCCCTTTAGGATTTTTTGGTACACCCTGTCCCTAATAGGGTACTTTACTCAAGTCTAACTTCCTCCACCATTGCTCCACAGCATGTGAAGCTACAGTAATGGGGGTGGGGTGCTGTTAACTGTCAGGAAGATGCAGCATAACATAGTCCCCCAGCTCCATTTGTTATTCCCTTCAATGAAATATGCAAAGCCAGCAAAATATAGGCTCTACTCTTTCTTGAGCACTAGAATGTCAGCCCAGGACAGCCAAACAGCTCATTTATACATCCACATACGACGGTGTCTGTGATCTCTCTCTCTCTCTCTCTCTCTCTCTCTCTCTCTCTGTCTGTCTGTCTCTCTGCACTAGGCCACTTTGATTCCTCTGTCTGTCTGTCTGTCTGTCTGTCTGTGTGTGTGTGTGTGTGTGCGCGACCAAACGTCCCCACAAGTATAGTAGAATATGAGAAATAGATGTTGTGAGGACCATTTTCTTGGTCCTCACAAGAGAAATTGTTATTTCATGGTTGAACAAAAAGTGTAGCGATACGTTTACAGTTAGAAAAAGATTCAGGTTGGGGTTAGGTTTAGGATTAGACCTTTAGAGGTTAGGTTTAGGGGGTTGGGGTTAGATTTTCCCCTATTTTATACTTAGTTGTGTGGCGATGTCAAACACCGGAAAATAGCCGGACACGTTGTGAGCTTGCAGATCTGCTATTTTTCGGCTTTAGACTTGCGGTTGAAAATGGCCCCAAAAAAAAAACATAAATCAATCATAGAATCGGCTTCCTAAAATGTTGATCGGCTTCCTAAAATGTTGACGTGTGTGTGTGTGTGTGTGTGTGTGTGTGTGTGTGTGTGTGTGTGTGTGTGTGTGTGTGTGTGTGTGTGTGTGTGTGTGTGTGTGTGTGTGTGTGTGTGTGTGTGTGTGTGTGTGTGTGTGTGTGTGTGTGTGCGCGCGCGCGCGCGCGCGTGCGTGCGTGCGACATGCTTTCTGCTTTTTACGTAACTGAACATTTTGAATCCCCGGCCTACATTGTCAGTATCATGTCAGTATCATGGTCAGTATCAGTATGATGGTCATTACCATGGGTCAGTATGCCAGTACCATGGTCAGTATCATTGTCAGTACCATGGTCAGTATCATGGTCAGTATCACACACACACACACATACACACACGCGCGCGCGCGTGCGTGCGCGCGTGCGTGCGTGCGTGCGTGTCTGTGTGATGCTTTTGCTGCAAACATAACTGAACATTTTGAATCCCCGGTCAGTATCAGGTCAGTATCATGTCAGTATCATGGTCAGTATCATGTCAGCATCATGGTCAGTATCATGGTCAGTATCATGGTCAGTATCATGTCAGTATCATGGTCAGTATCATGTCAGTATCATGGTCAGTATCATGTCAGTATCATGTCAACATCATGGTCAGTATCATGGTCAGTATCATGTCAGTATCATGTCAGTATCATGTCAGTATCATGGTCAGTATCATGTCAGTAGTATCATGTCAGCATCATGGTCAGTATCATGTCAGTATCATGGTCAGTATCATGTCAGTATCATGGTCAGTATCATGTCAGTATCATGTCAGTATCGTGTCAGTATCGTGTCAGTATCGTGTCAGTATCATGGTCAGTATCATGTCAGCATCATGGTCAGTATCATGGTCAGTGTCATGTCAGTATCATGGTCAGTGTCATGTCAGTATCATGGTCAGTATCATGGTCAGTGTCATGTCAGTATCATGGTCAGTATCATGTCAGTATCATGGTCAGTATCATGCCAGTATCATGTCAGTATCATGTCAGTATCATGGTCATGACCATGGGTCAATATGCCAGTACCATGGCCAGTATCATTGTCAGTACCATGGTCAGTATCATTGTCAGTATCATGTCAGAACCTGTGTTATGCAAACAGAGACAGAGCTCTCGTGCCGCAGAAGCATGGGAGATGCAAGTGAGAACAAAATACTTACATTTAGATGGAGAGTGAACATTTGGTGTTATTAAATCTACAATTTGTAAATCTACACTTTTTAATATCAAGAATGTATGAACAGGGGTGTAGTGGCCGGGGGTGCAGGGGAGCAACGCTCCCAAAATGTCTAAAATTTGGTTATTTTTGGTCAAAACCATTTGAACCCCGGCATCCATATTCTGGTGGGAACGTTAGCCCAAAATAGCCCATCTACAAGCTCACAACGTCTCACGCTGCGATGGGTTGTGAGCAGTGTTGTGCAAGTTACTTAAAAAAAGTAATTAGTTATAGTTACTTCTCCAAAAATGTAACTGAGTTAGTAACTGAATTACTCTATTGTAAAAGTAACTAGTTACTAGGAAAAGTAACTATTTGCGTGAAAAAGTTGTAATATGTCAAAGAATTTGGATTGTTTTTGGGAGCAGGTTTCACAAGCCAGGTGCATAGACAGTGTTGGGAAAGTTCACTTAAAATATGAACTAGTTCAAAGTTCAGTTCACAAATTTTAAAATGAACTAGTTCAGTTCATAGAAGTTCATGGTTAAAAAAATGCAGTTCTTTTTCGCTATTTCTTTTCAATATATAAAATAATAAGGGTCTCTCTCAGCTAAGGGGTCCTTGACTTGAAAAACGTTGAATACCCAGGCCTGTGTTATTATATTATATGAATATAATCCAGGATTATGCCATTTGTAGCCATAATGTTTTAATAGCAGACCTACAAGCTCACAATGAGTTGCATCGCGTTGTGAGATTGTATATCTGCTATTTTAAGCACGGGACACCGTCGTGCTGCGAAGTGTAAATTGGGCTCTAGCCCAGAGAGAGCAACAGCAGAGAGAGAAAGAAAAGGCATCAATAGCGAAAAGTTGTGAACAATACTTTGTTTTAAACACAAGCAGTACAGTCCCAGCAACGTTGTTGTTGTTCATGCGTGTGTGTAGCTAATACAGCGCAGAAGCTTTCTTTAATTACAAAATTATCTTGCGTCGGAGAGACTCTGCGTGAAGAACAAACAGCTGTGGGTCATTATCACTCAGCATGTTGCTAGCTACAGTGACACAACAACTTATAAACGGACATTTATTTTATAAACCTAAGTCTTGCTTCTCTTGCTTTTTTAACCTGACGGAGCTGCATATTGCTCGTGACTCGCCATCTCTTTACTGGCGAGAGATTGTTTGTGTGTGCGCCGCGCTGGGTTTGTTTGTAAAGAATCACGAAGATATAAATACCAAGGATTCGTCAGTGATGTCATGTCATATGTCACTTCTTAAACAGCGTCGAGCCCGTGTTACTTCCTGGTTGCGTAACAGCAAAAAGTAAAAGACATCACTGTCGTATCCTTGGTATTTTTTCTAACAGTGTCATCTTTGCAGCAGCGGCCCCAGCCTGTAGCGCTGCGCACACACACACACACACACACACACACACACACACACACACACACACACACACAGCCGGCCCATGGTAACAAAAAGCTTGGGGACGCTTGACATAGTAACGGAGCACATTTCATGTCAGTAACGGTAACAGCGTTACCGAAATTGTAATTAATTATATTACTCGTTACTGGAAAAAATAACGGCGTTAGGTAACGCTGTTTATTTAAAGTTGTGCCCAACACTGGTTGTGAGCTTGTAGATCGGCTATTTTTGGAAGATCGGCCTATTTTTGCCAGTGCCTTACCCATTATCCCTAAACTTCTTTGCCATTTTTTAAACTATTTTTTAAAAACAACAGGTCGATGTAGATCGGCTAGTTGAACTATTTGAAAATGTTTTTAAAAATAGTTTAAAAAATGGCAAAGTTTAGGGATAATGGGTAAAATCTGTAGGAGGATATTTGCACATTTATTTACAGAGGCAGAGCAAAGCAAAGCAAAGTTTGTTGTTTACCCAGGGTGTCGGACTAAGCACGAAGCTTGTTTCCAGCCGGACCCTGCATGGAAGCCTTGCTCAAGGGCTATTCAGCGGTGATTCATGATCGATGTGATGAATTGGGGAATCGAACTAGGGACCTTCCGGTATCAAGGCCGCCCCTCTAACCACTAGGCCACCGCTGCCAGAGGTCCTGCTCTGGCCACCAGGGAGTGTGTGAGCAGTGCAGTTTCACGGATATCGGAGATTAGCTGCGGACGGACGGGCAGACAGGCAGACAGACAATCTCGCACACGGACAAGGGGCAAAAACAGTCTCCGGCTACAACCTTCGGCCTGGCGGAGACAATGGCCGCGTTCCCCAAACGAATTTCAGCTCGTGCGTAGCCTAGAACCTGCGTAGGAGCCTCCACGCAGCTGCGCAGTAGCAACCCCGCTGCGCACTATCTTCGTTAGTAGCAGCTGTGTGTGCCCAACGTGCGATCTAAACTGGCTTCTGGAGACACCATAGTCGTAGGTTCTCAAGCGCACGGCGTTACGTCTGTGCTAAAACTACATTCGGGAGACAGCATGCACGTAAAGACCTCCTGGACATAGCCTACGTAAACTACGTAGTGCTGTCCTACAACACAGCAGTTTAAACACCCTTTGCGAATACATACATACATACACATATACATATACATATACATATACATATACATATACATATACATATACATATACATATACATATACCCCAAAAAAATTGCAAAAATAAAGTCGGACCTTTATCTAAATTACCTTTATATTTATTGGACACTTACATTTTTTTTAGGTACATTCTGTAATTTATTAAAAGTAATTTTAAGGTGACATTTCAATGCTCTTAAATTAACACAGGCAACAATGGCCGCCGTTCAAAAAGATTCAGAGCAGTGAGGGGGCGTCTCCCTGCATGATTGACAGCTTTTAGCACCAATGGGGGGAATACTTTAGGAAAGTTTAGGAATATTTATCTATATCTATAACTGCTGTGCTGGTTCTATACTATATCTACATCTATATATAACTGCTGCGCTGGTTCTATATGTAGCCCCCACAGTCAAATTAGCGAGAAGTGGCGTGCAATAGACCTGGCTATCGGGCAGGTTTATTGGCATGACTGGTAACACGTCGGACTGGTGAGTGGGAGCTTCGGGTTCGATTCCAGAATGTCCCATTACCAAAGTCTACTATGCATAAAATCTTTTGAAAATAGCAGATCTACAAGCTTGTGACGCTGTCATGCACTAGGGTTCTGCATAACAAAAATGGAGTCTCACACAAGTCAAACAGTTTAAATGATGTTTATTTCTTAACTAACTACTAAAGATTAAATCAAAAATCAATGATAAAGTAGTGAGGTGTGAGCAAGTCAGTAGTCAGGGTGTCTGCAGTGTATGGATGTGTGGAGTGTGCGTGTTGTAATACCGGTGCGAAAAAGGGAACTGAAAAGAACTGATTAGGCCAACATAGGCCAGGACCCACAGACAGGGACAACCTGTCTGTATGGAGGAGAGAGTGAGAATCAGAGACTAGGAGCAGCACTGCTTTTATACTCTCCCAGCCACACCCCTCTTAGGAGGGCCAATTGGCTGACGGCCTGCTCCCCTCTGCAGGTGACAGCACTGTGGCAGCTAGCAGGCCACAGTGAGGCAGGGCCGTCACACCCCCCCCATAAGAATGGGGTTCCACCACATTATGTTCCATCCATTATCTATAATGAAAAACAAATCAAATTAGCAACCAATCATGGCCTCCAAAACCACTTTTAATAACAAATCTTCACTTTGTTACTTTGACTTTACATTTTTATTTCCAAGCCCCTACAGCCAAAACACTTTTTCCCGCCATAACAATACTTACAGCAAAACCAATTAATACCTGTAACCTGTATGTACCAAACCCGTTTCCCCACCCGCCACGCTATCCTGCCTCCAGCCTCAGCAACCAGTGCACACAGGAGCAATTTAAGAGTTGAAGACAGGATAGCCTATTATGGAAAACACAAGATTAGGACAAGCAAAAACCAGGTATAACTAAATATTTAGTATGCACGAGAAAGTGCGTCTGCCATTACATTGGCAGAGCCTTTGATATGGCGAATTTCAATATTGAAGGGCTGCAAAAACACCCATCTCATCAATCTCTGGTTTGGATTTTGCAAAGACTTCAGAAACGTTAACGGGTTGTGGTCTGTGTAAACCACAAGTGGAGTCAACCCCGAACCCAGATACACATCAAAATGCTGTAGGGCCAATATCAATGCTAAGGCCTCTTTTTAAATTACAGAGTAGTTCAATTGATACCTGTTGAACTTTCGTGAATAGCACGCCACTACACGGTCGACCCCCTGCTTGTCTGACTGCAACAGAGCGGCCCCTGCCCCCACATTGGAAGTGTCTACCTGTAGCGAAAATGAGTCTCCCAGACGTGGAGCGGCTAACACAGGGGCTGAACATAACAGACTCTTGAGGTTTGTAAATGCCAACTGACATTTTGTGGACCAAATAAATAGAACATTCTTTTTAAGCAGACGAGTTAATGGCTCCGCTACGAACGAAAAGTTCTTACAAAAAGATCTGTAATAACCAATTAGGCCTAGAAATCGTCTTATTTCTCCTTTTGTAGTTGGGGGAGGATAGTCAATTATAGCCTGGACCTTATCTTGAACCATGCAAACCTTACCTTGGCCCACCACCCTGCCCAAATATTTGACTGTTGCACGTGCGAATTCGCACTTGGCCAAATTAACCGTCAATTGTGCCCAGACCAATCTATCAAAAAGAGCTTTTGCACGTTCCATGTGCTCAGACCATGTATCACTAAAGATGACCACGTCATCAAGGTATACAGCGCATCCCTCTAAGCCAGCTACCACCCTATTCATGAGGTGCTGGAAAGTAGCAGGCGCGTTACGCAAACCAAAAGGCATAACATTGTATTTGTATAAACCAGACGGCGTAATAAATGCACAGATCTCCTGCGCCCGCTTTGATAGAGGGACTTGCCAGTATCCTTTCAAAAGGTCGAACGTACTGACGTAAGTGGCTGATCCTACTTCGTCAATACAATCTTCCATGCGTGGAAGAGGAAACGCATCAGGCCTTGTGATGTCGTTGACCTTTCGATAATCAGTACACAGTCTGTAGGTCTTATCAGGCTTGCTCACCAGTAGGCAAGGCGATGCCCAACTCGAGTTGCATGGCTCAGCGATATGGTTATCAAGCATGTAACTAACCTCCTTATTCAAAGTTTTACGTTTTTCGGGTGACACCCGATAGAAACGCTGTCGAATAGGTCGAATTGTACTATCAACCTCCACATCATGTTCAATTAAATGTGTACGTGAAGGCACATCTTGAAACAAAGCAGGATATCCGTTAACAAGAGCCACCAACTCAGCGCGTTTGTCATCATCCAAATAAGCCAAATTAGAGTCTAATTTCCTCAAAGATTCTGAATTGTTCAACCTACCTTGTAAAAGAGCATCAGGAATTTCACCCACGTCTGGATTAGCCCCCATAGCTGTAGACCCCTCTACCCTGGTAGTACAAAGAGATGCATTAGCAGTTTTCCCAGAGTAATAGGGCTTTAACAGATTCACATGACAAAGTTTAGTCTTTTTCCTATTGTCTGGAGTAGCAATGGTGTAATTCTGCTCTGTGTCTTGTCTCACAACAGTGTAAGGCCCCCTGCGACTGAGCATGATAACTAACATGATAACTAGCATGATAGGAACCCATTTGCGAAACAGCAAACCCTCCTGCAGAAAATAACCATATGCACTACTGTTCACCTTGTCAACAGACATGACTTTACCAAACATCTCTTGCAAACTGGGATCCTTTTTCTGTTCTGCAGCCAAATCAGCATGTGACATAGACTTAAACTGCTCAGGTAAAGTCAAATCCAATAGACCAGAAGAACCCATATCCCGATCCGTAGCGTTGCAATCTGAGGCGGCCATGGCACGTGTAACAGCGCAAGCTGGATAACCACTGCCCCCTCAGATGCAAGGTCCGGCCGTGTAGGACCAGGCCACTTTCTAGTCACAATATTTGGTACCTGATCAGCCCAGAGACGTTCGCCACATAGGTCGTTACCGAGAATGATGTCAACCCCTGCAACAGGCAACTCGGGCCGCACCCCAATGTGAACCTCTCCACTAACCAAGTCTGAAATGAGAGACAGTTTATGTACAGGAACAGAAAACACAAACATGCCCATTCCCTGAATCAGAATACTCTCGCCTGTATCAGTTTCAGTTGTAAAAGGTAACACCGACTCTCGTACAAAAGAATCAATCGATCCACAGTCTCGCAAGACTTTCACTGGCACTTTTTTGTCGCTTCCCATCACAGGTACAAACCCATTAGAAATGAATGGCAAGTATGCCTCAATAGTTTTTGGCTTTAAGAGTGCATTCTGTTGTCCTAAAGGAAAAGCCACAGGGCTGAGTGAGTTGGCAAGTGCAGCTGGTTTCACTTGTGAGCTGGTGAACTTCCCTTTAGATTTAAGGACTGGACACTCGTTTTTCCAGTGTCCCTCAGCCTTGCAATAATGACATGCCTCTGATTTGTCATGTGCACCTGGTGTCACCTTGTTGTCAACCGTGTTGCCATGGAACTCTGAACCACCCTTTACACGAGAAAACCTCTTATCAGTACCACTGTAGTTACCACTGTAGTTATGCCTGTGTAACAACACATACTCATCTGCTAAAACAGCAGCCTCAGCAGGTGTTCTTACTTTGCTCTCATTGATATAGGTGGCCACATTAACTGGTACTGTATTCATAGACGGATTAAAGTGAAAATGGGCCATGTGCAAAAAAGCGCAACGGACCCCCTGGGGACCCCCTCAGGAGTGAGAGAGAGCAATGCCTCGGAGGTTAGAAGGCCTTGTTGAATCAATTCAATTTTTTTGTATTCAACGTCCAATTTTGCCAGTTCAGTTTGCTGTTTTATTTTAGCAACTTCCACCAAATGCTGTTGTTTAAGCACCAAAAGTTCTTTCTTTTCTTGAAACCCAAGATCAGAATCGACCGAATCATCATCTTCGTCACCCTCCTCCTCAACATTACTCTCATGAATGTTCTCCTGCACTTCCTCCTCTTTTAGAATGCCTTTAGTTACCAAACTCCCCAATACATTGGCCTTTACCGCATCCTTCAGAGTTTCATTTACTGTTATTTCAAAACGCCCTGCAATTAACAGCAATTGGTCCCTTGTGCACTTATTCAATAACTCCACTGAAGGAGATTTAACAAAATCCTCAACAACTGAGCTCATTTTGTGTGCAGATTACAAAAAAAATACAAAATGCAAGTGTTGGAACTGTGAACACAGGGCGCGGCACAAACTTAACAAAGTGGAGCAAACCCCTACCTACCTAATGTTGGCCCCCTGGGTATGAGGATTGGTCCCCTCGTCACCTATTGTGACCCCCAGGATCTGGCCCTACCCAAAATCACCACTAAGGGGAAATAACAAAATGAACAAAAAAACACTAGCACTCTACCAGTACCAGCCTAGGGATTTGCACCAATCAACCAAAACCTATGCCCTGCATTCACCTCCCAAAACACTTACCTTAATGTTGAACCTGCACACACTGGGGCAAAGTGCTCCCTCTCTCTCCAGGACCTAGTAGCAAAACAAACAAACACTTGTGTGAAAACTCCAAACAAACAAATTTCAACCAATGTCAAATTCAAAGCTCAAATAGCTCTTTCACTTATACCAAACTATACCAACCTAAGTTTTAGACGAGCCCCCATTTTGTCATGCACTAGGGTTCTGCATAACAAAAATGGAGTCTCACACAAGTCAAACAGTTTAAATGATGTTTATTTCTTAACTAACTACGGTACTAAAGATTAAATCAAAAATCAATGATAAAGTAGTGAGGTGTGAGCAAGTCAGTAGTCAGGGTGTCTGCAGTGTATGGATGTGTGGAGTGTGCTGTGTGCGTGTTGTAATAACGGTGCGAAAAGGGAACTGAAAAGAACTGATTAGGCCAACATAGGCCCGGACCCACAGACAGGGACAACCTGTCTGTATGGAGGAGAGAGAGAGAATCAGAGACTGGGAGCAGCACTGCTTTTATACTCTCCCAGCCACACCCCTCTTAGGAGGGCCAATTGGCTGACGGCCTGCTCCCCTCTGCAGGTGACAGCACTGTGGCAGCTAGCAGGCCACAGTGAGGCAGAGGGGGGCAGGGCCGTCACAACGCGTTGTGAGCTTGTAGATCTGCTATTTTCAAAAGATGTTTTAACCATTCATAAACATGGCGAGCGCAACAGCTGTCACTTCGTGAGAGGAACTGGGGACTTTCATCATAACGTTTAACTATAAAACTTCGAAATTAAGGAAACATGTTTAGCTCAGCATCATTTATATACCGGTTAACTTGGCATATGCTTAATATTTTTATTAGATGATCGGATCATCCGTGAGAGTACGATTTGTAAACTTCGGGTTCATGCATAGAGGACGAAGCACCGTAGCCGCTCGCCCTACCCAAAAGAACAGATCTGCAAGCTATCGACACGGCATGTCGCAGTGCGTTGACAGCTTGTATGTCTGTTTTTTTTGGGCACGTTACGCACCGGCCCGGCCGTAATATTTATTTATTTATTTATATATATTTGTATATATATATATATATGTGTGTGTGTGTGTGTGTGTGTGGGGTCGGTCTTTTCATAGAACTATTTTGCTACGATGGGTGTTACGAGCGCCCAACAAACTGCTGCGTAGGACAGCACTCAGGGCTACGCCTCTCCCAGGAGTAGGCGGCGAGTAGGCTACGTGCATGCCGTTGCCCGAATGTAGTTTAGCACACACGTAACTCTGTGCACTGGAGAACCTACGACGATGGTGTCTCCCTAAGCCAGTTTAGATGGCACGCAGGGCACAACCACCTGCTACTAATGAGGGTAGAGCGTAGGTTTCGCTGAGTCCCAGCTGTGTAGGAGGCTCTTAAGCAAGCTGCGTAGGCCACGCATGACCTGAAATCTACATGCCTGCTATGGTACCGCGCAGCCTGTGACGACACACGTTAGACCCGTCGTAGGACCTGCGCAGCATCTCTACAAAGCATCTCTACGAAGCTCTTTGGGAAACGCGACCAATGATAGTTTTCTTAGATTGAAGAATTTTAATGGGGGTCCGTAGCCTAATGCAGAACCAACTGAGGTTCCTTGAAACATTGACAATCACTGATGTAATTACTCCCCTCATTTGCTTGTGGAGGTGAAACCTGTTGGTCACAGGACAAGACTGCCATCTTGTGGCAAAAAGGATAACCAAGTGTAAAAAGATAATCGTTTATTTTTGTTCCTCCCCACCAGTAGTTCAACAATCAGACTGAAAGAAAAATAGACTGAAGTACACGAAATGAATGGAACTTTAGTATATACCACAATAATTATTATTTTTTAAATGGAGATAGCATAATGAATACGCTTAAGACTAATGCCAATATCTTGACCAGAGTTCAAGGGTAATAATCCCATGTCTGGGACTCACCCAGTTGACAGAAACTAGAGTGGTGGTGGTGTGTGTGTGTGTGTGTGTGTGTGTGTGTGTGTGTGTGTGTGTGTGTGTGTGTGTGTGTGTGTGTGTGTGTGTGTGTGTGTGTGTGTGGGGGGGGCTGATGTGAGTGAGCACATGAACATGAACACAAAGTCCAATTAATTACCCATAAAACAGAATAATACATGGCTTCACGCACCACTTTCAATGACAATTCATTGTTCATGGAATTAAGAGTGATCCTTTTCCACCTACAGGCTGATAGGTAACAAACACCCAATGCCATTTTACTCACTGACAAAAGCTCAGAAATTGTCCATTATCTGGGGGATATATATATATACATACATACATACACCCTCCATACACGTAAGTTACAAATAATAAAAAAAATTGGGGGAGAAGTAATTAAAGTGCTGTCTACTGACTCAAACATACATAATTATCTCAGAAAGGTATTTATACAGCATGTTTGAGATTTTTTTTAAAAGAACCACTTTTTTTCTGATTAGCCGAGTTCAGTGCATGAATAAGAATAAAGAATTTGACAGATGTAAGGCTTGATTGCGATTATGTTTTCTGCGGAGAGGGCTGTGTCATGGGGAACATATTAAGCCTAATTTATGCTCTGTTGCACGACACTGCTGAAATAGCAGACCTACAAGCTCACAAGTAAATCTGCTATTTTAGGGCGGTGGCGAAGCATACAGTAGGCTTTAGATGAGACGGTAAGACCCGACAGCCATCACTTAAGAGGTTACCAGGCATCAATCTGTCTAATAATCGCCAACACCGGGCAAGAAAGCTAAACATTTTTCTTTTTTTACGCTAAAAGGGATATTCCACCAATGTAATCAATGGCACCTCAATTCCATCTTTCTCCAGACATTGCCAATAATCTCACCATTTATAAACACCCATAAAACATAGTTTTTTTTTTACATTTACAACAGAATATACATTATTACATGATTATTTTAGAGTGCTCAGACTTGTGAGGAAAAAGGAAAATACAATATACAAAAGAAATGAGGTACAGAGGTTAGATTCATGGAATACCCTTTAAAAAAAAAGGTGTACTATAGATGTAAACATTGCTCCAAACAATTACTTTTTGATCTCAAAAGTGGCCCTTCCTGCGCCTCAAATTAATGACACAATGGCATTTAAAAACAAATGTCGAGAGTAAAAGCTGGTTAGAAAAGGAACAAAATGATACTAGTTGGTAGTGTGGAGAGAGGGAGGCTTGTTTCTCCTGTTTTCATTCCACGTCGTCGCAAAGCAGAACTGGCATTACGGTCACAAAGCACCACTTTCTATGTTACAGGACACAGTTGTCATTCTTGCAGCATTTCAGCTGAGTGGATATAAAAATATAGAAGATTTGAAACCCTGAATATATGTTCATAATGTGATTCCTCTGCAGCAAAACAAGACAAAAAAAAAGTTACAGCTGTCCCACAACATGAATACACTTTCTTTTTTTCCTTTTTCTTTAAAAAAAACTGAATGTTTTCTCGCATCACTTTCGGAGGTGGAGGTGGAGGTGGTGGTGGTGGTGGAGGTGGGGGTGGGGGTGTATTAGACCTATTTCAACACGGAACACAGAATGGTCAATTAAAATGTTGCTGTCATCTTCATCATCATCAGTCTACATCCTTTAATCTTTTTCTTAAAAGCCTTAGATTACCTCTGGGGTTGTGAAACAGATTTGCTAGGGAAAGAAGTGTGTGTGAACAGGTATGTGCGTGCGTTGTGTGTAAGTGTGCGTGAGTCATGGCATGTTTACATCAACATGTCTTTGTGATGCCTGGCTATATGCTGGCTCTTCTCCGAAGGCCTCCTGAAGCCCTTGGTGCAGTAGTCACAGCGGTGGGGGTAGTCCTTGGTGTGGATAGAAATGACATGCCGCTTGAAGCCAGAAGCGTCCGTACTGTTGTACTCGCAGTACTGGCACTGATAGACTTTCCTGCCACTGTGCGTCTTCATGTGTTTCTTTAACTCGGCCGGCTGCCTGAAGCCTCGCCGGCATCGCTTGCACTTAAAGGGCAGGTCCTTGGTGTGAAGGGACAGGATGTGGCGGCTCAGGGTGAAGGTGTCCGAGGCGTTGAAGTTACAGTGCCTGCACTGGTGCACCTTGTTGCCCTTGTGCGTCTCTGCATGCTTCTTCAGCTCTGACGGCCTGTGGAAGCCTTTCTCGCACACGTCACACTGATGTGGGAAGTCCTTGGTGTGCACAGAGATGATGTGGCGCTTCAGGTCGCTGGAGTTGGTGCTCTTGTGCTCGCAGTGCGGGCACTGGTGCGTCTTGTGACCCTGCACCATCTCTATGTGACGCTGCAGCTCCCGCGCGTCGGCGTAGGCCTGCGGGCAGTGGCTGCACTTAAAGGGCAGGTCGGCGCCATGCTTGCTCTTGATGTGAGTCTTTAAGTTGGACTGATCCGCACAGCGGAACTCGCAGTGCGGACAGTGGTACGGCTTCTCGCCTGTGTGGGTCCGCATGTGTTTCTTGAGCTCCGACGGGTGGCGGAAGCCTTTGGCGCACTCCACGCACACGTGGGCAAAGTTCTTACTATGCACGGCCAACAGGTGGCGGTTCAACAGGCCCTGCTCGGCCGTCTCATAGTCACAGTACTTGCAGTGGTGTAGTTTAGGCTCGCGGTCCTTGACGATGAGCTTGTCAGAGCCCAGGGGGCTGGTCTCGTGGTAACGCCTGGCGTACTCCGTGTACTCGGGAGAGCGCTCGCTGTGGTGGCTCAGCAGCTTGTGGCTCTCCATGTGGTTGTGGAAGTTGACCTTCTTGTTGGTGGTGAAGTCGCAGTCAGTGCACTGGTACTTCTTCTTCAGCAGGTGGTCCGGGTGGTTCTTCATGTGGCACTTCAGGAAGCCTCGCGAGCGGAACTTCTTCCCACAAATGTGGCAGGGATAAACGGTCAGCGGCAGGCCGTCTGGGCCGATGATCACAGCTGAGAGAGGAGATTAACCAGACAAGAGACATTATTTTACAATGATGGAAATTAACTTCATTTTAAAAACAATGTATGATTCTTCCTTTATGGCACTAGCTGTTCCTTTCGGGAAGTGCCATGTCATTCCGTCAACAAATATTTCCAGTTTGTTATCGGTTATGTTTAAGTCATTCATTTTAGTAGTCTTTTTGGTGACACCTCTGGTAGCTCCGTTATTACAATGTCTGTCTATGGTCTAAATTGCGATTCCCAGAATTCAGTTTGAAACAAAACCACTTAAGTACCGTTCCAAAACAAATGCTGCAAGATCCTAGCCGCTGAGGATATTTTGGAAAAGCAACAACAACACTGTCTGAAACTGTATGTATTAACTTAAAATACATATAAATAAATGCATTTCCACTGCCTGTGTCATTTTGGTGTGCATGTTAGAGCAGACATTCTAGTCTACGATAAACAATAAAAAAAAAAGGTTATTGTGAAAGATATACCAGTGAAAGATTATATCGTCTCTGTCGGGTGGAAACCATATATCATATATCCAAAACTGTTCGTTTTCAAATTCCAAAATATCAAAAGTAGCAGATCTGCAAGCTCAAAGCGCGGCACGAACAAGCTTACAGATCAGCTACTTTTGATACTTATGTGTGACGCTATAGTATGATCAAGTAGGGCATACATTTACGAAAAAACACAAAAAGTTAAAATATGGGGATAAGAAGTTTATGGTCGACAGCAACAATATAATAAGAGTATGATGTCAAATCCTGTATGTGAGTCACAGTGGGCGGCTGATCATACCAGTCTGACACTGCCGATTCTCTCCCTTCTTCTTCTTCTTGGGCCTAGGTTTGAGTGGGCGGTTCGGTCCGAGTCCCTCTCTGATCTGCAGAAAAGGCGTTGCTGTTCCATTCTTCACCGGGTCAATGTTGTTACCTGCACAGACACACATAGCTCATCACAATCCGCACGGATATATTGTAATCAACTCACGAAAGCTTCTCAGACTGTTAAGAATTCAGTTTATTCTATTTAATGTTTTCCTATGATACTTCTCATGCTATGAAATAGGACTGGGCGATATGACTTCAAATCAATATCACGATTATTTCAAAATTTTGTCTTCGTCTAATTGACGATTATTTAAAAAAATATATGTAGTGAAAATAGCAGATCTACAAGCTCTGATCGGCTATTTTCACAATATTTGTATGCCACCATTGTACAACAAAATATAATACAGGGTTGAGTGATTAAACAGACCAATTGATTTAGATTTCTTTGTGTGGTTTTTGTTGATATATAAGGGGGGAAAAATAAAAGAAAAAAATAAACTTGCTTCTCGATTATTCGGTTATATGTCAGTTATTGCTCCTAAATATCGGTTTCAATATATTTTTGGTTAATTGCCCAGCCCTACTATGAAAACAGTGTACATCCAAGCCGTAATGTTTTACCATAAGCATTTGCCCAGGACACAGGCACAAACATCTTGTTGCTTAGGGAGTCGTCGTCTTCCTGATCTACTACCACCTCCATATACACCTGCTCAGCCATGTTTCTCTCTGTATCTACAAACAGTCACAGAGACAACGCTGTTTTAACGCCTAAAACCTGACCTGGGGCCACTTAGCGGGACCTCCTGTCTGATGTTTGGGTTTTGGTCACTCAGTAGCAGTGGTGGACAAAGTACTCTGAACCCCAGCAACTTCAGTCAAAGTATAGATACTTCCTAGTCAAATATTAACTCCACTACAGGTGAAAGTTGAGTATTTAAAATTACAAATTGCGAAGTATATATTCTTTTTAAAAATGCATTGCTGTATTGAAATCAATTTAAGTGAAAATAGCAGATCTATAAGTGACCTTGTGGATCTGCTAAGTACAGTACTCAAGTAAATGTACTTCATTACTGTCCACCACTGCTCAACAGCAGGGCCTGTTTCACACTTACTGGCGTCTTCGTCGTCATCGTCGGTATCTTCGTCGTCGTCCTCCTCCTCCTCTTCCTCTTTGAGCCGGTTCTTCACGGCCATGTAGACCATTTTGTCCCGGCCCACTCCCAGTCTGCCCGATGACGCCGCCTCCAGATCAGGATGGCTGTTGTGGTAATCATCCTCTGTTATTACCTCTGTTCCTCCTACCAGACAGAAACATGAGAAAAAAATACATTCCATGAAACTCATAGAACGCTGGTAGCTGCCAGGATACTTATTATTCGGGCATTGGTCGGTTGTATTAAATACAACCGACATAATTGCAACGTCCCTGGTTAGATCCTAACTGGAGATCTGTGTTGCATGCATTTCCCTCTCTCTGCACTCACTCAATTCCCTTTTCACTACGTTGACTGCGTTTACATAAATGAGTAAGTAGCCTTGGGAACCAACGGTTCTCGAGCCATGTGGCCCTTAGGTCAGGAGCCTATCTCCCGTTTCTGTTGCGTGAGGCAGCTTGATGTACAAGTACATCCCCAGGCTACGATGTACAAGTACACCCCCTGGACATGATGCTAATATGTTGCAATCCAGCCAACCCTTGATGCCTAGTGCCCAGCAGGGAGGCATTGGGTCCCATATTTATAGTCTTTGGTATGACCCAGCCGGGCCGAGATCTCCCAATCTCAGGGCGGACGCTCTAACCACAAGGCCACTGAGCTGGAGATCTGTATTGCATGCATTTCCCTCGCTCTGCACTCACTCAATTCCCTGTCTCTCTACAGTGACTGTGTTTTCCACTAATAATCTGAATGATAGCTCAATGAGAATAAAAACATCACACCCATTGTGAGTAAGTGGTGCCAATTCTGTTTGATGAGTGTGTGCTGGTATTCAGGCGGTACTACTCTATTTGATGTGTGTCTGGCAGTGAAAGAGTTAAGATGATTTTTGGCCATTTTTGCTTTATTAGATAGTAGAATGTAGAGCCAGGAAACAAAGGTCAGAAAGAAGGGAGACGTGCGAGACAAGACAGGAGTCGGATTGGAAGTCGGGTCCTCGTCACTCACAAGCATCTGCTCTGTGCACTAACTGGCTGAGCCACCGGGCTCCCCAACTACGGCTAAACTTTCACTTCACCAAGTATTCCTTAAACTTTTCAGTTTTTCACACACACACACACACACACACACACACACACACACACACACACACACACACACACACACACACACACACACACACACACACACACACACACACACACACACACACACACACACACACACACACACACACACACACGCACCTTGGTCAAATCGTAAAAATGATATAGTCTAGACGATTCCACTTGCCTAAATCATCGTCTGCCTCTGCTTTGAAGATGTAGACTTTGATGACCTCCGATCCATCGTCCTCTTTGCTCTCCTCATCTTCCATGACCTCAGTGCTGATCTCCAGAGGCGTGTCTCCAATGTCCAGCTTCTCCCCAACCTCATCCACTGCAGATGTTTTTGTTATTCAAAATGGCGTGTCACCAAAGATTAAAACTATGCAATTGCATAATACATAACTAAAACGTATATCGTCTCTGTCTGGTGGAAACCTCACATTTAAAACTGGTACTTTGCAGGATTCAAATTCAAGAACAGCAAAAGTAGCAAATATACAAGCATCACTTTGCGCTGCGTTTTGAGCCGCGTTTCGAGCTTGGGGATCTGCTATATTTGATACTTTTGTGTGACGCTGTACTCAGTGCAGTATGATCAAGTAGGGCGTCAATTTATGGGAAAAAAAGTTAGAATATGGAGATGGGAGGTTTCTGCCCGACAGCGACGTTATATATTCAATGTAGTGGCCAGCATTCAATGCTTTCAACTCACGAGAGATCATGAGATAATCTTCAGAGCTGCTTCTGGCGTCGTCATCCTCGTCCGTCTGCAGGGCGACGGCCTCGGCTGGAAGCTCCTCGTGGATAACGGTCTCCGAGTCATCCTCCGTGACCATCACCTCCTGGGACACCAGCTGCTCATCCAGGGTGTTCTCTTGGTGCTCGGACAGCAGCTCTGCCACAAACACCTGGTCTGGCATAACGTGGTGATGGTGGTGGTCCGAGTCCTGGATGAGGTCTGAGGTCAAGACGTGGTGATGGTGGTGGTCCAGAGCCTCCTCTATGGCCACCTCTGTCCCCAGAATGTTCTCAGGCATGATGACGTTATGCTCCGAGGGCACCATGTCCTCGTGGCTTTCAACCCCTTCAGGTTGCAGTTCCTCTACGTCCACTTCAAGGCCTTCGACCACCTCCGCTTCCAGGCCTTCCACTTCCACCTCTTCCTCGAGGCCCTCCACGACGTGGGCTTCCAGGCTTTCGACGTCTACCTCCGTCTCCAGGCCCTCCACCACCTCCGCCTCCAGACCCTCCACTTCCACCTCAGCTTCTAGCTCCACTACATGGGTCTGTAGCCCGTCCACCACCTCCGCCTCAAGACCTTCAATGTCCGTTTCCAGGCCCTCCACCACGTGTGTCTCCAGGCCCTCCACTTCGAGGCTGTGCTCCAGGAGAATGCCCTCGTCGGTCATCACGTCGGACAGAAGCATGCCCTCGGGCACCGACACCACGATGTGTTCCCCATCGATATGAGCCAGGCCTCCCATTCCTGCCACTGCAAACACAAACACATTCAGTGTATCAATCATTTAGGGCTGCACAATTATGGCCAAAATTATCACGATCATTTTGATCAATATTGAAATCACGATTATTTGTCAAGATTATTCGATTGAGTTTAGTGACAAAAATATTGCTGATTACACTGTCACATAAACATACTGTAGCACTGCTTTCACATTCATTTTGTGCTACTGTACATGTACATTCCTGCTAATGTAGACATGTTTTAATCAAAATGTACACCTATACACCTATACTGTACTGTAAATTCTGTGCATCTCTGAATACCAAAACTTAAAAGGGATATTATTATTGGGGTCGTTTTAACATCTACTCAGGCTTTTGTAAGGACCCCAGGCAGTTTCTAAGCTGCTTGATTCAGTATTTAGATATTAATTTAATCAGACACGCCCCCTTCCTATAGAAACCCATTGTAACTTCCAACTCCATTTTAACCATGATAGATTCATAAAAAACACCCATCATTGGTTCTGGTGACTCATACTAATATGTGAGGGGCCATGTTTTCTCGATAACTTTTTTCATTTACTTAATTTTTTTATTGCATTTTATTTTTTCAATTTTCCTGAAAGATTAATGGAAAAAGTAATTGAAAAAACACGGCCCCCTCACGCATTACAAGGACAATATCAGTCACCAGAACCAAGGACAGGTGTTTTCAATGAATTTAACATGGTTAAAATGGAGTTTGAAGTTATCAATGGTTTTGTATAGGAAGGGGGCGTGTCTGATTATATGAATGAATATCAAATATCTAAATACTGAATCAAGCAACTTAAAAACTGTCTGGGATGCTCACAAAAGCCTGAGTAGATGTTAAAATGACCCCAAACATGTTTGAAGGGCACAATTAAAATTTGATTAATTGTGCAGCCCTACAATCATTCCAAGAACATTTTGCAATATATGCAATTTATGTTGAAGTGCATAGATGAATAGTAAGTAATGATAAAAGGACTCAAGAGAATAAAACAAAGACTACAGATGAAACTGTCACATAATTGATAACATTTGAATCTAAGTTAATTAAATGAAAGGATTTACCATGCTGGAGTTTCAGTTTTTCATTAAACAATGGTCAACAAACTCTTCGACAAACTCAAAAAGAAGGAGGAGACAAGAGAATGATCTGTGCATCAACTTAAGTAATACTTGTGGGTGTCTTCCTATTAAATTAAATACTACTCTATTGCAAAGCCCTGGATTTATGATGAAAAGCGCTGTTCACAACAAGACAGTCAGTCACTCAGTCTACTTTGTTCACCTACCAAGATCTTGCATGATCATTGCATGGGGCATCTTCAGCTCCTGTGTGTGCAGCTCCAACACACCCCCGCCTTGGTCCATGTCTTTTTTCTCTCTCTCTCCCAGAAAAGAAGACTGAAACATACAGCATGGGATTTGCATAACACACTTCTTTGTGTGTAATTCAACATCAATGTGACGACTAGGACTGACCAGACCGACTAGTCAGACGGACCATGAACAGACAGTTCAGCATGCATACCTTCACATTTGATATGCCAAGGCTCTTCAGAAGGAAACCAGTATGGTATTAACGGCACTCCCTTCCATCAGCAGTCATCATAGTCCTGCATGCAAAGGAAAATACAGAACACGGTCATACATTTAAAAAGGTGCAAAAGCGAAAATGATTGTCTAAAAACGACAGGGCTTGCCTGTTCAGCCTTTAACTATGGATAAAATAAAGCTGCACAAACAACGGACATCTTTATAAATGCTAACAACTAACAAGGGTACTTCACAAGAACAATGTTGGTGTAAGTAAGAGCTCCACTGATTTTTTCTTCTTTTGACATGCACAGAATTTCAACTGTGACCCAACTCTAAAAACGTCTCTCTGCATGAGTTTCACTTTCACCATACGTCACCAGGAATGTCAGGCTGTCCTGGCCGGTGATGATTGTGTTTCGTGATGCCATGCACATAGCAGCATGAGCTGCTACTGGTCTACTTTTGAAGGGGCAGACATATAGCGTTGCTGTCTTTGTAAATGAATGCCCTATTTTGTCATTCTAGGGTCACTGAAAAGTAGTAAAAGATTGCCAGTGAGCTTGTAGAGCGGCAATTAAAGGGAAAGTGAAAGTGGTTAAGTGTGTCTGTGGGTTTTATAAATGAACCAATGACAAGAGCTTGTGACTAAATAAGTGAATAACTTACACTGGAACCATTTGGAACACAGCTTTAACAGAACAAACCGTTTTGGACAATGGACATAAACAGCGATGAAATACAGACCAACCCTGTTCCAGATGGCTTAGCTAACAACCACGCTGTAAAAATGACAAATAAAGTAGGAGCAGCCACTTAATATCAGCTTACCCTTGCAACGCTTAATACTGGCTGATAAAAGAAAGAGAAACCAGGGTAATGACTGTGCATGCATGAAGAATGCAACCCCCTTGTTAGTGTTAAGTATGGTGTTGTAATACAGAGCCCAGGATTAATGACACTTAAAGCGGCAAACCATTACATAAGCTTTATGTCCTCTCCCGACAGAGAGGTAATTGTAACCTGGGATTCGAACCCAGATCTCCCGCGTGGGAAACCCAACATCTACCGCTCATGCAAGAGGGAATACACTGTTTGTTGGCCAGGGAGATTTTGGGCTTATGAGTGCCAGGCAGGGCACCGTGTCAACCAGTAGGTGTCCTACTCCTACCAGGCACCAAGGTAAGAATGTCTCAATGGAAGAGTAGGGAGACCACATCCAACCACTGGAAGTACCAGTTATATTGTATTAACTACACATTGGTTAAAGATAAACGTTTTATTCATTCAAACAAGTTCCAGATAGAAGCTTTTAACATGTGTGTCTGGCTTAGAACTTGGCATATATGGTTATACAACAAGTCAAATTCAGTGCAGCAACATTTCACTTGTTGTGACAAGATATTTAGTTTGATACAAACATCATAGCTGCTGTTAACATGGTGCTGAAAGCGCCATGTGTGGGAGCACATTTTAAATGGCACGCTGGATATGATGACCACATGTAATTGTCCTGGGGCAACTTTGACACCTGCATGAACAAACCAAACATAAAAACGCATCAGAGTGTTTTAAGTTAAAGGGATATTTCACTGTTAGGGGTCATTTCATCGTCTACGCAGGCTTTTGTGAGCACCCCAGACAGTTTTTAAGTTGCTTGATTCAGTATTTAGATATTTGATATTCATTTAATCAGACACGCCCCCTTCCTATACAAACCCATTGTGACTTCAAACTCCATTTTAACCATGATGGATTCATCGAAAACACCCGTTCTTGGTCCTGACAACTGTTATTGTCCTTCTACTCCGTGGGGAGACCATGTTTTTTCAACTACTTTTTTATAATTTTTTGGGGGGAAATGAAAAAAAAGTAATTGAAAAAACATTGTCTCCTCACGCATTAGAAGGACAAGATCAGTCACCAGGACCAAGAACAGGTCTTCTTCGATGAATCTAACATGGTTAAAATGGAAAAAGTTACAATGGGTGTGTACAGGAAGGGGGCGTGTCTGATAAAATGACCCAATGACATGTTTGAAAGTGAAATATCCCTTTAATACATGACGGCGAGTGTTTCCAATCCAGAGCGTTTGGGGGCAAAGCTCTTGTCTTGACACAGAACTGAAACCATGTCCCCCTCAAGTTAGAACACAATTCTGTTTTTTTAAATTTAAATATGCCTATGTGGGCCTTTAAAGCACTGGTTCTCAACATGACTGACAGTAGGAGCCAAATGGAGCCTTGCAGGTCTGTAAACTTGAGCGTACAAAATGTTAAATTAGCACTGAGGATTTTACAATGTAGATTGGGGTCCCAGACAATATAAAAACGCCAACAACAATCGTATGAATTAGGGCTCCGATGCCTAATGCATATCAAACTAGGGGGTTCTTGAAATTGACAGATTTGAGAATCACTGCTTTAAAGGGTGTGTGGACTCAGTGGCGAACTTCCTTCCTCTGCCCAGTGGCTCCATCCTGTGCGTTTTGGGAGCACTACATGCTCCTCCGCCAACCTGAAGCATCATCATCATCATCATCCATGCACACACTTGGGGGAAGTTCATCATCACAGATAAAAAGGGGTCTGTTGTTGCCCTCAGGCTGCCTGGACTGATACATGTAAGCCAGAACCACTTTGTTTGTTTTTTTTAGTCCAAATGGGTCTCTTGCCGGTAAATAATGGGTCCAAAAATACCATCAGTGGCTTTAAAGGAGCAGGAGATACTTTCGTCATTACTAGTGGGTTATCTTATCAAACTCTATTCTTGATATAAAATCCCGAATATCTCCCTTGCTATTCGTGACTCTTTACACTTTAAAGCCGTGGTCCCCAAACTTTTTAGCTAAAGACCCAAAAGAGACATTTGACAGGGACCCAAACAAGTGAAAATAGCAGATCTACAAGCTTGTAGAGAAGCTATTTTCACTACTTCTTTAAACATTTGTTTTCCAATTTATGGTATTTCTTTGATTTTTCCAATGTATGAAATTATTTTGACATTTTTGGGAAACAGTACTTTTACACCATTCATCATCAAGACCCAAGACTCTCTCTGCAGCAAAACACACGACATGCCCCGAATTTATGGCCGCCAATGAAAGCACTGCAAGCATTACGCAATGAACAGCAGCCTGGCTCTACCGTCCTGCCCTCCACCAGGGTTGCCAGATCGGCTTATTATAATTTCCCCGCAAGATTTTATTTGAAAATAGCCGACCTACAAGCTCACAAGAACTTGTAGATCTGCTATTTTCAAATAGCTGATGTATATGTTAAAGTGCTCGTGTGGCCCATAGTCGCTTCTTTTGGGCTGGTTTTCCTAGACCTGGTTGCTTGTTTCTCTCACAGAATCTGGCAACACTGCTCCACCCACTGCTGCTAACAGCTAGCCACCATGCTAGCCCACCCAGGCTAACAGGGCTGCTCCCCCCGCCCGGCGCCATCTTGTTTTAGCCAAAATAGCTAACATATGCGATGCGAATAAACCGACACCTTGTCGCTATTACCCCAAAATGCACCAACACTGTGCAGAAAAAAACACACAAAATGATAATAAAAAATAGCCAGCCAATGGTATCTTCATCAGCGTGTATTGTCTACACCTTTTATTCGGCTGCGACAGCAGCAACCGTGTTGGCTTGCGTTAGCTAGCGTGCTAACGGCTAGCCCGCGGTTATCTTCCATGTTGTTCTGGGCGCTCGGGCTCAAAGAGGCCCGCTGCGGCCGACTGGGCCCCCGCGGCCGTTTCAATACGCATTTCCAACGGATTGCGGGTAATTTTACCTGATAACGAAGTGTGTCCGAGTGTCGCGGTGGTTTTATCCCCCTTGTCGGTTCAGTGTGTTGTACGTGGGGTTTATTTTGGACGGTAAGCTAAGTGCGGCCTGCTGGTTTGGATCCCCGGGCGCTCTTTGCTAGGCCTCGGCCAATCAGGTCGCTTCCTGACAAACCGAAGCGTACAGACCGCATCCCATGGCCCGGGCGAATGGCCGCGCCCGTGATTGGGCGCTTTGGTTGCTCCAGGCAACCGCGCCGGTTAGGTTCCAGTGCTGCCAGGTCGTGCGAGACAAATAAGCAACCAGGACTATGAAAACAAGCCCCAAAAGAAGCAACTACAACAACCACACATGAGCACTTTATCGGCTATTTGAAAATAGCCGATCTACAAGCTCACACTTGTGAGATTGTAGATCTACTCTTTTTAAAAACTCTTCCAATAAAATGTGGAATATTTTTCGAAACATTCTAACAACACAAATGCTCGCTGGCACAACTATTTCATGAAAATATTTGAGAATCACTGGTTTAAAAAAACGTTTTGGGAAGCAAGCCCAAATAAGCAAGTACACTTTAGAAACAAGCCCCAAAAACCGCAACCAGCAACTGCCAATATTTACACGCAACTTTAAAGAAAAACAAGCTGAAAGTCGCTTAGAATAAGCGGACATGGCAACACTGAACCGCGCCGGTTAGGTTTACTTCCAGACACCCGTTCGTTTTAGTTAAGAAACTATTTTTTAAGCTCAGACGCTTCTGAGTTTAAACAAGTCTAAAGGGTGTGTTTATGTTTAGCTACGAACTAATTTATGTGAATATGTACAAGTGTAGTTTGGTTCAATATAGTTGAGGGCCGCTATGGTAAATGCTTTTTTTTTAATGCTATGTTGATGAATTGAATATGGACCTCAATGGAAACAAGTCCACAGGGCTTTTTGTGTTATCATTTTAGACCACGTGTGTGACTGTACTCGTGCTGTTTGCATTTCTGTCTAATAAAATATTCAATCAATCAATGTTATTTCTTTAAGTTTTAATGGCTTTTTAATGACTAATGTATGAGTAGGCTATAATGTTTTATCTTTAGTTTTACCCTGTTGAAAGCATCATCGAGGGATCGCACTTTTTTTTATTAATAATGTATTATGCACTGTCTGCAGTATAATGATAACATTCTATTCATACTAGCTACCTACTATAACCTTTCATCTATCTCCGTCTTTGTACTTGCTGTCCACCGAGTAGATTCGTAGCTACACGATCATGTGGATAGTGTTGTTGTCCCATCGAAATGTCAAATAATATTAATCAACGTCAATTACACCATTATTACGAGATTGTTCTTCTGTCATAATTTGAGCAATTTACTATGTTGTCAACGTTCAGCAGTTGCCGGGCAACCAACTAGCCAATTAGTATTGCTATTGTTCCTCCGGGCGATGGGACGTAGTGTGTAGCCACTCCAGAGGGAGGGCGGGGTGGCCTCGTTCAGCGCTGATCCGGCCCGACTATTTGCAATGGTGTAAAGTAATTAAGTACATTCACTCAAGTACTGTACTTAAGTACAATTTTGAGGTATTTTTACTTTCTTCAGTATTTCCAATTTTCAATACTTTTACTTCTACTCCACTACATCTCTGTGGAAAATATTGTACTTTTACTCCACTACAATTATTTGAAAACTTTAGTTACTAGTCACTTTCTAGATTTAGATTTGTAAGTATTACTAAAAAACATACATTAACCACTTCAGCTCTATTTATATTTTGGCCATTTGAAAATAGCAGATCTACAAGCTCACAATGCGTCATGAGATTGTGAGCTTGTAGATCTATTTTCTAAAGATTTTTTATACATTTTGAACTTGTGAAGTGGGACTTTCTGCACAGTGAGTACTTTTACTTTTGGTACTTTCAGTACATTTTGATACCAATACTTTTGTACTTTTACTCAAGTAAATGTTGAATTCCGGGACTTTTACTTTGAATATTTCTACATTGCAGTATTGATACTTTTACTTAAGTAAAACATTTGAGTACTTCTTCCACCACTGTCCACTGCTATTTGTGTCATGCACAGCAGAACAGAACAGATTATATGGATCTAGTCATTCTGCGGAAGGAAGGAAGGACAATTTATGTATGGGGATTTGAAAACTCAGTTCCAAATACTCAATATAGGCTCTATGCACAGCAGCCATATTATCACTTCCATATTATCACTGTTACTAATGATACTGATGAAGGCTCTGTTCCATTTAGTATAGCACAGTGGTTTCCACGACCCCCATAACTCTGAGAATGTACAAATGGAACCAAATGGTCCCTTGCAGGTCCATTTGGTTCCATTTGTACACTCTCAGAGTTACACACCCGTAAGGGGCCATTTGGAAGCCCATGAAGGTCCCTGGACCCCAACTGTAGACCCACTGGTGTAGCAGAGTGTTTCCAGTGGGCCAACATGCACAATATCAGCACCCTGACTCTGTTTGACCAGAATGGAACAGAGCCTTCATTAGTATCATTGGCAACACCTGTGAATGTCTTCACAATATGGCTGCTGTGAATAGAGCCAATTGATCGTAGATAATAGATCAGTGTTTCCCAAACGTAGGCTTGCGACCCATCTTGGGGTCGCCGACCTGTTTTTACGGGTCGCAGAAAACTAAAGCATAATAATAATGTTTATTGTCCCCAAGGGGAAAATTGTCTTCACAAGGTCTGTTCACAACAAAAACAACATAACATGACAACAAAAAAAAAAAACATATCACAAAGACAAAGACATGAGGTCCCCACTGTACACAGAAAACCCTCCTATGGACGGGGCAGTTGGTTTAATGCCGCAATGGCTGAGGGGACAAAACTCCTGCTAAAACGAACCTTTTTCCACTTTAGGTTCTGTATCTCCGACCGGATGGCATGAGGTCAAAGTAGCGATACAGGGGATGATCAGTGTCATTTGTTGTTGAAATTGCTAAGCGTGTGATGGCCTTATTGTTCATATTAGCAAGTGTGGGTATGGGAAGTCCGATGATTTTGGAGGCAATACGGGTGATACTGTAAAGTTTGTTCCTGTTAGGCATGGACAGTATGGTAAAAAAAAACACCAAAAAAAAACGAGAAAAAGTGCTCCTCGGAGCACAAGTCTCCGCCAGGTCAGGTAGGTTACTGTGGCCTCCTGGTGGCGCTATAATAAGCCAATGTGAAAAGGGTGGCATTTCTTTTTAGGCCTTTTACGGCAATCGGACACTGCATTCATGATTTGAGGCATTTTGTTCCAAAAATGTGTTTTGTTAAATTAGACCTGTTGGTGGCGCTATAACAGGCCAATGTGAAAAGGGTGGCATTTGTTCCTCGGCCTAGTGGGAATGTGCCTGTGAAATTGCACGGCAATCGCACAATGCGTTCATGACTTGAGGCATTTTGTTCAAAACGGACCTATCCTGCAAACTTTGTAAGTCAATGTTAGCCAATTAAGATGGAATATGAAATATTGGACACATCTGTCTTGATGACATGACTATAGAGATACTGTGTACCGATTTGCATGATTTTTGGACAGAATCTGAAGGAGTAAGAGCAAAAAAAATGTTTTTCAAAAGTCGACCTCCTGGTGGCGCTCTAAAAGGCAGATGTAAAAAATGCAGGGCAAAGGTTGTTCCTTGGCCTCTAGGGAGTGTGCGTGCCAAGTTTTACGCAGATCGGTGCAGTTATAAGTAAAAATGTGAATCGGCCTGTTATAGCGCCACCATGAGGCTGATTTGAAAGTTTTGAAGTGGCATTTGTTCCTTGGCATAGTGGGAATGTGCGTGCACAATTTCACGGAAATCGCATGCTGCGTTCATGATTTGAGGCATTTTGTTCAAAACGGACCAATCCTGTAAACTTTGGAAGTCAACCTTAGGCAATGAGGATGGAATATGGGAAATGGGACAGATTCGTGTTGATCACATGACTATAGAGATACTGTGTACCGATTTGCGTGACGTTTGGATAAAATCTGTAGGAGTAATGTAAAACAATTTGTTTTGCACAAATTGGCCTCCTGGTGGCGCTCTAATAGGCCCATGTGAAAAATTTGGGGCAGAGGTTCTGAATTGGTATCAGGGAGTGTGTGTGTGCACAGTTTCACAGCGACCGGGCTAACGGTGCCGGAGATTAGTCGCTCGCAGACAGATGGACACAAGGACACACGGACGGACGGACGGAGGGTGAAACATACTCTCTCGCCATGTCTTCGGCCTGGCGGAGACAAAAAGGAAAGGAACAAAAACAAATCACAAAACGGAACAGACTGTTATAATGTATGCATGCCTCCTTTTAGAACATTACAGGCTACAGCTGCTATCACTGGATAGATGCACATTTTCGAAAATGCTAAAGATAAGCTATGTCTAGGACAAGACCCTAACTCCATTTACATTACATCAAGTAAATTATGATTTATGGTATAGCATTTTTTATTGTACATTTTATTTTGTTTTCTTTATTCTATAAGTTGGCATGTTGCAGAACAAGTCCCACCTCGTGATTCACTCTGTAGTGGTGTAAAGTAACTCACTTTTTTACTTACCGTAAATGGAGTATTTCCAATTTTCAATACTTTTACTTATATATAAATATTGTACTTTTACTCCACTACAATTGTTTGAAAACTAGTTACTTTGTAGATTTTAATTATTACAAAACATACATTAACCACTTCAGCCCTATATTAGGCCACTTCAGCCCTATATAACATAAGGCAGTAGTTCAACCTTTTTTGCATCAAGGACCCCCAAATTGACAAATATTAGCCCAGGGACCCCGATTTGAAAAGATATGCCAGGGACTCAACCATTTTGATTTCTTGGGGGTCCCAATCTACACTGTATCATCATCAGTGTTCATTTAACTCTGAGTGAACGGGTCCATTTGGTTCCATTTGTACACTCTCAGAGTTACAGACACACAAGGTCCAATTTGGTTCCTAACTATTAATTTGTCTGGGGACCCACTGGAACCCCCTCAAGGACCACTGGTTGAAAACCACTGACATAAGGCATGCTTTCATTTGATACAGTGTAACTGCTTTCACATAGAACCAACAATTAACTAGGAGCTACTGTTAATTGGGATGTGTCTCCAGTCCTTACCACCATTCCTCAGATGGAGTAGTGCAGCTGCACTTGGTAGACTGGACTAATATGGATGTGTTCAGAATAAAGACATTTTTACTCAAGGTTCTGGGTTGACTTTATTACTTTTTAAACATCTAATTTTCAGAGGCACTCTCCACATGAGGGTGCATAGCTGTCTATAAGGTACAAGGCCTTTCGTGCATAAACATTTAGTTTATTATTACAGTGGTATCCAAAAGCGAAACACTTAAATTCATATCCAGATATGCAGTAAAAGTGCCTGGAAAATGCTTACAGTACCTTCTTCGACTAAGAGAACATCTCAAATAAGAAATAGTGCTGCATGTGGAATGCACCTTGGCACGATTAATTAAACAAAAAAATGTTCTCTCTTCAACAGCAGTTTTGTCATAGACTAAGGGCAGTGTGGTCCAGAGATGTTGTTGTATTGCCATGTCGGCAAACAGCAAAAACACAAAATACAACACAAATACAGACGGAAAATCCTAACCTGCAGAAATCACCACTCAAGAAATGTTAAAAAGCCACCCACTAACCAGTGTGGGAGGTGTGGAATATTAGGCATTGGATATTGCATTTGGAGCATAATAAAGAAGATGCTCCATACATCAAAAGGTGGAAGGGGGCAAAACCAAACATGCAACACTCATATCCTTGTTGTGGGGCAGAAACATAGTATCTCCATATTTCAACTTCTTACTTTAGTTTTAAAATAAATTAATGCCCTACTTTGTCGTGCAAGATTGTCACGCAAAAGTAGCGAAAACAGCTGATCTACAAGCTTGTAGATCTGCTATTTTTGCTATTTTTAAGACTTTGAAAGTGAAAGTGGTTGAGTGTCTGAGGTTTTTTATAAATATTGAACCAATGAAAAGTATTAACAAAAGCTTGTGACTAAATAATAACTGCATTGGATCCATTGGAACAAAGCTTCTTTTTTTTTAATATTTCCTGAAAAGAAACGGCTGTGGACATACAGTACAAGGTTTCCGCCAGACAGCGACGACATCACCTTCATCTAAATTAGTAAGGTTTCACACAGAAATTAAAAAGACAAACTGTCCATATACCTTCATTTCAATTACAATAACCGGACAAAGTCCTTTACAGTCCTTATTGTCCCAGCAGTCTCTCACTGTAAAAAAAAAAATATATTGACTGAATTTGACACAAACAAGTCTTCTGGGAAGCTCCACATGGGTCCATACAGCAAATGGAGTGTGTGTATTGTGTGCCTCTTCTCCATGTGCAAGTCCGTTGGATGAGGTTTTCATGCTCGGGGGGAAAGAGACTGTTTTTGTGTGTGCGTGTGTGTACAGGTGTTATGCAGCTTGTAGTGCTCCATTCTGAATGGGTGGACAGAGAGGTATTCCAGTGCACAGGGCCGCAGTGGTTGTTTGTCCTATTAGGTGAGGTGGAGGTTTCGATCCTTCATCAGTGTTTACACTCAGTAGCAGCCATCTTTCCACGATTCGTCTGAGAGTTTCGTCATCCCCAAAGACCTGTCAAATCAAATAAGAAGCTTGACCTGAGATGACGATGACGGACAGGAGAGACTGTGCTTAAAGCAGTGATTCTCAAATGTTTTAATTTCCAGGACCCTCGGTTTGATATGCTAATAGCCACAGACTCAATTTTATAAAATATCTCTGGGACCCCAACCTATACTACAAAATCCGTAGTGTTAATTTAACTCTGAAAGTGTCTGAAATTAAACGCTGGTTTTGGTTCACTCAACGTCTCCGTTATGATCGCACCAGAACAGGCATGCAAACAGCCCCGAGGTGAAAAAGGTGACAACATGTTGTTTTCTTTCGGGTCAGGTGTCACACAATTGCCCTATTTGGGTTCAAAAAAGGTGACTGTAGCTGAAAAGTGACACTTTTGCATGCCTGCCAGAAGAATAATTTGCACTCGCACAAATGCTCCCAATTATATTTTGAGGTCAACCAGATTATATTTCAAGGGCATTTGCGACTAAAACGGTCGCAAATTCAAGTCATGAATATATGGTATATTGCAATATTATTCTTATAGTAGTCTGCACATTTAACTAGGGCTGCAAATATTGATGATTTTCTTAGCGATTATTCTATCAATTACTTTTTCGGTTAATCGAGTAATCGAGAAACGCCTTTTTTATGATTTGTTTAATTTTTTATAAATTCAAATAATTTGTTTTAACACTTTCTCTGCAAGAGTTTATTCATAATGTACTTACCCAGTGGCAGCGATTTGTGTTTTATAACCTTTTCAACCGGTCACAATGTTTATATCCATGGATGGTGTTTATAAAGAAACAGGACAGATCGACCAGCCCTCAAAGGGTTACATTTTTTTCTCCGTCTCTCCCCTCTCTCTCTCTGCCCCGCCCAAACAGGCTGCAGTCGTCATATCCGTTTGGCTGCGCTCATATTTCACGGCCCTCACCGCAGGCCATCTTAGCTTAGCTTATGATCGGGTTTCAGATCGTTGGTAAACACAAAGAGGATAACTGATCGTCGTCCAGAGAAAAGAATATATAACCTAAGCTCTCCGTTCGTTTTTTATACCGTGTGAAAACCATGATGTCTAGCCAAAACCAGGAAAAACTGTTAATTTAAGATAAAACCAGAAACCGGAAACGGTTTTCAGATATTTTCACAAAGGATGGGTCGAAAGCGGAAAGGGAAGAGAAAAAAATTAAGGATGGTACAGAAATTACCGCGATCGTTATTAAACCACAAAAAAAACGCCAATCCCGAGATATCTCGGGATAGGCGGTTAACGGGTGGATTTGATATCCCGAGATATCTCGGGATTGACAGTAAATGTGTTAATAGTGTGCAAATATAACCGACCTACAAGCTCAACAAAAAGAACATTGATTTTCTTAATAAAATCGATTTGATTATCAATTTTGAATAATCAATGATACCCATTAGTTCCGATTAACTGTTGCAGCCCTACATTTAAAAGTATCAGTTTTAAGTCGTCACCTTCTGGAGGGCTGTGCAAGTCTGCTGCGGGCATTGGGTGATGATGCAACCTGCCCCCTGCCCACCACTGGCCGCCCTGTCCCAGCTGAGGCTCTTCCGACCGGGTAGGCCCCTCCGCCGACAGGGCCTGGTGACTGGACCCTCCGGACCCCTCCTCCCGCGGCCGGTCCCTGGATGACAGGCAGACCCCTGGACTGCTGTCGAGCCGCTGCCATGGAGCCCACAGGCGTCATGGCTTTCACCGGGGCCCGAATGGAGAGAGGAGACTGGCCGTTGGCCCGTAGCCGACTGTTAGTCATACCTTCAGGTCACAAGAAAAAGCAAGACGACACATTAATGCCGGAGTTAGACTTAATTGCGAGCGGGTGTCACGCACCGGAAATAGTGGATCTATAAGCTCACAATGCTTGTAGATCTGCTATTTTTGGCGCACAACTAAATCAGGCTTAATGTGGCTTATTGATTTCTTGTAGACAAGTAAGGAAAATATCACACAGTTGAGATCCCAACATGATTTGTGACGATGGTACGATGGTTTTGGTCCAGGGGTTTCCAACAGGGTGTCCAAGTTACTACCGGGGGGGCCGCCATATTATTGTGTAATATAGGAAGCTTTTTCGCCCCCCAAAAATTGTAATATTTGAAAATAAAATAAAATGACCCGGATGTTCCTATTGTGCAAGTACAGACAGTTTGCGGGTCATTTAATTGTATTCTCTACGTTGGGCCCTGCCTACACACCCGTCTCTGAGCCGATCAGGTGTGCATAGGACTTTGTTTCCAATGTCTGTAAATACACACCAAAAAAAAATCTTTTTATCATGCTCATAAAGTAATCTCTGCTCAAAGTGAAAGGTGCAAAAAAGCAGCAAACGTGTTGGTCATAGAACCTTCGTCAGTGCTGTATACAGCACGGACTGTATATAGCACTGACAAAGGTTCTATGACCGAAACATTTGCTGCCAGTTTTCCTGAAAAAACACATTAACATGAATCCAACATATTATTTGCAAAGATAATGTTTAAAAAAAAGAAAGGAAGAGAAACATTCAATTTACACAACACTGATGATAGTACTGTTAAATGTCTATGAAGGCATCAAAACTGTAGCCTGGAAACCAGACAGATCTGCAATTGCAAAAATAAATTGCCCTCGGCAGATTTGGTCTGGCATCTCTCAGCTGTGATTGGATTTCACTCCCTTCGAAGTAGAGAGGGACCAATCAGGGCCTAGTATGCAAATATGGGGCAGGTTTATCACCAGAAGCATCTTTTATAAATTCGCCCCTTGGAAATGCAGGTTCCATACAGAGATTCCAGACTAATATCTATGCAGTGATATTAGTCTGGCCATGCGAGCTAGGCTATCAAAACTGCAGCATCACTTGACTTCACACTGTATAAGAAAAACCTATGGAATAGGGGCACGGTGGCGCAGTCGGTAGCGCTGTCGCCTCACAGCCAGAAGGTCCTGGGTTCGATTCCCGCCAGGGACGCTGTGGGCGCTGGGGGCGTGTCTTCTCCTCCGCGTCATCAGCGCCCATACCCAGGGTGGGGTTGGCGAAAGGGCCTACTCTGTGTGGAGTTTGCATGTTCTCCCCGTGTCTCCTAGGGTAGTTAATACCCTCACAAAAACATGTAGTAATCCTGGTCGCTATACCGCCTCCCCCATGACAGCCGGGGCGCCTGATGGAGGGGAAGGGAACTGGTTGGAATAACGTGTTCCTTCCACGCGCTACGTCCAACCAGGGAAACTCCCCCCTGTCAGGTGACAAGAAGGTCAGTCGGCTCTCATGCACTGAAGGAAGCATGAGCTCGGCCCTGGCCTCCCTGGCTGTGGGGGACTGGTGTAGCGCTGGTGTAGGGCTGGTGTAGCGCCCAGGATCACTTAGGAAATTGGCACCGGGTGAAAAAAATGGGTTACAAAAATCGCGGGATAAAAATTATAAATTAAAAAAAAAGAAAAACCTATGGAATACTTTCAAATCTCTCAATGGTCAACAGACATTGATGACACAGTTGGCTAACTATGTTGAGCTAGCTTTGAGCCTCTCATCAAGTTGCCTAGAATGCTTTAAAGAAAAAAATAATAAACACAGATTCACACAATATATTGGGGGTCCATGCTTCATCTCTCTCCCAGCTACGGAGTCCTTGGCATGAAAAACGTTGAAGATCCCTGTTTTGGTCAAACATACACCCTGGGAGTGACAGTATAGGCTCTATGCACAGCAGCCATATTGGGAATGAATTGGGCCCCTTCCTTACTTCCTTCACAGGTGTTACCAATGATACTAATTAAGGCTCTGTTCCATTTAGTGTGGCATAGTGGTTGTCTTATTTTCAAGAACCCCCATAACTCTGAGAGTGTACAAATGGAACCAAATGGACCCGTAAGGGTCCATTTGGTTCCATTTGAACACTCTCAGAGTTACACACCCACCATAAGGGGCCATTTGGGAACCAAAATGGAGAGTTTCTAGTGAGCCAACATGCACGATATCAGCACCCTGACCAGAATGGAACAGAGCCTTCATTAGTATCATTGGTAACACCTGTGAAGGAAGTAAGAAGAGGCCCAATTTCTTTCCAATATGGCTGCTGTGCATAGAGCCTATTGGGTGACCAGGGAGAAGGGTATGTGGGGTACACACCTGTGACAGGTAGGAGTAAGGTTACAGTCACACATCTGAGTCAGACACGGCAGCTTCCCTGTTCACTTCCATTACTATATGGGAGAGAAGAGGTCTCAAGGAGTGTCTCTTTGCGGTGCGTTGTAGGCTCTGAAGTGCGTTAAGTCCGACACACGTGAAGCGTCGGGTTTGACATTGATGAATTTTGACTGGGAGGCAACCAATGGGACAGATGTGCCTGCATTGACCCAACTTGGCCGCCAATTTCGCTTGTAGTTCTCTTGAGTGCGAGCTGACACTCTACCGCAAGTCAAACTAACTACACACAGGAAAACCAGCACTCCTGCCGGCACTGCCTACAACCCGCAAGATAATATAGGAAATATATGCGTCTGACAGATCGACTTGCGCTTCAGATGCGTTGACTATGACACGTCTGACACAGATGTGTTGTTGTAGCCTAAGACTGGACTCGCATCCAACGCATCTGAAACACAAGTTGAGACTTCAGACGCATTCATTTCATTCATTTGCGGGACTATGGGCAGTGCTGCCAGAGTGCTGGTTTTCCAGTGTGCAGTTCATTTGACTTGTGTTGGCTCACTGAAAGAAAACTACAAGTGAAATGGCTGCCAGGTGCGGTCAATGCCTCGCCTACAACGCTCCGTAACTGGACGCCCTGTTTCTCCCATAGAATCTAAGTGAACGGGAGATGATGCAGCGTCTAATGCAGATGTGTGAGTCCACCCTAAGGGTTACCTGGAGCAGTGTTTCCCAACTTTTTTGGTGCCAAGGCACAACTGGCATAGCCAAAATATCCCAGGGCACACCTAGATAAACTGTGTATGTATGTGTATGTGTGTGTGTGTGTGTGGACTATTTTCCAAACAAACAGAAAAATATGGGGGGGGGGGGGGGGGGGGGGCAGGGTTACCTTTGTGTGGGGGAGGGTTACGAGTGAAAGGGGAGGAGTTACCTGTGGAGGAGACATGGTCAAATGTGGAAGGGGGGGGGGGGGTTACCTGTGGAGGAGGAGGGGTTACGCGTGGAAGGGGAAGGGTTACGTGTGGGGGGGGGTTACGTGTAAGGGGGGGGGGGGGTTACGTGTAAGGGGGGGGGGGTTACGTGTGGAGAGGGAGGGGTTACCTGTGGAGGGGGAGTGGGTCAAGCGGGACATGCGGTTGCCAGAGCTCTGGAGGTTAGCCTCCATGCTGCGGCTGTTTCGCACTGCTTCCAGGGAACGCAGGCTGGTGCGGGGGGCCAGGTTAGGCATGCTGTGCCTCAACTCCTCTGGAACACACGCACAAGCACACACACGGACAGACACAACAGACAGAACAGGCACACAGACCCATACACACACACGTCACATTTGAGCACAATAAAAAATTAAGTACAGCAGAATTGTACAGGTGTCTGTCCTTGTTATTCCAGTCATGTGTGGCGGTGGTGGTGTTGTTGCTGTTGTGTATCTGTCCTTTTGTCAATGAACTCAAATCCCAGGACTTTGATCTTCCTTGAATAAAGTGTTTGTGATTACAGACCAGAGCACATGACTCTAGTTTGGGAACAACAGATGTGTGTGTGTGTGTGTGTGTGTGTGTGTGTGTGTGTGTGTGTGTGTGTGTGTGTGTGTGGAATCCAAGTGATGTTAATTGCCCACATCCGTGTGGCTGCAATTATGCTCTGTTAATGCGAGAGCAAAATGGCCACAGTGTGAATGAAGTAGTGGTTCAAAGTGTGGTCCGGGAACCCCCAGGGGGTTTTGAGGGGTTCCAGGGTGTCCCCAGCAAAATCAGTTTAACCACTTTAACTTTATTTGACAATTTGGCTATTAGAAAACATCTGATTTATAAGCTCACAACTTGTCGCATTGTGACACGTTGTGATGTGAAAAGTTGGAATAATCTTGGAAGATTTTAACATCACCTATCTAATGGGGCTTCACCAATCTAATGGGGCGGTCCCTTGCATAACACCTTTTCAATTTGGGGGTCCTTGACATGAAAATTGCTCGAGAACCAATTGGAATAGAAGCTCACCCTCGCTCTTGGCGAACTTGAGAAGCTCGGGGCTGGGTCCCTGCAGTGAGCGGCGGGGCACTCTGGTGCGCGCCGGCGGAGCGCAAAGCCGGCTGCCGTAGTCCTGGCCGTGGTTGGAGGTGGAGGGAGAGAGGCAGCGAGGTGAGCCCAGCGGGGACGGCGTGAAGCGATGGCGGCGCTGTGGCAGCGAGCAGCACTCGTCTTCCTCGTCCTCCAGGCTGTAGCTGTCGAACTCCTGGTCGCTGTAAGCAGGGTTATTCTAAGTTAAATGAAAAGTTATGAAATAACCAAAACTAGGAGTGACAAAACATTAAGTTTAGTTAATCGAAATAAAAAGAACGATAGACTGAAACTGTATTGTGGGTTCACTAAACTAGCTAAAACTCAAATCAGAAAATGTACTTATTTCATACATAAGACTAGTATTTGTGAACGTCAACATGTGCCATTTGTGCACGTCAACATGTACCATTTGTGCTATTTGTCTGAGCTTTGAAACTTGCCTCTGACTACCCCACATTATAATATAAAACTAAAACACTAAATTAAAACTAAGCCTTTAAAAAAATTATAAAAATAATTAAACTAGCAAACTCATTGAAAACAAATCAAAACAAAAAGTCTAAACGAAATAAATGTAAACTATAATGAATGCATTTTATAAATGATAAAATGCAAAACTATAATAACCTTGCACTGTAGGTGCCGCCACCTCCTCGCCGCAGGGACTGCAGCGAGGCACAGGAGCTACGGCGCGAGGCAGACGCAGAGTTGGACGTAGCGTAGTCCTGCCTCAGACCTGAGGGGGACACGCACACACACACACACACACAATACATGGGAGACAAATACTGTACCCGTGCGGCTGCCCCCTAGTGGCTAAACCACTTAACGCGTCAACTAGGGCTGCAACAATTGTCTATTTTGTCACTGTTGGGTGGAAACCTTGTAATAGGCTATATGCAGCCATATTGGGAATGAATTGGGCCCTTCCTTACTTCCTTCACAGGTGTTACCAATAATACTAATTAAGGCTCCGTTCCATTTAGTGTAGCACAGTGGTTGTCTTATTTTCAAGGACCCCCATAACTCTGAGAGTGTACAAATGGAACCAAATTTGTACACTCTCAAGAGTTAAGGGTCCATTTGGTTCCATTTGTACACTCTCAGAGTTACACACCCACCATAAGGGGCTATTTGGGAACCAAAATGGAGTGTTTCTAGTGAGCCAACATGCACGATATCAGTAGCCTGGTCAACCCCCCTCCCTCCGGAAATCTCATTTGCATTTGATTTCAGGAAGGAGGTCTGGGATTGCTCAGGGAGTAAAACTGCCCGAACCGCTGCGTGTTCTAACCAATCAGCGGCTGCTAGGGGCGGGATCATCCAATCACCTGCCAAGTAGCTTGAAAAAATGAAAATGCCGTCTGTCATCAATTCTGCTTCAGGAGTCTCAGATGGAAGTAGGCTGTGAAACAAAATGTGTGTCGCAAGCTTCTTCTATTTGACAGAGTCAGGTTACGATATCAGCACCCTGACCAGAATGGAACAGAGCCTTCATTAGTATCATTGGTAACACCTGTGAAGGAAGTAAGAAGAGGCCTAAATTTCTTTCCAATATGGCTGCTGTGCATTGAGCCAATTCCAAAACCCTTGCTTTTTTTAATCATTATCCATAAAAACGATTTTAAATAGTGAAAATATCAGATCTATAAGCTCGAAATGCGAGACGTTGTGAGCTTGTAGATCTGATATGTTCACTACTTTTATGTGACACTCTTGTCTTGTATGAAGTAGTGCATTAATTTACAACAAAACATTAAAAGTTGAAATATGAAGATACAAGGTTTCTACCTGACCGCAACAATTTTCTTAGCGATTACTATATCCTTTACTTTTTTTTTATCAACCCATTAATACCTGGAACGCATCTGTGTCACTTTAGATTTATTTGGCTATTCAAAAATAGCAGATATACAAGCTCATAGCGCGGCACCGAGTGCCGCGCTATGAACTTGTAGATCTGCTATTTTTGAAAAATCTTGGGGGAAAAAATGCAGATTTTTTTCCCAAAAACTGTCAGGATTTAGATTTTTTTTTTAAAGAATTGCCTCAGGTCTTAATGGGTTAATCGAGAAGCGTGTTATTGAGGAGCCCGCACCGGTAGGACGTAGCGCTTCTGTCCTACTCCTCCTGTTCCAACATTCCTTGTCACTTTTCACCTGTCCCAATAAGCTCAATCTGCAGCTGACACAGTCATCGGTACAAAAGGCTCAGACTGACTTCATATTTCCTTATCAGCTGCCCGTCATATACTGTACACTTTGGACTCTGGGGGAAAAGTAATTTATGGCTTCTGTGGTGAACGTGACATGCAAGGCACGACTACTCACTCTCCTCTTGTAGACGAGCCATGATCTGCACGTCGGTGAGGTCCTGCAGCTTGTATCCCATCGAGATGGAGTCATCTGACGTACTGAGCTCGCTGTCAATGGACGACTGTGAGCTCAGGGCCGAGCGCACTCCCATCAAACCTGAAAAACCCAAACATCCACCGCTTTGACAAACAGCATCTCGCTTCACCTCAAGAGTAATCCAAAATATGGACAACCCCCCCCCCCCCCCCCCCCCACCACCAACTTCTTCGGTGTGTGAGACTTGTAGATGTGAGTCTGGGAATCATCTATGTCTATCTGACATCCAGCTATGGCCTGTGTTTGAAAGAATATGTTCTTCTTGCAGTCCAGTAGAGATGCAACATTTTTAGGTCTGACGCCGATTCATTTTGGAAGAATCCTAGACCATTGATAAGCGAACCAATGCTTTGTTGCAAAATCTTGAAACCAACTTCAAAAACATAACTTTCCATTTTTACTTTCAACTTTAAAATCAATAATGCATAATTGCAGGTACTGATGTTGTCAAAGTCAAATAATGGCCAATATATCGGTCTGGCTCCAGACACTTTGTCTTCACCGCCAGCTGAGTCCATCAGCATTAATCTGGAACGTCCTTGTCTGTCTGGTGATAATGGACAGGGAAAGCTGTATGCAAAGTCTGCCTGCCAGGCCTGTCCGTCTGTCTGTCTGTACACACACCCATGGCACTGGACAACAACAATAACATCCAGGGGCATTTGGTTATGTAAAATATTAGACAATGTCACCCTCACACAAGCCAAGCAACAAGTCCACAGGTTCATGCAAAGATTGGTTATTCATAGAGTTTGCACAACAACACAAGCATTGCTGGTCTTTGCACAGTGCGTATTAGGGATGTGCACGACTAGTCAACTAGTGTATTAAACGCTTCTGTCCCTGCTAATCGTTTGCTAAATCCTAGTTGTTAAACTATTATTTATTATCATCAATTTAGTATAAAACATGCTTTTATTCAAGCATGAATGACATACTGAAGTGCTCAAGGCAACTTATTATTTCCCCGAGTTACTCTGAGCAATCATGCCGTTGTCAGCGTTGTAAAGTGAAGGCTGCCTTACAGGTACATTTAGAAAGACAATATATATATATATATATAAAGGCCTGGAATACAAGACAAGGCAGGAGTTAACAGGCCCAATTAGAAGGGTTGTATTTGTATTTTTTGTTGTATATAATAGTATGTATCTTGAGTGTTTTTGTTGATTATTTGTTTGATCATTGCTTGTGATGAATTGTCATGTCTGTGCATTGTTTACGTTAATTGTATAAAATAAACGGGAAAAGTGTCCTGTAAGTTCATATGGGCTGGGCTTCCTTGGAAGCAGGACACAAAGAATAATCAAATCAGCAAATTTAAACCAGCAAACACCCCAGCATGGATAATGGCGTCAGCATGTTCACTGGAGTACACTTCCATTCCACAAGGTTAACCATGTTTTTTCCTATTTGGGTTTTACGTGAGAAAGACTGTTGTCAAAGGAAATCCATTTAGCTGAATCTGAGGATAAACATGGTCACAATATGCCCTACTTTTAAGCAGCATTTAAAATAAGATTGGGTTATTTGAATATTATATGAAACATTACCAATTGGCTTTTTTATAGTAGTGTTGTCCTACTTTTACATTAGTCATGTACCAGTCAAGTACAAAAACATTTGTCCTATATGTACAAGAACATTGTTTACATTTCAGTGAAATGAGTTGCAGTGCACATCCCTAGTGTCTATATTAACACAAGTGCAAAGTATTTATAACCAATACTGCCACCAAGCCAGGCTCACCGATATCATTATCATAGCTCAGTAATTCACCATACACACATGCAAACACGCTCACATGCACATACACACACACACACACACACACACACACACACACACGTATCTTGAATGCCATCTCCAACTTTCCATTGTTACTCTGCAGATCCAATTAGAACAGTGATTCTCAACATTTTTCATTTCCAGGACCACCACTATGATATGCGTTGATACCATTAACACTCCGAGACCCCAGAGTTTTACACTGTAAAATCCTCAGTTAAACTAACTATCAATACACTCCCTCAAGGCACCCCGGATCCCCAGGGGGGACCGCCATGGCTCTCTTAACTCTAAGAGTTAACTCTCAGAGTTAATTTAACTCTCAGAGTTAATTTAACTCTCAGAGTTAATTAAACACAGCGGATCCCAGAGGAACCCAGATCTAAAAATGTTTATCAAATGGGGAGTCCGTGGCCTGAAAGGAAAGAGGTTGAGAAACCAGTGCTTTATAGGGCACATTAGTGCATGTAACCTTTCAATGCAGTTACAGCACAGATACTGTGCAGAGCAGAGGCTGAACAGCACTGCGTGTTAATTAGGGCTGCAACTGTCCATTATCTTTTTAGCCTTTATTCTATCTATTACTGATTAATTGAATAAAGGAGAAGCAATTTATTTTATTTTATATTGTATATCAACGAACTGATTAACTTCTTAAGTGTGATTTTATACTGAGTCACACAACGGTACTGTGCAAAGATAGTGAAAGTAGCTGATCTACAAAGATCAGCTATTTTCACTATTTCCGAAATGTTTTGCCTACAATAACCCAAAGTAGGGATTGATTATGAATAGATTTCATTAACTAACAAATTATCAATTATTTTCTATAATCGATTAAATCGACGTTGGGTTTCACTGTTGCACCCGTAGTGTTAATCTCATCATGCCATACCTGAGTTGCCACAGGTTAGTAGGGTAGATTTGTTAGTTGATTTGTGGTACCCAGGAGAGGTCAGGCCTGAGCTGGTGGTGCCCGCGTCCCCCGAGGGGCTGCTGTACATGTTCCTCCACCGGGACGCTGCAGGGGACAGGACGGGACAGGACAAACATTAAAATAAGGGCCTAAGTTATATTTTCAAGTAAAAAAAGCTAACAAAACAGAAATTACAGAATACAAAAAAATGTCACCGTCTTAAAATAATGGCCAGTCATTAAAAAAAACACAATAAAAATAAATAAACAATTAATTTTGTTTATTTATTAAAAATAATAATGAAATGACATAGGCCAGCGGTTCTCAAACTATGGGTCGCGACCCAAAGTGGGGTCGTGGGAAGGTGCCGTTGGGGTCCCACAGTGGCAACCAAAAAATATGACTTTTTTTAAATCAAGAAACGGTAAAAAATAAAGTATTGGCTTGACTCCAAACACACACACACACGGTTCCACCTCCAACAGCGACCCAGATCAAGCAGCAACAAGACAACAAAACACACACAAGCTCTTGCTGAGGCACACAAACCGATTTAGCTCTGTTCATTAACGATTTACTTAGGAATTATGTTCAATATGAGCGGGTGGCTTTGCCTTAAAAGAGACATTTTGTAGTCCGAGAGCGAGAGGGTACAGGACTAACCGCGGGTCCCATTTGGTTTCATCTGTACCCTCACAGAGTTAATTTAGATTGCGATGTAACGTCCGTGTGGGGACGCCGCGCCGGGTTCTCAAAAAACTTCATGTAGAAGGACCCCCAAATGTATATGTATTTGGCAACCCTCTACACCAAATTGCTCTCTGAAAATAGCCGATCTACAAGCTCACAACCTGTAGATCAATCTTGTAGATTGTAGAGCTTTTATTTTCGGCAAATGTTCCCCCCAGAATAGGGATTCATAGGGCTCACGTGCTTAAACACTACAGTATACTCTTAACTCATTCACTGCCTAGAACGACTAAAACGACTTTTGTCCCATAAGCAATGCCTGCCTAGAACGACTAAAACGACTTTTTAAAAAATGACTTTTTTTTTATTTGACCCAAAGACCAAGGAGATATGATTTTTCGAAGATCTAGACTCCCATCCACTTCCTTGTTAACTTAAAAATTCTGTATCTCGGCTCCTGAGTAATTCTTGGCAGTGGGCAAACGCGGCCAGAAATAATTCAGGCAGTGAATGAGTTAATTTACCGGGGCCCCTCAGGGGTCTGTGCTTGGCCATCTTTTTTCTCTCTCTCTCTCTCTCTCTACAACAAATCTCTTCACCGCTGCGATTCGTCATCAGCTTGTAAATCAGCTATTTTCTCCAAATGTTTGCGCAAGAATAGCGACGCTAGGAATCATGTGGTTAAGTATGTCATGATGACGCGCGTAAGGTATGTCGTACTTTGTGTTGAATCGGTGAAAAGTTGGGAACAAAACTTTTTGGATGCACGCAACCACAAAAAGCCCACACACCTTTTAGGTAGGTCATTTCATAATGCTGAGAACAACATGTCCTATATTTGACATAAAGTAGAGCTCCGCGACGAGGGCATAATGTTCCTTACATACACCTGTTGGAACGCACCTTCACTGTTAGCTGTACATCCATGTGTGGACGCTGCGCTGCCAGCAGGCATCACTGGTGGAAAGTAACTAAAGTACATTTACTCAAGTACTGTACTTACGTACAATTTTGAGGTATTTTTTACTGTACTCAAGTAGGTCTATTTTTCTCTATACTTCTACTCCACGACATCCCACGAGGAAAATATTGTACTTTTTACTCCACTACAATTATTTGAAAACTTTAGTTCTTGAAGATTTTGATTAATATTCCAAAACCTACATTCAGCCTATTGAACATATGTTATATACAAAGTAACTAAAGTTTTCAAATACTTGTGGTCAAGTAAAAAGTACAATATGTGCCCCTGAGAGGCAGTAGAGTAGAAGTATAAAGTACTGTGTAAATACTTACCATCGTCCACCACTGGCGGACGATGGTATTTAAACATGTGAGCTGAGCCAGGGCCGTGGGGGAAGGTAATCCAACCCAGGCCTCATTCAGAGCTGGTGTGAATAGCTTTGTTGTTCCATTGTGCCGTTAGTGCAGGAAGCACTGGCTTCAAGCACCGTCAGTATCGAATGGGAGCCAAGGTTATTCAAAATAACGTGAAAAAACGGGGAAAAGGGTTTACTGAACTGAAATAAATATCAAAACAAATCTTTGGATAACTATCTGAAACTGTACTGTTTACAAAACTAACTAAAACAAAGTAAAATCACAAAGAAAATCTTATTTTTTGATCTTTGTCAATTTATTTCATAGGCAAGTATTGTAGGCCGTGTTGAGTGGTCAGATGTGTGGGCCGCGAACGCCTTTCAGATTTTCAAGTGGGCCCTGATCCAGAAAAGGTTGAGAACCGCTGCTGTAAGCTATGTGGGACATTGTCAACATGATTCACTTGCGGTTGTGAGCAGTAAATAAAACTACAGTCACAGGTCCTTGTTGTTATGAGCAGTAAATAAGAATCCATTCACCGCAGGGGGTTGACAGTGTCACGAGAACCAGGTGCTCCACAACTTGGCCAGGAAAGTCCATGGTAGTAAAAAGTCACAGAAGCCTTTCTCACATGAATGCAAATTGAAACTCATTTGAACACTGTCTTTTGTTAGACATAGCGTCCTACATAACGGCACAACAGTTAATCGAACTCATTTGTGGACTGACTGGCGTAGAGTGGACTGTATGTACATGTATGGTGGTGCTAGACTGATTCTTATCTCTTGTTTTGTATGTACAACAGTTTTTTTTAGATATAGTGTAGGCCTCATGGTGCGCTTAGTTCAAAGACCTCAAAAGAAAGCATTTCCTTGCATTGTTTGCGCCGTGTGTATCTACCGACTTTAAATAGCTTGGCAGTGGTGGACCAAAGTACTCAGCCGCCGTACTCATCGTTTGGGCACCCCTGGTGTAAATAACAGTGAAGACACACGTACATTGGTCCAGACGTGTCATCAGTGTGCGACGTGCCACCTCCGTCTCAGGGCTGGGATGGTCCAGAACCTGTCGACACCACTTCAATGGAGACTCTGGACCCAAGTCTGCTACCTGCTTCTTAGGAGACACATATAGCCTGCAAGGAGGGAGGGAGGCAAAAAGAAAAGTTAAAGTTAAAGAAGCACTTCAATGATTTCCCCTGTTATATCTTCATTTAATTGGTCCTCATTAATGCTCATTATAAGATGGCACAATTTCTGTCTGCTCCCTCTGCGTCTCAATGGTGGGCTGTGGACAGTTCAGAAACCTGCCGAATCAATGACTTAATCGATGAGGATTTCAAGCTAATAGAAACTACAGCCTTTCTCGTCCTGGAAAGTTAACATGCTGAAATAGAAGCCGTTCTTGAATTAATACACAATAAAGCAAAATGTTTGAAATCTTGTTCTAAATTACAAAAACTGGTGACACTGGTGGACAGGTGTCTGAACTGTCCACAGCCCTCCTCTGAGGCACAGAGTGAGTAGACAGAATTATCTTATAATTAGTGAGGACCAATATATATAAAGGTAATGAAATGGATGAATTGGTCCGTAAATTCAAACCAAACGAGGGACCACAAAGGAGAGAGTGGGAACAAGTGTTAAGTAAATGAATAAAAACAAATAAAACAAGAGGCAAGTTAAATAAAGGTGGCCCTCATTTATATTTTTCTAAACATGTTTCAACCTTAACATAAAAATACAAAATAAATCAATCTAAATGTCAAAAAGTTTTCAAAATATTCAAAAATAGAAATCTACACGGTCACAATGTGTCGTGCTGTGACACATTGTAAGGTTGTAGATCTGCTATTTTTGCTATTCGTCGACACTCGCCAAACGACAAAGTATATAAAGTAGGGCATAAGTGGTTACGTTTCAAGCTAGTCTGTAGCGGAATGTAAGTAAGCGCATTAAATGCTTTGGTTAGCCTGCAAGGTATGCACTTAAAAAGGTTCTGTAAGTGATATGTTTTGGTTAGAACAAAAAAGGTTATTGTTAAAAGGTTCAGGCTCTATATTCTGATTGTAATCATTGCTATAGAATGTTTATTAGGTAACAGAGGCCTCCCCATCTCTCCAGAAAAACAGAAGATGGAGTTGGGAATGGATACCAATTCCATCCAATCAGGAGAGAACTCATAAAGGCTACAGTGTGTTTACTAAAGAACTGGAGAGACGGGAAAATCCCTGTTACTGAACAAACACTATACAGTCTAGCAATGATTACCATCAGAATATAGGGCTATTATTCAACACTTATTTCAACAAAACAATATATAACTTAAACCACCTTTAATAATAAGTATATATAATGTGTACAGGAAGTATGTCTTAGCTACCGTAGTTATAATGGTTCTGCAGCAAAACAGGCGGCGCGTATAATCATGAAAATAGAAGATTTACAAGCTCACAACGTGTCACATCGACAGTTTTTTAATAATCGTTCATTAATGGTAATCAAGGCAAAAGTTTGAATTAATCGTGATTATTGTCGCCTACTGTGGCCCTACTGTCGCCCCTACTGTGACTTAATGCGAGTAAATACCACAGGTCAACAGAACAACATTGTAAGGTGACTCTCCACTAAACAACCTTCTACTACTTCCAACTACAACAGACTACAACATTTTGGCATTTAAGCAGACGGCCGATACGCACAGTGTTGTGCTAATGCGTTAGAGCTGGCAGGCTGGCTTATTATAAACGCCTTTGGGCTTGTTTTCCTGTAAAGTATAATATCTTGTCAATTTTCATAGTTGCTGGTTGCTTTTGTTTGGGCTTGTTTCTGAAGTGTAGTTGCTTATTTGGGCTTGCTTTCAAGATTCTTTTTGAAAAGAGCTGATATAATAGGGCTCAAGTGGTGAAACTGGTCGCTTCTTTTGGGCTTGTCATAGACTTGGTCGCTTGTTTCACTCACATAATCTGGCAACACCGAAGCCAGCTCGGACCAAACCTTTACCCCCCTCTCCCCCTTTTTCACTACCCCATGGCTCTACCAGTCGGCCCAAAGACTGAACAGTGCTCTGAACAGATCGTCGGGTCAATAGAGGGACCAACCCGACGGAACGACGCTATTCGACAACAGGTTGTCGGCAGCAGACGCTTTCCAACGCCTCCTGCCGCAGAGTCGGGACTAAATCGGTACGGTGGAGAGCTGCCTGTACATCTCCGGCCCAAACCAATACAACTGTTTTTTCTCTACCCCAAAGCCTATCCTGTCCAACAAACCGGCTCAGCAGCAATGGCAGCAAGGCTTTGCCCTGTATCCAAATGTCCACAATGCTGGTGTGCACTAGGGGATGAAAGAATCTATCCTAAACTGCGGGAAATAGCAGAAGTGAAAATAGCTGATGTACAAGCTCACAACGCTTTGCAGGAGAGCTTGTAGATTGTCTATTTTCACTATTTTATTAACTTATCAATTATTTTTATAATCGATTAATGTGACCAGTTCGATTAACTGTTGCAGCCCTAATCCTGGTGGGTGGTTGGCTGGTTGGTTGGTTGCAATGTGTGGACCAGTGGTCAATTACGTGGGATCGATCCCAGAGAGTCAGTCGCAGAAAAGCCTCCGCCCACTGGTTTTGAGCGAATCTACGTTGGCAACTCATCTTCCCACTGGACAAATACAAAGAGCGAGCCATGATGTTCCACTGGGATGAGAAACAATGCGGAGAGTTATCCAGGTCATGGCCTGCTGGAGAGCACAGCCTCTGAGAGAGAGACAGAGTCACACCATGGCCTGTTGGAGAGCACAGCCTCAGAGAGAGAGACACACCATGGCCTGCTGGAGAGCACAGCCTCAGAGAGAGAGACAGAGTCACACCATGGCCTGCTGGAGAGCACAGCCTCAGAGAGAGAGACACAGAGTCACACCATGGCCTGCTGGAGAGCACAGCCTCAGAGAGAGACAGAGTCACACCATGGCCTGTTGGAGAGCACAGTCTCTGAGAGAGAGACACACCATGGCCTGCTGGAGAGCACAGCCTCTGAGAGAGAGACAGAGTCACACCATGGCCTGTTGGAGAGCACAGCCTCTGAGAGAGAGACACACCATGGCCTGCTGGAGAGCACAGCCTCTGAGAGATTCAGAGAGTCAGAGCTACTTCTGAATGCTTTGGAGTTAACCACTTCAGCCCTATTGGGCTGCTACAGTTAATCGAACCAATCGATTATACAAAATCATCGATAATTTAATAAAATAATCGATTAATGGTCTGTCCCTATTTTGGGCATTTCACATAGGCGAAACATTAAAAAGAAATTCAAAAATAGTGAAATAGTGATATACAAGCTCCCATCGTGTTGTGAGCTTGTAGATCTGCTATTTTCATCTTTTATATCTGCTATTATGACACCATTGTGCGACAAAGCATAAAATAACGCATAAATGGTTAATCGATTTGTTGATAATGTACACATATACTTCAAGTCCATTTCCTTTCTGTGTGGAGTTTTTGTGTTCTCCCTGCCGTGTTCGCGTGGGTTTCCTCCCACAGAAAAAAACATGCAAGCGAGGGAGTCGGGACATACTCCTGCCAGGTCCCATGAGCAAGGCACTGGTCTTAAGAGTGGCTGCCCACTGCTCCTGATAGTTAGGATGAGTCCACAGGGATCAATACTAGAGTCCAACCGGTGCCAGATTTGTGGGTACGATACAATCCCAATTTTGAGTCTAGATTATCGATGTTTTGACATAGTTATTATATCTAGAGGGCGGACTGCCCCGCCCCCAGCTATTCATTTCAATGAAAGTTGCTCTCAACACATGAAGAACATTTAACTTAGCCAAAACTAAATTAACATGTTAATGTTTTGATTTATTTAACCACTTAAGCCAAGCTCAGTGGCCTTGTGGTTAGAGTGTCTGTTCTGAGATTGGGAGGTGATTTGGAAACAAGTTCCACCTCCTGAGCTGGGCCCAAATTAGGTTTTGAGAGCCTTATGTGAGACCTTATGTGAGAGTCGTATATTACTAAACAGAAACAAATCCAGAACCTGTGAAATGAATTTCACGGCATGGTTGGGTTCATTTAGTTCTCGTTGTCACAAAGAGCCCCCTCACTCGACCCCCCCTCCCACCGCCCCCGGAACACATGCTTTTAGCCATGCCACAGCATCCAGCCCAGGTCAGATCAGATTATGGCCCCTGTGTGGATTACTGGATGTTGTGGCTACGATGATAACCTCACAAAGCACATATGGTAGGGCTGTGCGACTGACTCAAATCACAACGGGTTTGGCTGTTAAGCCCCATGGCTGATCTGCTAAAGTTAAGTACCTAACAGCAAAACAACCTGGTCGAGATCAGCCATAGCAGAACACAAACATGTACCCACAAATTAAGACAGATTTGTAATGCAGATATTGCATTATTAATTTCCTTAAAATAAATCCTGATGAGTATATTCTGTCAAATTAGACATTTGTCCCAAACCAGGACAATAAGGCAGACATGCGCTAACACTATAACTGGACACCCTCAGCAGCGAAATTCATGAAGCCTCACTGATAGCTTAAAGTCTTCCATGAACTAGTATAGGCCAAATAGCTCTGGCCTTGGTCGAATCTTTTAACCCATTCAGTGCCATTGACGTGTAGCACGTCCAAACCGTGTTTTCAGTGTTGGAAATGGAAATAATGTGATCACAACAAACCCAGTCCCGTCCGATCTAATCTTAAAGGATTTAGATTAAGAAGAATATTTTTTTCTCTGCTTTCTTGTTTTTTTCTGTGTTTTTGGCGTGGACAAGCTATATTCAACAGCCAATAGGTAAAGAACGTTGGGTCACGTGACAAATTTTTTTCCCCCCCGATGTAAGCAGACACACTCCTCCGTCTTTAGTCACTTTTGACACTTGTGTGTCGTCCTGGGACTAAATATTCTGTGGCTCTTGAAAAGGTTAGTAAAAATGCTCAATAACGCTGTCAGTGCTGACTTCATTAATTCATCAATTCTGGCACTCAGCGAGTTAACATATATCCCAGATTAATTTAAAAGGGGAAATAAAGCAGGCTTAACAACGAGTTGTTTAAATAAAGGACAGTAGCACTGTGTCCTGTTGAAATTTGCCACGGAGCCGTTAAGTGAAGTCACGCTGGCTGCTGCCTAGTCGCTGTCACATGAAAGAGGCCAGCTCAGCTGTAAGGGAGCGCCAGCCTCCCTCACATGTCAACACTGCTGTGTTGCCTACAGCTCACTGACTATATCACGTTGGATCGACCCGAGCGCTCTGGATGCTCTCTCCCTCACTTCCCCCCTCCCCCCCATTCCTCTCCACATCACTGCCCTCTAGGCTCAATGGTTCTCAAAGTGGTGTCCGGGGACCCACAAGGGTCCTTAAGCAGGTTCCGGAGGGTCCCCAGCAAAATGAGATAAAGGGCAAGAACACTTTGGTAGAGCTTTGGGTTGTGTAGTTAGTTACCATGCCATGATGTGACTCCAAAGGTGGGGCGAGAAATAAAAAATGGTTGCTCCATTGATTAGAAATTGATCATTCACAATACTCCTCATTGACTTACATTGTATAGTGAAATAGCTCTCAAAGTCACTCTTTTAGACACGTAAACAAACACATCACAAAACCCAGTACTGTTTGTTTTTAAAAGTCAATGAGGAGCATCAATGGAGCAATTATTTTTGAATCCACCTCTGGTGTTACATCATGGCACAGCAGTAACTAACTACACAACCCAAACCTCTACCAAAGCGTTCTTGCCCTTTAATGTAGCATCCAAATTATTTTAACCACTTTAAACATCAGCTATTTGAAAATAGCAGATCTGAAATGTGAAATATTTTGAATGGTTTTGAAAATACACAATTCCTGTATGAGGGTCCCTTGCACAAAAATCGTTTCAGATGGGGGTCCGCCACCAATTACATATTTATGTGGGGGTCCTTGCCATGAAGAGGTTTGAGAACCACAGCTCTAGCTCACTAGAGATCAGCATGGCCACGGACAAAGCTGAATGGGTAGAGAGGCCGCTTGGGAGACAGAAAGTCCCAGGCTTGATTCCCGGCCCCAGCTACATGTTGAAGTGTCCCTGATCAAGACACGTAACGCCTAATTGACAAATAAAGCGGATTATGATTCTAAAATGGAACCAAATGGACCATTTGGACTCTTATCAGACATTCGGACCACCGGTGGTCCCCGGACCCAACGTTGAGAACCAGTGCTCTAGTTTCCTCCCGGTCACTAGTCATGATCAAAGCGTGGCTCTGTCAAAAAGGTAGACCTTTGCAAGTACAAGAATAGCTCAGATTAGACTCTCCCTGCCTCTGTTGCTGGGAGGAGGGGGAAAATCCCTCATCTGTTCTTTTTCATGCTACATATTGTCACTGTCTGGCAGAAACCTTGTATGTCCAAAGGCGTTACTTTTCAGGAAATAGAAAAAAGAACCTGTGTCTACATTGGAACCATGGATCCAATGTAGTTATTTTTGTTGTATTACTTAAACCCACAGACCACTTTCACGTTCAATAAAACGCTACTTTTGCATGACGCTCTTGTATCACAGAGAAGGGCATCAATTTACAAAACATTCAAAGATGAAATATAGAGACAAGGTTTCTGCCCGACAGCAATATTAAGACTCTCTGTCACTGGAGTGTCACGCAGCAGTGACCTGATACTTCTATCCCCGTCGTCCCTTAAAGAGCGAATGCGGCTGTGGCGTCACGAGGTTGAGAACTGGAAAACGTAATTTTGACTCATGTGGCTCCAAGGGCTGTTCTTCAGAAAAAACATACATACACAAACACAATGACGGAACCTTGCTTTGTGACATCATTGCTGTGATGCACGCAGATAATGAGCGTCAGCTCTCTCCGCTGAAAACAGCATATCATATCATTATCGCCGCTGTCGGGCAGAATCCCCCCTTCCTCCCCCCTAGATGAATGCCCTACTTCCGTCATACAAGAGTATCGGGTAAAAGTAGCAAAAAGAGCCTATCTACAAGCTTAGACGCGTTGTGAGCTTGTAGACTGGCTACTTTTGCTATATTTGAAACATTTTGTACGTGAAAGCAATGAAAGGTATTAACCCATTAAGATCCTGGAACTGTGTCATTTTTAGATTTGAGCTAAAAAAGAATTATTTTACACTTTGGGCTATTCAAAAATAGCAGATATACAAGCTCATAGCGCGGCACCGAGTGCCATGTACATGACATTTAGAATCGGCTTCAGGTCTCAATGGGTTAACAAGAACCTGTGACTAAAATATAACTACATTATAACGCATTGGAACACAGGTTCTTTTTTTTCCCAACAGTTTTGGACATATAAGGTTTCCACCACAGCGACGATATCATATATTGATATCATTATGTCCATCCCACTCAGTGGATTCCTCCTTATCCCTCATTGTCAGAGAAAGCAGAGATTTATCCATACAGCACTGACAGAGAGACCGAAAGACACTAATTGGACCAATGGGAGAGGAATGCTGTGGGACATTGGTTCTCAACGTGTGGTCCCTGTGTCCCCCGAGGGTCCTTGAGGCGGTTCCAGAGGGTCCCCAGCCACATTGTTGATAGTTAGGAACCAAATGGACCCTTACAGGTCTCTTAATTCTCAGAGTTATGGGGGTCCATGTGTCAGAACGCATAGCTAACTGGGGGGTCCTTGAAATTAAAAAAGGTTTGAGAACCACTGCTTGTGTGCTTGACGCTAGGTTCTTGGTTTAGCTGTGATCCTCGTTTACTGAGTCACTACACTGTCTGTCTCTCTGCATTTGATGTATGTGTACCTTGCTTATTGTAGGCATGTAAAGATTTATTGTAAATCAATTCAAATCGATTCAAACTGGTGACAACTTAAATCGATTTAATGAATCGTGATGCAAAGAGCAGGGGAAAAAAAGAAAATACAGGATCTTTGTATGAGAATTGATTTTTTTAAAAAGAGTTTGTCATTTACTACTGTATTGATAAGAGGATAAGAGAAAACACAGTATTGTAAAAAAAAAAAAGAAAGAAAAAGAAAAGAGAAGATACTGGATTTGAGTAAGAGAAATAAAATAAAAACTATTTTTTTTTTCATTTGTCTGGAAACTAATTTTGTGTTAAAAGAATCGTGACAAATCGTATTGTGAACCTATAATCGTGACTCGAATCATAGCGTGAGTTGAGTGAATCGTTACATGCCTAGAAAAGAGCGTCTGCTAAATGCCTAAATTGCGGGAAGACACCAGAGAGACGCAGGCACCACTGACACCTACCAACTGTCCTCGTCCTGCACCTCCGCACACTCGTCCTCCAGGTCCAGCACGTCCAACTCGTCCAGGGCCGTCTGATCCACGCCCGAGTCGCTGTCCGCCAGGGTCTCCGACTCATAGCTGTCCTGACAGGGGCTGTCGTCCGCAGTGGGGCTCTGCCCCTGGCTCAGCGGCGGCCCGTTGCCGCTGGGCAGGGTCAGAAACCCCAAGCAGGGCCCTTCTTCGTCGTCGTCCTCTTCCTCCAGCCTCCCGGCAGAGGCCATGGGGACGGGGGACATGTCCTCACTGCTGCTGCTGTCCAGAGGAGGGAACAGCTCCAGGTCTGTGTTGCTGCCGCTGTGCTCCAGCCTGAGGTGGGAGTTGTTGGCGACTCCTCCTTCGCAGGAGGACCGCCGCTCGTTGATGTTGGTGCCGCCGGCCGTGATGTTGTTGCTGTTGTTGCCGCCCCCCCCGTGGAGTAGGGCTGCGTAACGAGCAGGACATTTTAGTTTGATTTATCGCCAAAGTTCATGTTATAACCCATTAAGACCGGGAACGCATCTGTGTAACCACTTAACCATTATTTTTTACTTTGCTTATTCAAAAATAGCAGATCTACAAGCTCATATCGCGGCACTCGGTGAGCTTGTAGATCTGCTATTTTGGAAAAATTGTGAACATTTGTGCAAATCTTTGAATGTATATACCGGTATATATATTTAAAGCGAACATTTTATACTCAAATCTTTGCTTCTGGGGGTCCCTGGAACGAAATGTTTTCAAGTGGGAGTCCGCGGCCAAATACATATAATTTTGGAGGTCCTTAACATGGAAAAGTTTGAGAACCACTGATACAGCAACATAAGCTTTTCAGAAAACTGTTAGGATTTAGAAGACATTTTGTAGAATCGGAACCTCCGGCCTTAATGATTGTATACTTTCAAATGCAAGCTCACTACGCGTCAGGGGCTGTTTTCACAAATTATTTTTTGGAAAACAAATGGTTTTGAATGGAAACAATTCTAACAATGAATCAAAAAAGCATAGCGAGTAGCTCAAGTAATTGCAGTCAGGCCTACCTCCGTGGAGACGGTTCTTGCCTCCCCGGTTGCGGAGCGTCTGGTTCTGGACCTCCAGACGTCGGACCAGCTCCTGCAGCTTGCGGACCTCCTCCAGCTCCACCCCCGCCAGCTGCTGCTCCTCCTCCTCCTCCTCCTCCGCCTCGTACCCGGGCTCAGAGCTCTGCAGGAGGCCGCTGGAGCTTCCATGGTCCGCCTCATGGACTATGCTGGTGCTGTCTGGGACCACCATGCTCCCAGTCTGCCAGGGAGAGAGAGAGACAACAACACTGATGTCAGCTTAGGGCTGGGCAATAGGCTCTTGGCACAGCAGCCATACTGGAAAGAAATTGGGCCTCCGACTTACTTCCGTCACAGGTGTTACCAATGACACTAATGAAGGCTCTGTTCCATTTCGTGTAGCACAGTGGTTCTCAAGCTTTTTAATTTCAGGGACCCCATAACTCTAAGAGTGTACAAATGGAACCAAATGGACCCTTTGGTTCCATTTGTACACTCTCAGAGTTACACATTCGCAAGGGGGCATTTGGAACCCCCTCAAGGGAACCATGAGGGTCCCTGTACCACACTTTGAGACCCAGTGTAGCAGAGTGTTTCCAGTGAGCCAACATGCACAATATCATAACCCTGACTCTGGCCACATCCACACGGAGACGTTTTTAGGTGAATCCGCATACGTTTTTAATCGTTTTGACGTTTCGTCCACACGGAGCCGGCGTTTTAGGTCCGCAATACGCTTCTTTTTGAAAACGGGTCACAGAGTGGATTAATCTGAAGACGCCACTCTTGCGTCTCCGTGTATACAACCAAATACGCAGCTTTCCTGAACCGATGACGCTATAGCTCCACCTCTTGCTTAAACCGCATGCGCCGAGCACCCCCCCACTGCCTGGAAGCACTTTATATTTGAAATCTGAACGTTTATGTAGATGTACGGGTTGTAAATAGAGAAAGTACAAACACCCGGTTGAATTCAGCCAGGACGGTAGTGACGGCGCTCGCAACCCAGCTGATGCGCAGCATCTCGACTATAGCTGACCAGCAGTGGGTCAAATTCATTTGGGTGGAAGAAGTACTCGGATATTTTACTTAAGTAAAAGTAGCAATACCACTATATAAAAATACTCTGTTACAAGTAAAAGGCCTGTGCTCAAAATGTTACTTGAGTTCAATCAAAGTAAAAGTACAAAAGTATTGGCATCAAAATATACTTAAAGTACTGAAATGTTTGAAAATAGCTGATCTACCAGCTCACAATGCGTCGCGATGCCCGTTGTGAGCTTGTAGATCGGCTATTTTCAAATAGACTATGTAAAATAGGGCAAATAATGTATGTTTTATAATGTAATGATTTATATCTGCAAAGTAACTAGTAACTAAAGCGTTCAAATAATTGCAGTGGAGTAAAAGTACAATATTTTCCTCTGAGATGTAGTGGAGTAGAAGTAAAAGTATTGAAAATTGGAAATACTCGAGTAAAGTAAAAAAATACCTCAAAATTGTACTTAAGTAGCCTACAGTACTTGAGTAATTTCCACCACAGCACCACCCACAGGCCGGACATATATACTACAGCGTTTTCGTTTTGTGGTGTTTTCAGTGGTTTCGTGTGGACACACACATTTCTTGAGACGATTCCGTGTGTACGGTAAACTTTTTGAAAACGACTGTGACATTTTTGAAAACGTCTCCGAGTGGATGTGGCCTCTGTTTGACCAGAATGGAACAGAGCCTTAATTAAGTATCATTGATAACACCTGTGAAGGAAGTAAGGAAGAGGCCCACTTTCTTTCCAATATGCCTGCTGTGCATAGAGCCTATCAACCCAAAATGTATCAAAGCTATTTAAAGATAAAGATAAAGATATTTAGGACCAATAACCAAACCGACCTATGATGACCGAATAATCAAGGAGCACGCTATCTTTTGTTCTTATATATCAACAAATCGACATAAAATCAATTAGTCTGATTGACCTCTTAACCCTGTATTATATTGTGTTGTAAAAATACAATAGATAGTGATAATATAAATATCGTCTCTGTCGGGTGGAAACCTCATACGTCAAACTCTTACTTCTTAGGATTCAAATACAAAAACGGCAAAAGTAGGGCTCTACAAGCTCAAAACGCATCACTTCGCGCTGCGATCTGAGCTTGCAGATCTGAGCTTGCAGATCTGAAACTTTTTATACTCTTGTGTAAAGCTCTCACATGCATGCTTAATTGCTTAACACAGTGGTGCTTAAAGTGGGGTCTGGGGGTTCCCCAGGGGTCCTTGAGGGGGTATCAGGGGTCCCCAGCAAAATTAGGAACAGTTTAACCACTTCAACCCTATTTTATACTTTGAAAATAGATCTTCAATCTCACAACGCTTAGTGTGTGTTGGGAGTCAGAGCCAGTAGAATGTCTTTTTTTCTTTCTCTGAAAAATTTGGGGACATTTTGGAGGGAAAAAACGTTTTTAACACGAATATTCTTATATTGGAGGTACCTTGTACAAAATCTTTTCAGATGGGGGGTCCGCAGTCAAATACATATGAATTTGGGAGTCCTTGACATGAAACTGTTTGAGAAGCAGTGGCTTAACACACTGGTGGTATTATGTAATAGTGAAAACATGGCAACAAGAGGTTTAGCACACCGACCTAACTGGGTTGTTGATATTATTACATTTATTAGAACAGTGGTTCTCAACCAGTGGTCCTTGAGGGGGTTCCAGGGGGTCCCCAGCCAAATTAATAGTTAGGAACCAAATTGACCCGTATGTGTCTGTAACTCTGAGAGTGTACAAATGGAAGCCCCAGACCCCATTTGTACACTCTCCGAGTTAAATGAACACTAATGATGATGATAAAGTGTAGATTGGGAACCCCAAGAAATCAAAATGGTTGAGTCCCTGGTATATCTTCTCAAATGGGGGTCCGTGGGCTAATGTGTTTATTTGGGGGTCCTTGTTGCGAAAACGGTTGAAAACCACTGCATTAGAATTCAACTGAAACAACACTCAACATTGAATTGAACAGAACCACAGGGCTAGTGGTGGACAGACAAAGTACTCAACACCAGTACTTGAGTCAAAGCAGATGGTAGTGAAAATAGCAGATCTACAAGCTCCCAATGCTTGCATCGCGATGGGTTGTGTGAGCTTGTACATTTTCACTATATTTGAAATAGGGATTAAGAGTGGTTATAATTCATTGTGTACTTTTCACCCCCTTCCTAGAAAGGTAGTGGAGTCGAAAGTACTATCATTTGTCTTTGAAACAGCAGTGGAGTGAAAGTCATGAATAAGTCAAGTACCGATACTCAAAATGCTTTACAGTACTCAGTGGTGTAAAGTAACTAAGTACATTTACCCAAGCACTGTACTTAAGTACAATTTTGAGTTTTTTTTTCCAAATTTCAATGCTTTTACTACTCCACTACATCTCAGAGGCAAATATTGTAATTTTTACTCCACTACAATTATTTGAAAACTTTAGTTACTAGTTACTTTGTAGATTTTGATTATCATTACAAAACATACATTAACCACTTCAGCCCTGTATACATTTCGTCCATTTGAAAATAGCAGATCTACAAGTTCGCAACGCGTCACATCACACCGTTAGTGAGCTTGTAGAACTTGTGAAACAGGACATTCTGCATAATGAGTACTTTCTACTTTTGGTAGTACGTTTGATACTAATACTTTTGTACTTTTACTCAAGTAAATTTTGAATTCCGGGCTTTTACTTGTAACATAGTATTTATATATTGCAGTATTGATACCTTTACTTAAGTAAAAAAAAATGGAGTACTTTTCCCACCACTGCTTGGGTCAACCAACGTTTCAATCCCCTCCGCGCCATTGATCATCTTAGCTAGGCGGCTAACAGTAACAGTAACCAACGGTCATAATTATATGCCCATCATCACTCACTCATTCTACATGTCGTCCAACCTTATTAAGTGACAATGTGCTGCAACTACTACTGTACTACTGATGCTTATCTGGCAATGCACTGCACCAAACCCACAACAACCCCAGCGGTATCAAGAACAAAAAATACAAATACGTTACAATCGCTTGATCGCAACTGTTTAGAGTTGCAATCCCAGGTAACCTTTTTTTGTTGCTAGCGGCATCATGCTAACAAGCAAAACAAACCGTACCTACCGGTGGCGGTGCGTAAAGAGCCGTGATGTTTGTTGTCCTTCTGCAAAAAGGGGGATTTTTTTTTTAAACTTCAAATCTTCGGTGCACAAAAAGCGACTGCATGTCGTTAACGTGTGCTGCGTTGCGTAAGCGTAACGCGTTGATAAACACCGGATTTCTTGTGTGATTGTCTGGATAATAGTGCAATTAACGGTAGATTAAAAAATCCATGGCTGCTGGCTTCGCTGTGTGTGTTGCTGCTGCTAAACTGATGGACTCTAGTTAGACCCCAATCACCAGGGGAGACTCTGCACTAGTCCCATAGCCCGAAGGGATGGTCGCGCTCTGATTGGCCAGTTGAGATCCGCTTTCCCCAAAAAATCCTGATCCGCGGTTGGTTGGTTGCGAAAATAGCCGATCTACAAGCTCACAAGGCAGCTATTGTCTGGTGGGTGATGCAGGCGCGCAAGGCGCAACTAGTATGAAATCAGGCGTGATAACTAGAAAAAGTGTTCCTCGGTGCACAGGTCTCCGCCAGGTCAGGTCGGTTATTGTGGCCTCCTGGTGGCGCTATAATAGGCCAATGTGAAAAGTGGGCCATTTCTTCTTGGGCCTTTAACGGAAATCGGGCTGCATTCACGATTTGAGGCATTTTGTTCCAAAAATGTATTTTGCAAAAATCGACCTGCTGGTGGCGCTATAACAGCCCAATGTGGGTGGCATTTCTTCCTCGGCCTAGTGGGAATGTGCGTGCAAAATGTCACGGTAATCGCACGCTACATTCATGATTTGAGGCATTTTGTTAAAAAACGGACCAATCCAGCAAACCAAAGCCAATATTAGCCAATTAGGATGGAATGTGAAATATCAGACAGTATTGATCACATGGCTATAGAGATACTGTGTACCAATTTGCGTGAATTTTGGACAAAATCTGTTGGAGTAATGTAAAAAAAAATGTTTTGCAAAAATCGGCCTCATGGTGGCGCTATAACAGGCCAATCTAAAAAACTCTGGGCAGAGGTTCTGCTCTGGCATCCAGGAGTGTGTGTGCACAGCTTTGCAGCGAGTCCAGGCCAACAGTGCTGGAGATTAGCTGCTTGCAGACAGACGGACGGACGGACAAACAGACAGACAGGGTGCAAAACATAGTCTCTAACTAACTAACTAACTAACTAACTAACTAACTAACTACTTACTAACCAATCTGGGAACCCATCGCCAAATAAAAATGAAAAACAGCGCCCTCTGCTGTTTTTAATCTGTTTTTGAGAGATTATTAACTAACTAACTAACTAACTCACTCACTCACTCACTCACTCACTCACTCACTCACTCACTCACTCACTCACTCACTCACTCACTCACTCACTCACTAACTATAAATACATAATTATTATTTGTTGCTTTATTTAATTAGAAACCCCGAAAATAAATTAATACATTTGCAACATGAATAAATGAATAAAACCATGATTAAACAAGTAAACTAATGTATTTGATTGTGGTTTATTTGTTTAATTTCGCCACACACTCCTCCAGTGTTGTGATGATGATTTCAATTCTTTATTAAGAATAACCCCTTGAGATTGAGATTTTGTTCTCAAACGTTTTCGTGCCAATTGCTAAGGACCCCCAAATTGATATATATTTGGCCCGCGGACCCCCATCTGAAAATGGTTTGTGCCAGGGAAGATTTGTGTAAAAAAATAAAAAAAAATAAGTAATTATTCGACATTTTTCAAACACTTTCAAGATTTTTAGATTTACAAGCTTGCAGCGAGTCACAAGTTTGTATATCTGCTATTTATGAATAGCCAATATATTAATGGATAAAGTGGTTAAAATGATTGTATTAACACATTTTGCTGGGGACCGCCTGGACCTCTGGGGGGGTCCACGGACCCCACTTTGAGAACCAATCAACTAAGCCATTCATAGCTTGACCGACTTCCGAGGTGTAAAGACTGGTGATGCGAGGTCGAGGTTATTGACCGACCATCCCTCTGGACTATAGGATGTAGATTCTTCCAATCAGAACTGCAGCACAGCACTGAAGCCCCTTCCTTCACCCCCTTAGACGCCCCCTTATGGGCTTTATTGAGTACAGCAGGTGATGTAGTTGCTGCTCAAGGCATGATAAATGATTGCCCCTTTTTGTAATATCATTATAAAATTCAAAATGTCTATACTTCATATAAAATAGTAGCCAGCATTGAACGATAGATGGAGTTTCCAAAATCTTTGAGAAACAGTGTTGGTGACTATTCATTTAACAAGAGCATGTGCCAATAAGCAATCTTCTAATCTGTTTAATCTATCAGTTATTATACCATTGTTTCTCAAAGTCGGGTCTGGAGATCACCAGAGGGTCCAATGGACCCTTTTGCCTCTGTAACTTTGAGAGTGTACCTTATGGGTCCATTTGTACACTCTCATAGTTAAATAAACACTCAGGATTTTACATTGTAGATAAGACCAGTGATTCAAAACCTTTTTAATTTCAACGACCCCCAGTGCCCAGTTCAACAGGGGGTCCGGGACCCTTAGGGGGTTACTAAAGGGGGGCCCCCAAATCTGTGTGTGTTCTGGAGGGAACTTTAGCCTAAAATAGCAGATCTACAAGCTGTATATCTACAAAGATCTACAAGAGTTTGTAGATCGGCTATGAGTGTAAGGTCAAGTTTATTAGTGTTTTCGGTTTAAGTGGTTACATGTCTGAAAATATACATTAACATGATCCAATAGTGCTGTCAAACATAATGTCTATATGAAGCTATCTATGAAATCTATGAAAAGGTTGAATATGCAACACAATGTTATACAATATGTAGTGTGGGGTCCCTGCTTCATCTCTCTCTCTCAGCTGAAGGGGTCATTGGTCTGAAAAACCTTGAGACCCCTGCATTAGGCCACAGGCCCCATTTGATACCATATACCTCTGGAACCCCAATCTACACAGTGAAATCCTCAGTGTACACTACACTCTCAGGGTTACAGACCCGTAAGGGTCCATTTGGACCCTTGGTGGTCCCCGAGCTCAACATTGAGAAACAGCCTGTTAGTGTTATACAATATTCTCACTCTGTACTTGCATGCAGCCGTACAGTTGTCATCACCACAATATCCAGCAGATGGTGCCAGTGTGAGGTGTGGCCAGAATGGAGCCAAGCAACTGTAGCACATAATAGCACAGAGAAACTGATGTTAATACATTATGTACTAACACCAAGTGTCTGTACATCCATCTGTATATGTTTTACTGTTTTGTTTCTGTAATTGTTGTTGTGTTTGATTTTGTAATAATCATGCTATATCCTTTTGAACGAAACAGAACTTGCATTCTATTTGTGTTTCATCAGATCAGTGTAGAAAGGCTTGTAGCTTCCTGCAGAACTTGTTTTCTAAGATAATAACTCTGCATTTTATTACCATATTGTTTACACAGACACACCCATGTGGATGGAACACAGCTGACACGAGTGAGACACAGAAGATGCAGGAATGCAATTAATTTACATTCAGATTACAACAGCCTAATGCATTACGGGTGTAACAGTTAAGATAATTCATTGATTTAATAAAATATTTAGAAAATAACTAATCGCTAATAGTTCATTTAATAGAATTAATTAAATTCGCCCATAGAGTTGCATCAGTTAACCATATTCAACCTGGCATCCCTATTTTGGGTAACCTCGGTCCCAGCCTCACTCATCTGCGAAAAGAAGAGCCTGGTCACGACCTAAAGCAGCGAGTGTCTAGGTCCTAGACTAGGAAGTCCTGAGTGGACAGAATTTCCGTTTCCCCCGGAAATGATATTTTTTGACCAATCACAACACTCGTTTCATTCACGGAGAATGTTAACAGATTTGTAAAGCATCAACGTCATTTCCTTGGGCGGTACTTCCGCCAAATTCAACCATTTCCGGTTGTCAACTTCCTAGACAACCAACATCCCAGGTCTTAACCAGGGTGTATTTTGAGCATGTCATTATAGGTAAATTACAGAAAACCATAGATCTACAAGCTCACACTGCGTTGCGATGCACTGCATTGCATTGTGAGCTCGTAGATCTGCTATTTTAAGTAACACATAGTATTTCTTCCACCAATGCTGACATGACATGTTCGGTATGGATGTATGATTGCATGAAGCCATGAGAATCACCCGAGTTAAGATTGAACAGAATGTCTTTACCCAGAAGCACTGGCGGCACACTGCAACAGAAGCATGTATAAGCATGCCTCCCACTCTGTTCTATATGTTCACATTAAGACACGCTCATCATATTATCCATTAAATATAGACTATGAGGCACAAGGCACATATGGACACACCAGCCAAACACAATCAAATGCACACTCCTTCCCTTTGGAATCCTTCTCTGTTCAGACTCAGCTTGTAGATCAGCTATATTTTAGAATAGACTCAGACTAAATAGGGCTTGATTGTTTTGTAAAAGTATTATAAAATGAAATAACTTGTCACTGAGGTTTTCAAATAATTGCAGTGGAGTAAAAAAAAAGAAACAATATTCACCTCTGAGATGTAGTGGAGTGGAAGTATAAAGTATTGAAAAATTGACATATAAGTGAAGTAAAAGTAGGCTACCTCAAAATGTAAGTACGGAACTTGATTAAATGCATGTACATGGTTGCTTTCCACCACTATCCCTGTGAATGTGTGGCAAAACAGCTAAATGCAAGATCCTTCTCTGTTCAGGCCAATTTCACAATCCAATAAAATCCCCTCAGCCCTCATCCATCATGATAACACATTTATTTCTTAGCAGCACCCTCGTAGGTGTGATGTAACACTTGCAGCAGGTACAGACCTGTTGTACAAGTAGATGCAGGGGATCAGCCAAGATGGCTGGCTCTCCCTCAACCATGCATATCTAAAACCAAGGTTGCACACCTCAGTGCTTCTCAAGCCTTTTCATTTCAAGGCCCCCCGAGTTTGGTATGGATTAGACCACGGACCCCCATAAGTCTCCAAGAAACTTTCGGAGTTACAGACCTGTGAGCCATTTGGTTCCTAACTATCAATAATCCAGCTGGGGACCCCCTCAACCGAAATCAAGGACCCCTGGGGGTCTCCCACTTTGAGAACCACTGACATATGACATACAAGTGCTGCAGACTGAATAGTAAACAGTCTTGTCTTATACAAAATAAATAGTGCTTTCATGTAAAATGCATAATTTTCTAAGCTCAAACATTATAAATGTAATCGTAGTAGGAATACATTGATCTCGGCCTGAAGTGTGAGAGAAGATATACCGTTTCCACCATGTTTTGTGTATTGCAGTGCTTGGTGTTAAATGTAAATATTTACATTTTTCTTTGTCATCGATGGCTGACTGGTTTACATGTCTCATATTACAGGAATCCTGTCCTGACTTCTCTTCTCTGTCCTGACACTCTTTGCTTTGCCTGTAGTGTAAACCGCTGGCTCTCAAACATTTTCATGTCAAGGACCCCCAAATGTATATGTATTCTGGCACAAATAAAAAGAATAAGAAAACTTGTCGACTTGTTTTTCAGAACTTCCCAAGATTTAAAAAAAAAAAAAAACTTTTCAGGAAAACTATTTTGAACACAACAGATACATGCAAATGATCACTCTTTAGTTTTTAGTTAAAAAAAACTGTCAAAATGTATCATAGGAATACCTGCAATGTAATACATTTTATATTACAGCTAGATTAAACTAAAATAGTCAAACTCAGTTTTTATCATAAACACTTCATAATGAATTAATAATGACTAAACATATTGTGCTCCCCACCTGTGCTCAGTCTGAACACCTCAGCAATAATCAACTGGGTGAAACTGAAATCTGAATCCCCCCTCAGGATAAAATAGGTCTAATTATTATTATTAAACTGTTAAAATCAAGTTGATTTGAGACCAGATCAAAAAAATAACATTTTGATAAAGACTTTTTATTTATTTTCATTATTAGCAAAACAAAAATATAGGTGTTACTTTAAAGAATATTTCCTGAAGACACTGGCATCATTTACAGGCATACGTAGGTACATACTGTATGGGGTTGTGCTGCTGATGGCAGATTGGTATTGCCACACATTTTACAAGGTGCAAAAGCTAAAAAAAAAAAGAAGTAAATTATGTGACAAATCAAACTTTTCAACCACTGACTGCATTAGATTAAATGCCTTGTAAATTCTACATGGCAAACATGGTCCTATAAAAAGCAGAAGTTGAGACAGACAGGATGATGGATGGAGTTTCAATGATGGCGATTGTGTTTCACTTGCTGGCAGCTTCCTTCTTCTCTGCTTCTATCTCTGTATATGTGAGAGAGAGAGAGAGAGAGAGAGAGAGAGAGAGAGAGAGAGAGAGAGAGAGAGAGAGAGAGAGAGAGAGAGAGAGAGAGAGCGAGAGCGAGAGAGAGAGCGAGGGAGAAAGAGAGCGAGAGAGAGAGAGAGAGAGAGAGAGAGAGAGAAAGAGAGAGGATCAGTCAAAAACATAAATTGAGTCATCATGACATGTATTTGTCAGTCAGTCAAATTCTCCTTCACTGTGTATTGTATTTGTATATATTTCTTGGAATATTGTATTTTACATGGCACTTATATAGTTATAGTTGAATAGTTGCCTCAAGGTGCATTTTTTACTGGCAACATGGATGTTCTGTATTCAGTGAACTTATAATACATACTAGAGCCCGACCTATTTTAATGTAAAGTTAGTATAGTTAAGTATAACAAAGCATTTTTTACAGAGAGATGTTTGGGATAATTAAGAAATTGTTCTATTTGTGTTTGTGTTTAAATTGTTCTGTTTGCATCGCATTGCTATGCGTTGTGAGCTTTAGATTGGCAATTTTTGCTACAACAAAGTATATAGGGCTTAAGTGGCTAATTGTACTCTTATGGGTCCATTTTTACATTCTCAGACTGAGCTAGACGAACTGTCAGAATTTGACTGCGTAGCTGCTTCACCAATGTGTGTAAATATATATTATGTATAACAAATTCACAACCTCTACTTTGAATATTGCATTTGCAACCTGACTTTTGTCCACTGACTGGGAGAGGCCCCAGTTAGTGAACAACACTCACAAACAAAATTACAATTACAAATTATGTTTGCCTTTCTGTAAACAAATAATGATATGACAAATAAGTTAAACATACACAGAAATGACTGACATTGGGCCTGCACCAATAATTCAAATTAATTATGTATTATGGCCAAAATATGCCACACATATAATAATTGTATACTTTCAAAAAATAATACAATGCGTCTCAATGCGACGAGCTGTGAGCTTGTGGATCAGCTATTTTTGCTATTATTCAATCAGTGATTATCTCAAATAGTTGCGAACAGGTGATTATGTAATAATTGTGACAGGCCTACAGAGTGAAACAAGTTCTTCCACGGCTGCAGCCTGCAAGTTAATCAGTAATTCATCTTCTGTTTGACTTCCTCTCTGAGCACAATGGAGGGGGAGGGGTTGAGCTGAACTGAAAGACAGCATGAAGGGTGGGGTCACCATCACCAGTGGTGGGAAGTAGCTACTCAGGTACTGTACTCAAGTACAACCTTTAGTACTTTGACTTTACTTTCCATTTCAATACTTTGTTCTTCTATTCCGTTACATCTCTGAGGCAAATGTTGTACTTTTTACTCCACTGCAATTATTTGACAACTTTAGTTACTAGAACTGACCTTTGACAAAACGTTTTTTGGCCCTTTAAGATATTTTGATGCCAAATTAATACTTTTACTCAAGACAGTAAACATTTAGTAAATGGTTAAATCTGTCTGTGGGTTTTATAAATATTAAACAAATTAAGTGTATTAATAAGAGTTTGTGAACTACTTTGGATCCATTATTTTCCCCATTTCCTGAAAAGTAATTTTGGACATACAAGCATTCCACCAGTGACCATATCAACCAGGGGGTCCTTGAAATAACAAAAAAAAGTTGAAAATCACTGACAGAAGGGACCACAATGGACCACAATGGAAACACGCCCCTCGGGGGTTATTGTGTTACTTATCCTTTTAGCATAGCGTTGTTACTGTACTACTGCCATACTGTTTTCAACCAATAAAAAAACAGCAACAGGTGTGGTTGTGGACAGATTGGACACATACCTTCCTGTGTGGGCAGTGGGTTCTTCTCTTTGGTCTCGGTTCTTTTCAGAGAGCTCCTGTTGAAACCTTTCACTTCGTCTGTCACTGGGTTCTCTGTGTTCGGACTCTGTGGCTTTGGGTCTGGCATCTTGGATTATTTCTGGTGGAGAAGGGAAGCAGAATCAGAATAAGAGGGTTTACAGGTGTTATAAAGCAGTGGGTGTAATTTGTGTTTCCGTGCATGCTCCATCATGTTGTAGTATTCTGTGAGAAGAGAGAGGATAGAGGTAGAGTGAGAGCAGAGGGGCAAGAGATAGAAAACAGGTTAAATAGAATACACACACACACACACACACACACACACACACACACACACACACACACACACACACACACACACACACACACACACACACACACACACACACACACACACACACACACACACACACACACACACACACGACTATTGGAAGGAAAGGACATGAGGGACATGTTCATACAGGTAAAAATTCAGCCCTCAGCTAAAGAGACATGCTGATCCTTGACTATACCTACCCCTGAAGTTATGTACTTCAATGGCGCGTGCGCACACACACACACACACACACACACACACACACACACACACACACACACACACACACACACACACACACACACACACACACACACACACACACACACACACACACACACACACACACACAGAGCATTTTACAAGCCACCTTCTCACAACGGAGAACAAATATGTAGTACTAGTGTAGGTAGTTGAGGTGTCATGTTACACTCTCATTCTGTAATGTGCGCACCAGCCTGGGAAAGAGTCATGTCATAGGCTATAGCACTGGTTCTCAACACCTGGTCCAGGGACCACGAGCGGTCTCTGAATAGACCTTTACGGGTCTGTTACTCTGATAGAGTACAATACATTTGTGCGCTCTCTGCGTTAAATGAACACTGAGCATTTTACAGTCTAGATTAGGGTTCCAGTGTCGTTTAGTAACTAAACGTATACATTATAGCTACAAATTATATAATCATAACTACAAATTATAATAGTTATCTGTTCATATCAAGTCAAAAATATAAACAACAAGAAAAATCACCTCAAATCACCCAAAGTGGGCCGACTATTTGAAACGTATCAAAACATAAAAAATAATGCCAATTAATGCCAATATACCATGACATTATATAAAACAATAGAACTTGAGTAATATAAATAATGTTCATGCATGGATGAATTCAACTAATATGCAATGTATTTGTATAGCACTTTTTTAATATATATATCCAAGCCCTTTGCAAGGCTTTAAACAAAGAAAAACAATTAATTCATGTAACACAAAAATAATTCAAAAAGTTGTCTTGAAAAAACAACAGCAGAGAATTTTGACTTTAAAATAGCAGGTCTATTCGTCACCTGCATAACTTGGGAAACAGAACGACTGCAGGCAGAGAGATCTTGCACGTCTTAAGTGTGTTTAAATGTGACACTGGTGAAACTTAAACTACTGTATCAATCACTTTGACTTACAGGCCCCCATAACTCTGAGAGCACTCTCGGAGTTACAGACCTGTAAGGGTCCATTTGGTTCCAAATAGTAATATCCATTATTTGTCTGGGGACCCCCTCAAGGCCCCTGGGGTTCCCGGACGACACTTGGTGAGAACCACTGTTCTAAAGCACAGGTGAAGGTGCCAGGTGGAGAATGTATTCGCTTCTATTGGAAGATAGACCACAGCCCCTGCTTAATATGTATATATATATATATATATATATATATATATATATATATATATATATATATATATATATATATATATATATATATATATATATATATATATATATATATATATATATATATATATATATTTATTTATTTATTTTTTAAATATAAAACAGCCTACAAAGATGGCATACCAAAAATAATGCATAAACATTAAAACTATAAAACGTATTTATTGATATATATATATATTTTTTTTTTACCTGATGATGCTGTGATGATGTGCTGTGCTCTACAGGTTCTATGTGTCTGTGTGTAATTCGTGCCAAGCAAACTGTTTAAATAGACTTAACACGCCCTTCTAGCCGTCAACCTGACACCAAGCCACACTGTCATTGGCCAGAGCCTGTCAGGGGAAACACTATCATTGGACAGAACAGTTCTGGAAAAAGTACTCACATTTTGTACATAAGTAAAAGAATCAAAAGAGTACTGCAATATAAAAATACCCTGTTAGGGCGCGCTCCCACCGTACTTTTATTTTACCTCTGGGGCAGAATCTGCCAATGCTTTGTCAATGCAAATGCGTGGATTCTTTCAAATTCAAATTTACTTGAGTAAAAGTACAAAAGTAATTGGTATCAAAATGTACTATACTGTATAAAATGTATATATATCTTTTGAAAATAGCAGATCTACAAGCTCACAATGCGTCTCATCGCGAGAGACATTGAGAGCTAAGATCGGCTATTTTCAAATGGACGAAATGTATATAGGGCTGAAGTAGTTAATGCATATTTTGTAATAATAATTCAAATCCACAAAGTAACTAGTAACTAAAGTTTTCAAATAATTGTAGTGGAGTAAAAGTATAATATTTGTCTCTGAAATGTAGTGGAGTAGAAGTAAAACACTGACAATTGGAAATACTACAATAAAGTAAAAGTACCTCAAAATTGTACTTAAGTACAGTACTTGAGTAAATGAATGTAGATAGTTACTTAACCGACCACTGGTACTACCTTCGAATCTAATAAGACTCAGGGGTAAGATCTCAGAGTCAAATATTGTAAGTTTAGTGAATACAGCTTTCTTTTCTTTTTACCGGTACTTGTTTTCTTTTTTTGGTGCTACTTTTACTTAAGTAAAAAAAAAAAATCGAGTATTTCTTCCAACACTGCAGAGAACAAACAGTACATAATTATGTGTCCCTGGATATATCCCTAAACTTTAGTTTACTAGTTACTTTTTAGATTTGGATTATTATTGCAAAACATATATTAACCACTTCAGCCTTCGGCTATTTTCAAATGATTTGTATACATTTAAAAACTTGTGAAATGGGTCATTCTGTATAATGAGTACTTTCTACTTTTGGTACTTTAAGCACATTTTAATACCAATACTTTCGTGCTTTTACTTTTTGAATACGGGACTTCTATATCTACATTGGAGTATTGATACTTTTACTTAATTAAAACATGTGAGTACTTTTTCCACCACTGAAAGTAGCCTATGTGACATAATAATAAGATCCCCATATTGAGCGTCATGTCTCTGTCGAGTGCGTTTGCTTCACTTGTTTTCGTCACCACACCGCCATCTGGTGGATGGAAAAGGACACGACTTGTATTTGACTATTATCTAAAACAGGACTGAACAGGGGCGAACTAGTCGGAAATCAAGCAATAGGCTTTATGCATAGCAGCCATATTGGAAAGAAATTGGGCCTCTTCTTACTTCCTTCACAGGTGTTACCAATGATACTAATGAAGGCTCTGTTCCATTCTGGTCAGGGTGCTGATATCGTGCATGTTGGCTCACTAGAAACACTCCATTTTGGTTCCTAAATGGCCCCTTATGGTGGGTGTGTAACTCTGAGAGTGTACAAATGGAACCAAATGGGTCCATTTGGTTCCATTTGTACACTCTCATTCCCAATATGGCTGCTGTGCATAGAGCCTAATAAAGGTAGCGTAGGTGATATTTGTTGGTATTTTTTTTGTTTTTGTTAAAAAGGTTACACTATTCTGATAGTTATCATTGCTACAGTGTTTCGGTCACAGGGGTCTCTCCAGCTCTTTAGTAAACAGAATATTGTACATTTTCAGGTAGGTGACAACATTTAAGCCAATCAGGAGAGAGCTCTGAAATGCATTTTATGTTTAATAAAGAGCTGGAGAGACATGGGAGACTCCTTTTACTGAACAAACACTCTAGCAATGAGTACTATCAGAATATAGAGCTATTTAACACTTATTTTAACCAAAGTAAGTCACTTACACTACCGTTAAGGAAAAAAGGAAATAAGGAAATAATAATAATAATAATAATAATAATAATAATAATAATAGTTTTAATGTGTAAAAATAATAAAAATAAAGAACAACCATTGAATGGAAGGAGTGTCCAATTTTTTTTGGACTAAAATCCCATCTCTTATCTGTTCGGAAAGCCTGTGAGTTATAGAGTTTTAATATATCACATCTATGGAAGTCCCAAAATAAAGTCAAAAAATGCAAAAATAAATACAATAAACGAGTCCCTTAGCATCAACTAGCATTGTTGCCAGATTTTGCAAGAGAAGTAAGCAACCAGGTCTAGGAAAACAAGCCCAAAAGAAGCAACTAAGGCACTAGGCATACTGTATACATTGAAATGAGCAGATCTACAACTACAAGCTCTGCTATTTAAAAAAAAATCTTGAAATAAAATCTGGAATATTTGAAAGATTTTTGCAACATTCTAACAGGGTAACTTAGGGCGCGCTCCCACCGCACTTTTATTTTACCTCTGGGGCAGAATCTGCCAATGCTTTGTCAATGCAAATGCGTGGATTCCTGGTCTTGCGGATTTTTTCCCAAGAATCCATGCATTTGCATTGACAAAGCATTGGCAGATTCTGCCCCAGAGGTAAAATAAAAGTGCGGTGGGAGCGCGCCCTAAGGCTTCATAGAGGACAATGAGATCTTGGACAATGCCTTGGCAGGAGTTGGGATCAGTAAGGACAGCAATCCCACACTGCTGAGGAACGAGATCCACACCAGGCCAGATGCACCACCCTTGCACGTTAGCAGATGAGCCAACTCAGTCCAACACATTGCAGACATGCACTGTGAAGCGTCGGAGGACTGAGGGGTCGTGCATTGACCGAACCTGGAAGAGATTGCGCTTGTAGTTTTTCCAATTTCATGTAAATAGTTCATATGTTAAATAGTGTGTAATGTGTAAATAGTAATATGAAGTTGTTTATGAAAGTTCTGTATTTTTTTTATTTGTTCATGTTCATATAATGTTAAATAGTGTGAGGTGATATGTAATAGTAATATTAAGTTGTTTATGAAATTTGTTCATGTAAATAAACAAAACAAAGTTTAGGAATTTGTTTGGTAGATTATTTCTGTTGTATTGCCATTGATTCTTGGCAATAACTTTTATACTGTTGGGAAGCCTGTTTATTTCCCTTTTAAATGTTGGTAAGGAACATGCATTTGTGGGACTACTCGGGATTGGGAATGATGCAAATTACATGCATTTGTTAGATGAGCAGTGCAGTAAGTAACTAAGTATATTTACTCAAGTAATAGTAAAATCCGCATCCCGTTGTGGTCTTGTAGATGGTGTATTTTAGGCACACGGCACCATTGTACGAGGAATGCGTCTTGGTGTAGGCCTATGTTCAATAGGCTACTTTTATCAACCTACAACTGCTGGTGTTTATTATTGAATACATCAGTTGCACTAAAGCTGAATTGTCTTATTACATTAAATTACATGTAAGCAAACTATAAACCCTAAAACCACACATGCTGTTGCTGACTTATGAGCCATAGTGTCAAGGTTCAAAGGGCACCTGTGATGATGAGCAGGAACAACCCATAATATTCACACTGAAATAGGTTTCTATGTAGGCCAAGGCCTTTCAAATGATGGCTTTGCTGTTGTCCTATGACAGTTTAATTTCCATCTCCTTCCAAGCTATAGTCTTAACAGTCATACATTCTCAGACCATTTCAGAGTCATCCTAGATAACATCAGTCAAACATACTGTATGTTTCAGGAATTATTTAGTAACCAAGTGTGTTATATTGATATTGATGTGTACCTCATCCATTACAATTTGGAAAATTGTAGGGGGGCGCACCCTTAGCGCACCCTTAGTTCTGACACTGTGGGGGCTGGGGTGCTCCACATGCACGAGCTCCACATGCACTCGCGAGCACACACGTCAGCCGCCCGCGAGCCGTCAATCATTAACACAACAACGCACCTTCAGGGGCGAGCCGTTTTTAACACCTTAAACAATGGCCTCATCCTGGCTGCTTTGCATAAAAAGAGCTAGTAGCCTGCAGACACTCACAAAGTTATCCCTCCCTATCTAGCTCTGGTCCATAGCGTTAGAAGGAGTTCTCCTTAATGCTATGGTACTTTCGATTCTTCCCCTCGCACCGCGGTAGCGCAGCCTCTCGTCTGGTCTAGTAAAAAAAAAAAACTTTTCTGGCCAAAAAGTGTATTTTAGACGTGACACGTGAGGTGGGGGCTCACAGTGTTCCCATTTAGTAAAGTAGGCTTTCAACTCCATAAAACCGTCTTTGTTTTGGTGAGTAGCAAAAGGGTATTTTTTTTTTAAACTTGTTTTAAAAAACACTGTTTTGAAAGCAATGTAAGCCTTAAAAAAAAGTAATTCAAGTAAAGACAAGTTGACTGATTATTTTAAGTACTTATGTGTGGGTGAATCTATGTAAAGGGCTTTTATATAAAACTAAAAGGAAAATAAAATAATCAATTAATTGAAACAAAAATAAAAAATATAGCTGCAAGCAGCGATAATACGGGGCCAGTGAGAGAGAGACAGACAGACATGGAAACTGGAGAGAGAGAGAGAGAGAGAGAGAGAGAGAGAGAGAGAGAGAGAGAGAGAGATGGAAACTGGAGAGAGAGAGAGAGAGAGAGAGAGAGAGAGAGAGAGAGAGAGAGCCATGGAAACGGAATAGATTGAAGAGAGACATGGAAACGGAATAGATTGATGAGAGAGAGAGATATGGAAACAGAATGGATAGATTGGACATCTCAACCTATTGCCATTAACAGGAATCGAACTCTCAACCTTCGGACTAGGATAAGGATAATTCCTTTTAACAGGTCGTTCATGAAAGTCCTTGTGGTCTTGTTTCCAATGAGAACCTGTGAGCAATTAGGGGTTAAGAGTCTTGCTCAAGGACAAATTTAATTTCATCGACGCATATGCTGGGATGGCCTGGAATCGAACCTGGGGCAACCAGGGCCTCTGGTTTTTTAAATTAATCTTATGTGTTCCATAGCACAATGTGAATGGATCACATAGCCAAATACATATATTTTTTTCTTTTTATGTTTATGATTTGTTTCTGTTTATTGCTTTTTGTTTTTGTTTTGTTTTTTTCCTTTTTGTAATTTGTTTTTAAATGTATGACACATGTTTGTAAAATGTATTGTTTTTAGATGCGGACCCCAGGAAGACTAGCGGTGCTTCAGGGCACAGCTAATGGGGATCCTTATAAATAAACAAATAAACAAACCACCCAGCTATGGCCGCCCCATGATAGGCTAGTAGGCTGCAACACTACCTATAGTGCTATAGCTTTGTCCAGGCTGATGTTTTCTGTTGAAGATCATAAACTCTTGCCTTCTGTCATGAACCAAGCCAACACTAAGATCACTCGTTCACAAACCATTTACCAATAGAGAAATTGTATGTCTCCTCGCTACCGAAAACAGTGAAAGCAGCCGATCTACAAGCTCAGAAACACGTTGCTATCTGAAAAGTTTTGAGATTGTAGATCGGCTATTTTCAGAATGAAGTATGTCATACGTTGAAAAAACGTACTCTCAAATAAGCATTTCAGGTTATCTTTACCATTTGCACATGAATTCATTGATACAGTCATGTTGTTTGCAATTCAACTTAAATTAAGTCTGCATCAAGTGAGGCTTGAACTGGCGACCTTGAGATTGTGAGGCATTCATTTAAGGGAGACGCCATTGGCCCAACAGACAAGTAACTGTGAAAAAGGAGATCACACAGATGATACAGTTTCACGCAAATAGCTGAAAAATCCTGGGTTTAAGTGTTTTTCAAACTGCTCAAAATTGCGGACAATCTAAGGGCGGAGCTTACTGGTCAAAGCGATAGATGTGTTCCTCATGAGTCAAGGCACAAGTGTAAGCAAGTTTCACGACTTTCGGCCAAGCGAGGCATGACTTTTGCCTGTTTAAAGTCTGCCTTTTCAAAAAATTGCTATAGCGCCCCCTTTTGGCCAATTAGAGTGAGATTGGTTTCAGTGATATTTGGAATGACCCTGTACATTTCTGCCAAGTTTCAAAGAAATGTGAGTCTGCATGTATGTTTTAGGCACAGATGAATAATTTTCATAAAACTGTAATAGTTAAAATCTATCTCCTCCTGGGATTTTTGAGCAATCTGCACGAAACGTTTAACACTTGAACTTTGGACCTCTGCCTACAAAAATTTCCAACGGATTTTCCATAAGTGAAAAAATGCAGAAGTTAGGAGCCAATGACTGTTTTTCATATAATTAAAAATGGTGGAAGATCTAAAGGTCAGAGGTCAAAAGTCAGAGTGTGAAAGTTGTTCAGCATGAGGAGACGCATATGTGTATCCAAGTTTCATGGCTGTAGGTCAAACAGGGCATGAGTTGTACCTGGTCAAAGTTGGCATATTCAATTGAGTGCTATAGCGCCACCTTTGGACGAAAGATTGTGAGAATTATTTTTTGATCGTTTTTCATGACCATCTACCATATGGCCGAGTTTCGTAAAAAGCGACAGCGCGGTTCAGCCAGAACTGCGAAAAGTGGCAGAAGTGACAGAATACTGCCAATAACAATACAGTTCCAGAGCAGAGCTCTGGCCCCGTAAAATTAAGTCTGCATCAAGTGAGGCTTGAACTGGCGACCCTGAGATTGTGAGGCCTTCATTTAAGGGAGACGCCATTGGCCCAACAGATAAGTAACTGTGAAAAAGGAGATCACACAGATGATACAGTTTCACGCAAATAGCTGAAAAAATCCTGGGTTTAAGTGTTTTTCAAACTGCTCAAAATTGCGGACAATCTAAGGGCGGAGGTTACTGGTCAAAGCGATAGATGTGTTCCTCATGAATCAAGGCACATGTGTAAGCAAGTTTCACGACTTTCGGCCAAACGAGGCATGACTTATGCCTGTTTAAAGTCTGCCTTTTCAAAAAATTGCTATAGCGCCCCCTTTTGGCCAATTGGAGTGAGATTGGTTTCAGTGATATTTGGAATGACCCTGTACATTTCTGCCAAGTTTCAAAGAAATGTGAGTCTGCATGTATGTTTTAGGCACAGATGAATAATTTTCATAAAACTGTAATAGTTAAAATCTATCTCCTCCTGGGATTTTTGAGCAATCTGCACGAAACATTTTACACATGAACTTTGGACCACTGCCTACAAAAATTTCCAACGGATTTTCCATGAGTGAAAAAATGCAGAAGTTAGGAGCCAATGACTGTTTTTCATATAATTCAAAATGGTGGGCGATCTAAAGGTCAAAGGTCAAAAGTCAGACCACGAAAGTTGTCGGGCATGAAGAGACGCATGTGCGTATCGAAGTTTCATGGTTGTAGGTCAAACAGGGCATGAGTTGTACCTGTTCAAAGTTGGCACTTTCAATTGAGTGCTATAGCGCCACCCTTTGACGAATGAGTGTGAGAATTATTTCTTGGTAGTTTTTCATGAGCATCTACCATATGGCCGAGTTTCGTAAAAAGCGTATGCACGGTTAAGCCAGAACTGGCAAAAACAAGTATTTTTCAAACTGCTCAAAATTGCGGAAAATCTAAGGGCGGAGCTTAATGGTCAAATCGATACGTGTGTTCCTCATGAGTCAAGGCACATGTGTAAGCAAGTTTCACGACTTTCGGCCAAACGAGGCATGACTTATGCCTGTTTAAAGTCTGCCTTTTCAAAAAATTGCTATAGCGCCCCCTTTTGGCCAATTGGAGTAAGATTGGTTTCAGTGATATTTGGAATGACCCTGTACATTTCTGCAAAGTTTCAAAGAAATGTGAGTCTGCATGTATGTTTTAGGCACAGATGAATAATTTTCTTTAAATTGTAATAGTTAAAATCTATCTCCTCCTGGGATTTTTGAGCAATCTGCACGAAACGTTTAGCACTTGAACCTTGGACCACTGCCTACAAAAAATTCCAACGGATTTTCCATAAGTGAAAAAATGCAGAAGTTAGGAGCCAATGACTGTTTTTCATATAATTAAAAATGGTGGGAGATCTAAAGGTCAGAGGTCAAAAGTCAGAGTGTGAAAGTTGTTCAGCATGAGGAGACGCATATGTGTATCCAAGTTTCATGGCTGTAGGTCAAACAGGGCATGAGTTGTACCTGGTCAAAGTTGGCATTTTCAATTGAGTGCTATAGCGCCACCTTTGGACGAAAGATTGTGAGAATTATTTTTTGATCGTTTTTCATGACCATCTACCATATGGCCGAGTTTCGTAAAAAGCGACAGCGCGGTTCAGCCAGAACTGCGAAAAGTGGCAGAAGTGACAGAGTACTGTGAATATTACGGGGCCAGAGCAGAGCTCTGGCCCCGTAAAATTAAGTCTGCATCAAGTGAGGCTTGAACTGGCGACCCTGAGATTGTGAGGCCTTCATTTAAGGGAGACGCCATTGGCCCAACAGATAAGTAACTGTGAAAAAGGAGATCACCAGTGGCGTCGTTAGGGGTGGGCTTCGGTGGCTATAGCCACCAATGTTTTGTCCAAAGCCACCAATAAAAAAAAAAAATTTTTTTAAAAATTAAAAGTTTTTTTTTTTTTTGAATTATATATGTATCACCCTAATCTAACCCTACCCCTAACCCTAAAACCGAAATAAAGTAACCCAAAACGGGGGAAAAAGCACCCTAATCCGCGAAATCCGCGGTAAAAAACGCGCGCGCGCGGGAGGAGGGGCACATGCACGCGCGCGCATGTGCCCGTTGCCTGCGGGGCTAAGCCCCCGACCTAGTAGAGACCTAGCGACGCGTCTGGAGATCACACAGATGATACAGTTTCACGCAAATAGCTGAAAAATCCTGGGTTTAAGTGTTTTTCAAACTGCTCAAAATTGCGGACAATCTAAGGGCGGAGCTTACTGGTCAAAGCGATAGATGTGTTCCTCATGAGTCAAGGCACATGTGTAAGCAAGTTTCACGACTTTCGGCCAAACGAGGCATGACTTATGCCTGTTTAAAGTCTGCCTTTTCAAAAAATTGCTATAGCGCCCCCTTTTGGCCAATTGGAGTGAGATTGGTTTCAGTGATATTTGGAATGACCCTGTACATTTCTGCCAAGTTTCAAAGAAATGTGAGTCTGCATGTATGTTTTAGGCACAGATGAATAATTTTCATAAAACTGTAATAGTTAAAATCTATCTCCTCCTGGGATTTTTGAGCAATCTGCATGAAACATTTTACACATGAACTTTGGACCACTGCCTACAAAAATTTCCAACGGATTTTCCATAAGTGAAAAAATGCAGAAGTTAGGAGCCAATGACTGTTTTTCATATAATTCAAAATGGTGGGCGATCTAAAGGTCAAAGGTCAAAAGTCAGACCACGAAAGTTGTCGGGCATGAAGAGACGCATGTGCGTATCGAAGTTTCATGGTTGTAGGTCAAACAGGGCATGAGTTGTACCTGTTCAAAGTTGGCACTTTCAATTGAGTGCTATAGCGCCACCCTTTGACGAATGAGTGTGAGAATTATTTCTTGGTAGTTTTTCATGAGCATCTACCATATGGCCGAGTTTCGTAAAAAGCGTATGCACGGTTAAGCCAGAACTGGCAAAAACAAGTATTTTTCAAACTGCTCAAAATTGCGGAAAATCTAAGGGCGGAGCTTAATGGTCAAATCGATACGTGTGTTCCTCATGAGTCAAGGCACATGTGTAAGCAAGTTTCACGACTTTCGGCCAAACGAGGCATGACTTATGCCTGTTTAAAGTCTGCCTTTTCAAAAGATTGCTGTAGCGCCCCCTTTTGGCCAATTGGAGTAAGATTGGTTTCAGTGATATTTGGAATGACCCTGTACATTTCTGCAAAGTTTCAAAGAAATGTGAGTCTGCATGTATGTTTTAGGCACAGATGAATAATTTTCTTTAAACTGTAATAGTTAAAATCTATCTCCTCCTGGGATTTTTGAGCAATCTGCACGAAACGTTTAGCACTTGAACCTTGGACCACTGCCTACAAAAATTTCCAACGGATTTTCCATAAGTGAAAAAATGCAGAAGTTAGGAGCCAATGACTGTTTTTCATATAATTCAAAATGGTGGGAGATCTAAAGGTCAGAGGTCAAAAGTCAGAGTGTGAAAGTTGTTCAGCATGAGGAGACGCATATGTGTATCCAAGTTTCATGGCTGTAGGTCAAACAGGGCATGAGTTGTACCTGGTCAAAGTTGGCATTTTCAATTGAGTGCTATAGCGCCACCTTTGGACGAAAGATTGTGAGAATTATTTTTTGATCGTTTTTCATGACCATCTACCATATGGCCGAGTTTCGTAAAAAGCGACAGCGCGGTTCAGCCAGAACTGCGAAAAGTGGCAGAAGTGACAGAATACTGCCAATAACAATACGGTTACAGAGCAGAGCTCTGTCCCCGTAACAACAAATTAACAATGCAACAAAATAATAAGAAATATAAATACATTAATAATCACATGTTGAATACAGTATTTCAGCTAGCACTGAGCTGAGTGGCTATGTGCACATGCCTGCGCGCGCGTGTGCACGTGACGTCATAAAATACAGCACCCTTAGTTCAAAAATCCACAGCTCACCACTGCATACGTATAACAATCACGTGCACAACAGATGCACATCACACACACAACACATGTACTCATAAGCACCATAACAACAATGATTTACAGGGTTACATTGGTCAGTGTTCTTTCAGTCTTGAATAGTGATTCTCAGAAGGTTTCAAATGGACCCACATTTTTGGTGTGGGACCAAGAAGTCAAGGCCCAATATATTAGGGTCCTGTGCCTGCTTTTGGGTGCCGACCCACTGGTTGAGAATCAGTATTGTAGAGCAGGGGCCTTCAACTTTTTTTCTTTTGTTTTCTTATTTTCATCCCGCGGGGGAACTTCAGTTGTCAGCTTCACCCAGATGAGGGCTTCCCCCAAAGGAGCACGGAGGGGGGAGAAGTTAGGGGGGAAAGTGTCTTGCTCAGGGACAATTTTAGTCATTGCTGAGGCCTGGAATCTAAATAATGTTAAATACACACAACACTGGGTTTCTTCACAAGAATAAGCATGCAAGCAAAGTATCATGCACTAGAGTTACAACCCCAATACAGCCTACCACCCGTGACCAACCACCTGTCAGGACTACAACTATGGCCCACCCGTAATACTGGCACGGACGGAGCCAAATATACCTCAAATATACCTTAGTATTAGGCACAGAACAGCTGGCTTGCACAACACAATAAACCTAAATGAAATAACCAAATAATAACCAAAATAACAAGGACAAAAACAGCAGAGGCAAACAGAGCTTCTACTAACAAAACAAAAGGACATAATTAATGACCGGTCAATGACTTATGACAGGGAGCAGTGAGCACCTGCAGAGTCAGGACAACACTTAGGTTATGCCACGCCCAAAGAGGATACACAGTTAACACACATAGGGTACCTTAAAACGAGAGGCTTAAACCAGACGCTCCCGCTCTCAACCCACGTCCAGGCAGACGGAAAACGCCAGCTAACTAGCGGCCGTAACACAAGCACCATAACAACACGGATTTACAGTTAAGCTCATATAACATATAAAAATATAAGTTCATTAAATATAGTAAACATGGTGTGTTGCAAGGAACTTTACCCATTAAGACCTGAGGCCTATTCTACAAATGCAATCAGTAGTTCTCAAACTTGTTTGTGCCAAGGACCCTCAAAAGTATATATATTCAGACACGGACCCCCCATCTGATTTTTTTTGTGCCAGGGAGGGAACCCCAGAAGATTTGTTAAAAAAAGATTGTTAGCAGATTTGTTAGCAGATGCACAGCACGACACGCTGTGAGCTTGTTTATCTGCTATTTTTGAATAGCCAACGCTAAAATCTATAAAATGATGCAGATGCTTTCCCGGTTTTAACAAGTTAAAGGATGTTTTTCTTTTAACCAAGCTAATATTCAAAATATGAATTCACATAATGCATAATCGTGCATAGCTTTATTAGAGACTGTTTAAACAGAACCCTAGACAGACGGTCATGTATTTTTGCATTTTTTTATTTATTCAGAACATATTTAAAGGTAGGGTAAGTGATTTTCTTTGGTTAAAATAAGTGTTAAATAGCTCTATATTCTGATAGTACTCATTGCTATAGAGTGTTTGTTCAGTAAAAGGAGTCTCCTTGTCTCTCCAGCTCTTTATAAACAGAAAAGGCATTTTCGTTTCAGTTTCAGTTTCATTTCCAATTTTATCCAAATCAGGATAGAGAACTCAATCAGGATATAGATTAAACAAGTGAAATTGGAAGCGATGACACTAAGAAATGAGCAGGCAAAATTGGAACTGGAACACTATAAAAATGAAGCTTAAAAATTTGTACTTTCTCCTGATTGGCTGAGATTTTGACACCTACCGGAAAATGTATTTTCTGTTTATTAAAGAGCTGGAGAGACGGGGAGACTCCTGTTATTGAACAAACACTCAATAGCAATTGCTGAAAGGAGTCCCCTATATCCCCTATAGAGTCCGTCTGCTGAAGGGTAAAGTCTTCATTTTGCGGCAACCACACACGCTGCCGTGACAACTCTTATTGCCTTCTCCAAGTTGTTCTCCTTTCAGCTAATTTGTAAGCCACTGTTTCCAATGCGTCTGCACTGATCTGCGCAATTCTGTCATATTGATTGTTGGCCAACAGTAATCCGGAGACCGCCTTGTGCTGTTCCCGTATGGAATCCAGCATCTCATAATTTGAATTACATCGGGTCTTGGTGGATTGCTTAAGTGATTTCGTCAAGCTGTTCTGCTGACCTGAATGCTTGAAATAAGTGACCAATTTCTTTGAACTGGTCAACAGTTCAGACAGCTCAGGTGTTTTGGCCAGCACAGCTGGCGCAAATGCACTTGACAGGATGACATTTAGGATGTGTGCGTTGCAGTTGAGCCTGGTGTATGGGGCTTTCAGGGCAGCAATGATGTTGGCTTCGCGGTCAGTGACGAACACAACACGGCCAACCAACAGTGACGTGTGTATTCCAAACGCACCGAGTTTCTGGAACAGCAGGTTCTTGATGTTGTCTTCTGTTTTAGACACACCATCTTCAAAGGGAGCCGCAAATAAAACCCTCGACACAAGCCCAAGTCATTGACAGTGTAATGGATTGTGGCTGAAATGAACAAGGTTTTATGGTAATCCTCGGTCCAAATATCGGTTGTGATGGCACATCCATAGGTTTCAATGAAGGGCTTAATTTCCGCGGCCAAGGTCACCGGCAGGTCTTTTGCATCACTCTCGACGTGTCTGGATACCGTGGTTGGATGAGGCAGGACGTCTTTTACATTGAATCTGCCATGTTTAGCAGCTGCATTAACAAAGTGCTGAACAATGTCAACAAAGCCGTTCCCAGCGACTATATCAAATGGCCTAATGTCTCTACAACAAAGTGCAACACATTTCTGGATAGTGTCCTGTTTCACTGTTGGAGGAAGCACTTTGTCTTTGAAGACGAGCTTGGTTTGACCGGGCAACGTTGCGCAGGTATGCCTCCTTAACCCAGAAGTACCAGAACGCTTTTTTGCATTTGTTGCAACAAGCAAACTCCAGTTTGTTTCCATTTTGTCTGTAACAATTGAGAAACTTGGCCATATGTCAGACTTTCCCTGTTTTTCTTTTAATGTGTACACTCCAGCTTTGATTTTCTTCTCCACTTCGTTTGTTGGCCCTTTTTTTTGCTGCTGCTGTTCCGCCATTTTGCAACTGTGTGTGTGTGTGTGTGTGTGTGTGTGTGTGTGTGTGTGTGTGTGTGTCTGTGTGCTAGTCCGCCTCCACCCAGACTGTTCATTCATTCGATTCGTGCTTAGGTGCGTTACGTCATCCGGTTTACTGCGGTATGGTGCAGGATTTTGCGGGCCCCGCAGGTTTTATTTTGACCGCCTTTTCCCGACCGCGGCTGTTTAAATACCACCCGCGCCCGCAAGATTCGCGTTGGGTCCTGCGGGTACCGCGGGATCCCGCTCCCGATGCAGTGCTCTAGCCCTCTCCCTGCCAACATTGAGGTTGTGGTCAATCACTGCTAGCATAGTATGTGCCAGCATTGAGTCGTAGAAGAAGTGTATTCTTTTGGGAGTGTACTTGAGCATTGATGAATGAAAAACCTCCAATGATCCTGAAATTATATAATATACAACAGTTTCAATATATATTTTTTTAAATCATTCAGCATATTTTGATGACAACTAATATATATCTATTATAGTAGTCAATTATTTATACTACTTGGTAAATGTTGCAGAGTTCATCTTTTATTTGCTGGTCTACAGGCAAGTAATAATGATTCAGAGAAAGCAACATTGAAAATGTGCTATCGACAGTCAGTCCACATCATTTTTTGAAAATGCTGGCTATAGAGGAGAACCAAGATTCTATGAACAAACATACCTGTGTGTTTTTGAAATGGGACATCTGTTGGAGGTCACAAATAATATTTGGATCCAAAACAATGGTCTGGACAACACGGAAGGCAGACGAATCAGCAGTTAGCCACTTTCTCTTTCTCTGCTCTTCATCAGTGTATTGTCGGTGCTTGCATGTATGCTCCATACCGTCCTCCTCCCAGCGATCGATGCCACAAATGTGGTGCATCAAGGACTTCCACTGCCTCACACATGCCTGGAAAATAGATAACTATTATTTTTTACACATATATATGAGGCCATCAACAGGCCATCCACAGAGCCTAACCCCTCCACGTGCCAGAGCCTCTCCTCTCCCCCGGTCCCGGCAGAGCAGTTCCGGACAAGCGGATTGAGTGGCACTGTCTTGCCCTAACGGTGCGTTTTAACAGCTGGCAACTCTGGGCGATGCCGGGCAACATCGCCCAAAATATAATGAAAGTCTATGAGAGCCGGCGATCGGGCGAAGTGGGCGGGGGGGCGATGAAAGATGGATTTTCTTTATCTTTTTGGGCGATATCGCCCGGCATCGCCCAGAGTTGCCCGCTGTTAAAACGCACCGTGAGAGGACTGACCGTGGGTAGCTACTGGGACGTAAATCGGGGCTTGATCAACCCCGGCTGGGTCACCTGGGCGAGGGTGTATGTTGCGAGACCCGAAACAGCTGTTGACCCCAGGCTACAACACTGATGATACGTCCCAGGTGCATCCATGTGATGTTTTTTTTTCGTTATGATAATTGAAAAAAAAAACATATTTAAAAAAAAAAAACGTATTTCTACAATTTGTTTTAAAAAACCCAACAAGTTATTTAGCAACATAATATTCACACATTTACAATTCTTGCACTTTTGAAATATATTCTACTATATACTTCCACTGTCTTCAGTGCGAGAATTATCCTATGATAAATTTGTGACAAGTATTTCAAACAATGTTGACAATTACAACACAATTTTTTTAGCTCGGGATCACCAAGACTTTTCTCGCAGGACCAATACAAGTCATTGTTGATTGCCTTTATCCAAGGCTGAAGTGCTCTGTTAGCAGCTTTGATTGCTTCCTCACATCTTGAAAAAAGAAATTTAAAACAAAGAAAGATATATCTAATGTGACACTTGATATGGTCAATATTATTTGTTTGAAAAATCATATTTGAAGGACACTTACTCTTGCCTACGTGCCAGGCATCGAATTCATGCATTATAACGCCTTTATACTTCTCATTCTTCATCAGTTTCCTGATTGACGGTGATCTGTCTGTGGCAATTAGTCCAATATCAACACCCAAGAATTGCAGTCTTTCTAGGCCCCGTTCGTATCCTATCATCTCCATCGCTACAGAGCTTGGAGATTCTGAAACCTGTAAAATAATAATAATAATAATAATAATAATAATAATAATAATAATAATAATAATAATAATAAAATAAAATAAAATAAAATAAAAATAAATAAAGGAATAAATAGTGACACAACTGCCACCAAAATGTACATGAAGTACGTCCTTTCCCTATTTAAAAAAAATAATAATTACCTGCACCAACTCAAAGTGAACGACTTCTTTCGTTAGGTCATCCTGGAATGAGTATGTGGTGTTTTTGGCACTAAAACCTATGGAAAGCAAATAATTGTAATTAAAAAAGTAATATGATTTACAGGACACTGAAATTCACACACACACACACACACACGCACGCACGCACGCACGCACGCACGCACACACACACACACACACACACACACACACACACACACACACACACACACACACACACACACAGACTGTATGTTACATTAATATTTTGTACTATTGAAGGAATATAGCTTACCAGGACTGTCAGACCTGCCATCATCACATAGGTGTATCTTTTGACCTCTCTGCTTTAGGCGTGCAATGATTGACTTGTTGTGTTCGCCGTAGGATTGTTGTTATCTGCAGCACGTTTCGACATTTGAGGGCTTGTATGCTTGTATCCCAAGATTCTGAGCAGCCACCCTCACATTCCCATTTGACAACAAGCCGGCTGCTTCCGAATAGATATGGGTCTTTCCTTGTAATCTTGCTACCACATTTGGAACAGAATTTAAATAGTTCCATAATGTGTGATTCGTCCACTATCCACCTCCTTGTTGGTTCCCATTCAGCAGGTGGCTGGTCTTCTTTGGGTACAGAGACTTCATCCATAGACTCAGAACTAGGAGTTAGGCTGGGTGGATGGTACGATGAGTCTGAATCATCAGCAATATCCTCTGCCGATTCAAAATCTTTTTTTTTTTGAGTCCGCTGCAATGTCCATGTCCCCGTAAGATGCATTGAGGTTACTCATTTCAGCCTCAAATTCTTCATCGGCTTTGGTGTAATGAATATAAAGATCTATTAGTCAGAATTTGAAGATATAAAAGCAAATAATTAAAAAAATATATATATTATGAATGTGAATTATGTCTCATAAGGAGAATAATAGTTCAGGTGTGGTTGATGGACATGAACTTGAGTGTCATTACAGCAATGGCCACGGCTTTGTGCACTATGTGTATAGTGCATAGAATGTATTGTCAATATTTTTTAATATTGCCCAAAATCACCTCAAGATAATAGGTCAGCGGCCGCGCCTCGTAGGCCCCAGACAGTGATGGCCTGCGGCGAGGTTCCAGACGTTGATGAGGTGGAGTACTCAAAAAAAAAAGTGGGCTTATAACGATTAGCTGGGTCTGGAGCAGGAGCATCTGCAGTTGTACCACCTTCTGGTCCCTGAAAGTGATAATGAAGACAGTTACCTAACAGAAATATGTATCCTGAAGGAATCAAATACTGTACATTGCAGCAGTGCTTATCAACTCATTCAGGCCGTAAGCACCATAAATTAAAATATTTGAATTTGAGAACCCCACTCTGACAAGCTCTTGTAATTGTATGATTTGAGGCATTCCATTTTCAAAATGTTTATAGTCAGTGCAAAACACAGTCAACAGTAATGACATTTCCACATTGCATACACGAAACTGACGTGATATACTGTGTGTGAAAACATCCATTTATACTTTCCAACTACTACGAGCAATCGTTGGGTTTGCATATGAATCTCATTAACTCAATGAGGCGTGGTTTCACAAGCTCATTTGTTAAAAATAATTGTGTCAAAAGAACACATTCACACATTATGTGTGAATGTGTAATTTGCTGAACTGTGACACATCAGTTCATTTAATACATTCTTGCATGATGTGAAACCCAAGGACTTGTGTAAGAAACCCCCAATGGAGCAAACTCACCCCAAATAAATCAAAAACAGGATAAATGGAAGAACCAGGAGAAACAGCCAGACATGGTCAAATAACAGGAGGAGTCTCCTGGCGAAAACAGGAGACTTGGAAGGTATGCATAAACTCAAATGATTTATACATATGATAGTACTCAGTTACACACAAATAATTTCCTCACCTCTGTCAACATTGGTGAGGAGAATATTGGACTGGCAGTCTGTGAGTTTCCCACTCCTTTGGTTGGTACAGCCTTTTTAGGAGTGGAGAATCGGTCCCTTACATAATCTGTTTCCTCCTCAGTACTTCCCCCTCCCTTTTTATAGACAAAAGGAATACAAATAAAGCATTCGTTTTAGGAAAGTTATGTAATAAAGGACAAATGGAGAGATAGGCTGCATTTTATTAATTCAATCATTTACTGTCATAGTGGAGGACAGTGTGATGGGAAGGTGGAAGGAGTATTTTGAAGAGTTGATGAATGAAGAAAATGAGAGAGAGAGGAGGACAGACAGTGCGGAGGCAGTGAACCAGGAAGTGCTACTAGATTAGCAAGGAGGAAGTGAGGGCAGCTATGAGGGGAATGAAGAGGGGGAAGGCGGTAGGACCAGACGATATACCAGCGGAAGCCTGGAGTTGCCTAGGAGAGCTAGCAGTGGACTTTTTAGCAAGATTGTTCAACAACATCTTGGCCACTGAGAAAATGCCAGAGGAGTGGAGGCAAAGCGTCCTAGTGCCCATATTTAAGAACAAGGGAGATGCACAGAGCTGCAGCAATTACAGGGGTATTAAGCTGATCAGCCATAGCATGAAGCTCTGGGAAAGAGTAGCAGAGGCCAGATTGAGAGCAGAGGTGGACATCAGCGAGCAGCAATATGGGTTCATGCCAGGAAAAGCACAACAGATGCATTGTTCGCCCTGAGAATGTTGATGGAGAAGTAAAGAGAAGGACAAAAGGAGCTACACTGTGTATTTGTAGACCTAGAAAAGGCATACGATAGGGTAAGAGAGAGGAGCTGTGGCACTGTATGAGGAAGTCAGGAGTGGCAGAAAAGTATGTGAGAGTAGTACAGGACATGTATGAGGGTAGTGAGACGGTGGTGAAGTGTGCAGTGGGAGTGACAGAGGGTTTCAAGGTCGGGGTGGGATTGCATCAATGGTCGGCCCTCAGCCCATTCCTATTCGCCATGGTGATGGACAGGCTGACAGATGAGGTCAGGCAGGAGGCCCCGTGGACCATGATGTTTACAGACGACATCGCAATCTGTAGTGAGAGCAGGGAGCAGGTAGAAGAAAATCTAGAGAAGTGGAGACATGCACTGGAGAGAAGAGGGATGAGAGTGAGCAGGAGCAAGACATAGAACATGTGTGTAAATGGGAGGGAGGAAGGAGGGGGGGTGAAGATGCAGGGAGTGGAGGTACCGAAAGTGCACAAGTTTAAATACTTGGGGTCAACGGTGCAGAGTGGAGATTGTGGCAGGGAGGTGAAGAAGAGAGTGCAGGCGGGGTGGTGCGGGTGGAGAAGGATGACTGGGGTGATCTGTGACAGAATGGTACCAGCGAGAGTGAAGGGAAGGTTCTATAGCAGTGTTGTGAGACCAGCCATGCTGTATGGACTAGAGACTGTGGCACTGACCAGCAGGCAGGTGACGGAGCTGGAGGTGGCAGAGATGAAAATGCAGCCCTTCTTTCTGGGAGTGACGAGGGTGGACAAGATCAGGAATGAGTACATAAGGGGAAGCGCTCATGTGGAGCCGCTGGGACAGAAAGTGAGAGAGGCAAGACTGAGGTGGTATGGACATGTGCGGAGAATGGAAGGGGAGTACATTGGGAGGCGGATGCTGGAGATGGAGCTGTCAGGAAAGAGGAGGAAGGGAAGGCCGAAGAGAAGGTACATGGACGCGGTGAAGGAGGACATGAAGGCAGTGGGCGTTGTAATGGCAGCTTTTACATGTTACTTTATGTAAAATGAACAGATCAGGAAAATGCAGGACTCAGTCGTCAGGAAGCAAACTCCATGCTTTATTGTAGATCTCATCACAGCAGAGAGAGACTAGTGTCTCCCTCTGGAGCTTCCCCCATCCCTCTCGAGCTTCTCCCATCCCCAATCTCTCCCAGACATTTATACAAAGAGGAGAAGTACACATGCGGTAACAACAGATGGTCACTCCTTACATGGGCTTTATGCTATAACTGACTCGCACCTAGTCGGCACGTTTGAAATAGTTTAGCATGAGTCGGCTGTTTGCAAGGAGTTTGTCAAGGAGAGGAGTTTAACAAGGAAGAACAGGTGATGATTGGTGCATCTACCAATACATTCCATTTATTAATACCACAATGACTGTTATATGAATTTTTCCACCACATTCGACCCCTTAGGGCATAAATATAAAGTATTTTATGTCCTATAAAAATAGAGAAAATTCATAGAATGACAGGACATTATGCTAATTCAATGGGATACAATCATGTACAAATATTGAAAACAAAACTGTATTGTTAGATACATGTGTGATGGCAGTGACAAGCAAGCATTGCGCATATGCTACTGGTCACGTATCCTCAAACAGTGTATTCAACAATTCTACAGTAATGGTTACAGAGAAAGTCAACACCAATAACCATTTTTTCCCTATACTTCACTTCTTACGTATTTAAAAATCATAGGACCTTTTGGCATACTGTATCTTTGATAATGCTATGCTCTTTGACATTTGTTAAACAACTGATGCAGCTTGTAGATTTATACAATTTTTTGGAACTGATCTGCAGCTTGTAGATCTGCCATTTTTGGGAAAGATTGCCATTGCATCTTTTACATACTATTATGGTAGTGTAGTTCCACACTACAAACCTCATAGCTTTATTGTATTACCTATTTAGTAGCTAGTTAAGACCCAAATGTACCCATCAGGCAGGTAATTGACCCTTTGAAAAATAGAACTACTGTATATCGGCCTGTCACCGGTCTCAATTTTAGACATTAATTGAATACAATTTTAATAAAATAAAAATGTTCCCTTACCCCACAAAGTTTGTAAGGAACTTTTACGGAATAATGGATTTACCAATGGTCAAATAATGGTCGGAAATAAATGTTCCCTTACCCCCCATAGTTTGTGAGTAACTTTCAGGAAATAATGGACTGACCAATGGTCCTGCAGAAACCATCAGCCGGACCCATGATCCGGAAAGCTGCACACAAACTTTTTGCTATACAGTACATGTAATACTCAACCAAGGTACAGTTTAACCTGTCTTAAAACTATCTCCATCAGTCACTCAAAAATTGCTGTAACAATTTGCTTGATAACCATCAAGTTCCAGCCTACGGATTATAATTTTATCTTTTAGTTATTTTATTTTAAATATATCAACACGTGGAATTTGCTACCGAATGGATTTTCATCACGTATGGCAGGATCAACACAGCATGGAATTTTCTTCACTCTGGCATTTTCGCTACATGGATTTAAAATATAGAATTATGTAAAATGTCTTGCCACATGGAAATTTGTCTACACGTGGTGTGTTTATTTTAATCCGAGTTTTACTTAACATTTTATCAAGCAAGAGCAGAGCAAGTGGACTGGAGACAAATAAAATCTGTTTTAACACTAAATTTTGAATAATTACTTTGATACGTTTTAAAACTCAAATGTATTCCTCTTTCAGTGTTTGGTCTATCTCACTCACACATAGACACACACGGCCCCGGGCACCTGCCACCCCCTTCCCCACGTCAGCTATTCTGGGGAGACGAAAGAAGGTGGGGGAAGTGGGGAACACAGACTGATGAGTCCCTATACAGTATATTATCTACATACTTTATGTGTGTGGAAATAGATTACAATACCGACTTACTCAAGTGTTATGACATTATTGTCTTTTTTAGGCATATTACACTTACATTAATTAGTAGAATATAATTCTCAATTTTGGATCGGATTGTACTGCGAAGTACCATTAATTTAGTAGAATATCATTTTCAATTTAGGACCGGACTGTACTGCAATTCTTTAGGGAGGTTATCTCAAATAAATTCACTTTATCACTCTCACCCTATTTTTAGCATGACAATGAATATGTAATTAACAGCTCACTTTCCCTGACAAAACAACAGCCAGTAGTGCCTGGAGGCCGCTCAGCTGGGCGGTGGTCACTCGACTGGTGGTCACTCCAGGGCCAAGCCTTCCCTCTCGATTCCATGGCTCTCCACTAGTCCTCCACCGATGTCATCATGGTTGCTGCTGTCGTGTTGAGACGTCAGCTGGGTATCTCCGCTGGGGTTCCGCTCCTTCTGCCCCATGGTTTTGTCGTCATCAGGAATGGTGTTGATTGTCTTGGCTTGTTGATCTGCTAATTTTGCCATAGTTTTGACTTGTTCTTCCAGTATCGTTGCGGTCTTCCGTTGGTCATCGAGTTGTCGTTGCAGGTCGTCGAGTTGTGCCTTTTGTTGGTCATTGAGTTGCTCAGCTCTGTCAAGTTGTTCTTGCAAGGCCTTCTGTTGGTCGTCGAGTTGTCGCTGCATTTTCTTCCTGCTCTGTTTTGCTCCCATCTTTTTAAGATTCAAAGTGGAGTGTTTGCTATAACAGCAAAGCATCCACCCTGCTCACAGCGCCAAATTGTAATGGCAGCTTTTACATGTTACTTTATGTAAAATAAACAGATCAGGAAAATGCAGGACTCAGTCGTCAGGAAGCAAACTCCATGGTTTATTGTAGATCTCATCACAGCAGAGAGAGACTAGTGTCTCCCTCTGGAGCTTCCCCCATCCCTCTCGAGCTTCTCCCATCCCCAATCTCTCCCAGACATTTATACAAAGAGGAGAAGTACACATGCGGTAACAACAGATGGTCACTCCTTACATGGGCTTTATTCTATAACTGACTCGCACCTAGTCGGCACGTTTGAAATAGTTTAGCATGAGTCGGCTGTTTGCAAGGAGTTTGTCAAGGAGAGGAGTTTAACAAGGAAGAACAGGTGATGATTGGTGCATCTACCAATACATTCCATTTATCAATACCACAATGACTGTTATATTAATTTTTCCACCACATTATTATGGAAAAATAATATTCCGTTTGGATGAAGTTTTAGAGCATTTATTCGGAAGATTTCAGCAGAGAGACAGCATACAGCAACAATGAGGAGCCCTGCTCCCACAGCCCATCCGGGCACCAGCCTCCTAAACACCCATCTTACACAGTCTTTACACCCCACATTGTACCAAAGATACTATCCTAAATAGTCATATAAGGTATGTACTAATTATAAGAGAGGCTGTTACGACCCCCTGTCTAGGGTAGGGGAGGTGACATAATAATGGAGGACAAAGTCGCTTTCAAAAATGAATTGTTTTTATTTCCTTTTTTTATGCAGAGATTTCAAACTCTTTTTGTCTTTTTTTCACCAGTGCCAAAGAACTTCAGGGTGCCGGTTTACATTGGTAAAAAGGCTGCCTAATAAAGAAAATTACCCCTAACCTAAACCTAACAAAAGAAAAATATACATTTACTAAACTTACTTACCTAACTAAAGAATATACAAAAACAAAGTGGTTTAACCAACAAAAAGACCAAACACCCCTACAAGGCGAGTGAAACTAAATACAAGAAATAATGGAAGTGGACAAATAGTTACAAGATAATGCTTAACTCAAAATAATACTGGGCAAAAAGCAACAAGTTTAACTATAATTAAATTATAGATTAAACTAAGAAACTGAAAAGTATAACTGAAGGACAAACAAAAGTAGCTAAAGAACAAACAAAATAACTGATTGAATCAAAAGTCACTGATGGACAAATGAACAAACAGAAGGCAAAGAAACAGAACCAAAACAAAACAGAACAGATCAGACCAGGCTACATGGGTTCGGGGAGACAGAGGGATTGAATCTCTGCAGCTCTTTCAAGTGAGAGCAACCAGTCCCCATGACAGACAGAGCAGAATGAGCTTTTGTAGGTGAGCTTCAGAGAACAGCCAGCCCTGGCTAGGGCGGAGACAAAGGGGCGACGAATGGGAGCAGGAGAACAGGGCCAGAGGCTGGACCTGTCAACCTGGACAGCTGGAAGGCAATCACTCACTCACTCATACCAGCACCACACCCAGACTCAGACTCACAGCTTCCACCACCACTCATGACCTTATATGGAACACAGAAAGACAACAATATAACACAAGCCACACATAGCACAGACATATAACCAAAATATAACCACACATAATATAACCATACGGCTAGGGCCGTAACACCCCCCCCCTTAAAGAAAACCTCCCCCCCCAAAAAGAAGTTTCTTAAGCTGGGGCATAAACACGAGAAAGGGCATCTGCCAAGACATTATCAACTCCTTTCTTGTGACGAATCTCTAAGTTGAAATCCTGTACCAGTAATGACCATCGCATGAGCCTTTGATTCGAATTTTTCATCTGTCTCAGAAAAACCAAAGGGTTATGATCAGTATAAACAACTACAGGCAATGGGCTAGATCCCACGTAAACCTCAAAAAATTGCAGAGCAAGCAATAAAGAGAGAGCCTCTTTCTCAATAGTACTGTAATTACTCTGAGGTGCATTAAATTTCTTTGAGAAATAACAGTTTGGATGGTCAATACCTACGTCATCCTCCTGCAGCAGTACTGCTCCGGCTCCACTTCCACTCGCATCCACCTCCAACTTAAAAGGCATTTTGAAGTTTGGGGCAGCCAGGACAGGAGTGCTGCAAAGAAGAGCCTTACAGGACTCAAAAGCATGCTGGCAAGCAGGCGACCAAACATAAGGCTTTTTCACACTGGTCAAACTGGTAAGGGGAGCAACTACATCAGCGAAATTTTTACAGAAGGCGCGATAGTAGCTCGACATTCCTAGAAAACGGCGGAGACTACGGCGTGACGTAGGTACAGGGTAGTCCACTATGGCCTTGACCTTGGCATCAATGGCCCGAACTTGACCCTGACCTACCTCTTTTCCCAGATACGTAACGGTGGCACGACCAAATTCACACTTTGACAAATTTAGAGTCAGATTAGCGCCCGCCAACCTGCCGAAGATTAAACCAAGAGTGTGCATGTGCTCAGGCCACGTATCAGAAAAAGCAACAACATCATCGAGGTACACCTCACAATTTTCCACCCCAGCTAACACATTGTGCATAAGCCGTTGGAACGTAGCAGGTGCATTACGGAGTCCGAATGGCATCACAGTATACTGATAGAGACCATCGGGGGTAACAAAGGCAGAGATATCTGAAGCACGAGCAGTTAAAGGGACCTGCCAGTACCCTTTAAGTAAATCAAGTTTTGTAACAAATTTAGCAGCACCAACACGGTCTACACAGTCCTCCATGCGAGGCAGAGGATACGAATCAGGTTTGGTAACATTATTTACCTTTCTGTAATCTGTGCAGAAGCGTTGACTGCCGTCAGATTTTGGCACGAGCAGACAAGGCGAACTCCATGCGCTAGAGCTGGGAATGGCAAGGCCATTATCTAGCAAATACTCAACCTCCTTCTTAAACAATGAGCGTTTAGTAGGATTTACCCGATAAGCATGTTGTTTAATGGGAGGATTCACACCTACTTCCACATCATGTGATAGGACAGTAGTGCGGGAAGGTATGTCTGAAAATAAAATGGGGTTATTTTCAATCAAACTAACTACGTCTGCTTGAGCCACAGAATCCAAGTGCTGCAAATAATCAGGCAGATTTTTCAGAATTTCAGAATTTTGCATCCGAGAGCCAGCCGAGCTCTTTGAACGCAAGCCATCACTCTCTGGGGAATATAGAGAAGGCACGACGGACACTACTGAGGCTACCGGGGTGGGTAGAACTGAAGGCGCAACACTCTCAGAACGATCAAAATAGGGTTTGAGCATATTAACATGGCACACTCTGGTTTTACTCCGGCGGTCTGGGGTCGCAACTACATAATCAGTATCACTAAGTTTTTTTTCTATGACATATGGGCCACAGAATTTAGCCTGAAGGGCCGAAGTGAGAAACGGGAGCAACATTAGCACCCTATCACCCACATTAAACTGGCGTGTCACCGATTTGCGATCAAAATGTTTTTTCATTTTCCCCTGGGACGCAGTCAATGCGCTGCGTGCGAGGTTACAGGCATTGTGCAGGCGGTCTCTGAATTTAGCTACATAATCCAACACATTTGAGGATGGAACAGTGGATTTCAATAGCAAGCGATCACGGAGCACCCGGAGAGGACCACGCACACTGTGCCCGAACACCAGCTCAGAAGGGCTAAAACCAAGTGACTCTTGTACACTTTCCCGCACGGCCATGAGCAGAAAAGGTAACCCCTCATCCCACGACTTGCCCGTCTCAGAACAGTACTTTTTCATCATTGACGTTTGATGGAACCGCTCAAGAGCGCCCTGAGATTCAGGATGATAAGCACTAGACTGTGTGTGTTTAATGGACAAGGACGCGACAACCTGCGCGAAAACTTTAGAGGTGAAATTTGTTCCCCTGTCCGATTGAATGGACTTGGGTAAACCAAAAATAGAGAAAAAATTAACCAGAGCTTTTATTACAGTTTTGGCCTTTAATGTGCGCAATGGAATCGCCTCCGGATACCGAGTGGCAGCACACATTAAAGTCAACAAATACTGATGACCTGACTTCGTTTTGGGAAGTGGGCCAACACAGTCAATAATGATATGTTCGAAGGGCTCTCCCATCACCGGAATAGGTAATAAAGGAGCAGGAGGAATAACCTGGTTAGGCTTCCCCATCATTTGGCAAACATGACACGAACGGCAAAAATTTGACACATCAGATTTAAGCCCTGGCCAATAAAAATAACGCAAAATGCGGTGATACGTTTTACGAATACCTAAATGACCAGCCAAATTGTCATGTGCGAGACTAAGGACTTGAGAACGAAAAGGTTCAGGTACAACAACCTGCTGAACGGAGTTCCACCCGAGGTTGCCAGCGCCGGGCGGGAACCAATTGCGCAACAAAATGCCATCCACTACACTGTACGCACTCTGCGCATCCTGCGCATGAGCGGCCCCCCAGCAAACAGCGAGGGATGGGTCATTTTGCTGTGCCGAAACGAACGTGTCTTTATCGACATCAAACACAAATTCAGTCTTTATTGGCATCACATCAACCATCTTCTGCTTAACCATGGCGGCAGGAAGATTCACTGGTTGCTCAGAACACATAAAAGTGTCCTTCAAACTAATGTTCTCATCACAGCCCTTCCTTGCCTGTGCACGGGTCACAGCGCAGGCAGGGAACAATACCGAGGTGCCCATAGACTGATCCAAATCGATCACAGGATTCTCGACAATTTCCGGCGTTGGGAAAACTTTCTCCCCTGCCAAGTCATTGCCGAGAATTAACGAAACGCCGCCGACTGGTAACTGAGCGCGAGTACCCACCTGCACAAAACCGGAGACCAGGGGCGAACGCAAAAACACAGAGTGCAACGGAGCGCGTAATGAATTCATCTCCACCCCCAACAATAGAGCATCAGATCCACAAAAGGAATTATTCGAGAAAGGCAACACATCATATAACATGAGAGATTGTGACGCTCCCGTATCACGCAGGATTGTGATCGGTACCTGATCTTTATCCTGACCTGACAGGGACACTGAACCTTTCAAAAGGAAGGGTCCAAAACATTCCTCCATTTCATCTGACACAGGCGCCCCTGTGTCAGAGGAAAGTGGAGGAGGAATGGACCGAATGAACCCAACTGCTTTTGATTTTTTTGGACTCTGAGTTTCTTTTCGTTGTAGAGTGGGACATGCCGAAATGAGGTGACCCTTTTCATGACAATAGAAACAATCACGAGTCTCTGAACCAGAGACAACATTAGAACCAGAACGAGGCGGGCTTTTTGACACAGAAAACTTTTGATTCCCCCCCACTCTGCCGCCCATGGGATTGCGACGTGCAGAGGGAGCAGAAAACACAGATCGGTGTGTCAAAATGAACTCATCGGCACACACCGCAGCTTTAACCACATTATCCACTTTCTGCTCGTTTAAGTAGACAACTATACGCTCAGGTAGACAGGATTTAAATTCCTCTAATAATACCAAATCACGAAGCTGGTGAATAGTCAATACCTTGTTTGCAGTGCACCATTTGTCAAATAAGACACTTTTCTCCCTGGAAAATTCTACATAAGTCTGGTTGGCAGTTTTCTCACAGGACCTGAACCTTTGGCGGTACGCCTCCGGCACTAACTCATATGCCCTTAGTATGGTTTCTTTTACCACCTCATATTTGCGGCTCTCCTCAACAGTTAAGGCTGCACACACATCCCGAGCTTTTCCCACTAATTTGCACTGCAGTAATAAACTCCACATGTTCTTTGGCCACTTCACCGTGGTTGCAATGCGTTCAAAAGTGTCAAAGTACGAATCGAGTTCTGTCTCTTTAAAGTGCGGTACCAAAGGAATATGCTTACTGATGTTGAAATCCTGAGAGCATCCCGAAATCCTGGGCTGGGGGGCAGGTGACCTGTCGAGCTCTGCGGCCCTGATGCGGAGTTGCATCAGCTCAACCTCCTTGGTTTTTGTTGCGAGTTCCACCTCTCGGAGGCGGAGGGCCAGCCCTAGACTATGTGAGTCCCCCCCAGCATTGGTACGAGCTATAAGCGGATCTATCTCTGAGTCCTGAGGTGAGACACTAGCCTCTCCTTCCTCAAGCTCAGTGAGCGCAGGGGAGCCTGTGTCAGCAGTCGCCTCCACATTCTCACCCGAACGCCCAGCCATATTCTCCGCCAGCCCGATGCTTACACGCTCTATGATCCCTTTTTCAGTAAGTTTTTCCTCTATATGAGACCTTAGTTCGGCCTTATTGGCACCCGATGGGACAGAAATTTTGAAGACTTTAGCAATCAAATTTAACTCAATTTTAGTGCATTTATCTAATTTGTCTAGAGTGGGAGAAGTTGGGAAAGTTAATGCAACCTCATCTGGTTCTACCGCGGACATTACAATTAATCAAATACTCTACCTAACCTGCCAACCAAAACAGACAACTGGAGCAAAGTTTTGACTACTCACCAGATCGAACGAAACCCAGAAGGACCTAACCAAACCCATGCAACCTGTTAAACGAACGAATTAAACCAAATTCAAATAATCCTCAAAAAAGGAATACGTTTCAGGGGTAAACTTTTGAACCAAGCCGAGTCCCCAAATTATGTTATAATTTGGATCGATATTTTTTTATAATTTGGAACGGACGAGCCCCCAAATTATGTTACGACCCCCTGTCTAGGGTAGGGGAGGTGACATAATAATGAAGGACAAAGTCGCTTTCAAAAATGAATTGTTTTTATTTCCTTTTTTTATGCAGAGATTTCAAACTCTTTTTGTCTTTTTTTCACCAGTGCCAAAGAACTTCAGGGTGCCGGTTTACATTGGTAAAAAGGCTGCCTAATAAAGAAAATTACCCCTAACCTAAACCTAACAAAAGAAAAATATACATTTACTAAACTTACTTACCTAACTAAAGAATATACAAAAACAAAGTGGTTTAACCAACAAAAAGACCAAACACCCCTACAAGGCGAGTGAAACTAAATACAAGAAATAATGGAAGTGGACAAATAGTTACAAGATAATGCTTAACTCAAAATAATACTGGGCAAAAAGCAACAAGTTTAACTATAATTAAATTATAGATTAAACTAAGAAACTGAAAAGTATAACTGAAGGACAAACAAAAGTAGCTAAAGAACAAACAAAATAACTGATTGAATCAAAAGTCACTGATGGACAAATGAACAAACAGAAGGCAAAGAAACAGAACCAAAACAAAACAGAACAGATCAGACCAGGCTACATGGGTTCGGGGAGACAGAGGGATTGAATCTCTGCAGCTCTTTCAAGTGAGAGCAACCAGTCCCCATGACAGACAGAGCAGAATGAGCTTTTGTAGGTGAGCTTCAGAGAACAGCCAGCCCTGGCTAGGGCGGAGACAAAGGGGCGACGAATGGGAGCAGGAGAACAGGGCCAGAGGCTGGACCTGTCAACCTGGACAGCTGGAAGGCAATCACTCACTCACTCATACCAGCACCACACCCAGACTCAGACTCACAGCTTCCACCACCACTCATGACCTTATATGGAACACAGAAAGACAACAATATAACACAAGCCACACATAGCACAGACATATAACCAAAATATAACCACACATAATATAACCATACGGCTAGGGCCGTAACAGAGGCACATACATAGCTGCACAAATACAAATAGCAATGACCATTCATAGTATTACAGGAAAATATATGCTGACACAGAGACTAGCATGGAGGATTCAGATCAGCTGTTAGATTGACAGCTGTAGCTGAGTTGACTAAAGACCCCTGCTGTGAGTTTAACCCTCCTTGGTTCAGATAGAGTTAGATAGTACAGTAAGTAAGAGAGGTAGAGTAAGAACAGGTTGGCTTTCTTAAAATAACCATTACATTCCAGAGTTTTTTGTTTTTGTAAATGAATAATCATATTCATGTACAACAGACAGGAGATTTTTAGAATGACAAAGCTATTTTCTCAACCATTTACTGTATGATCAATCAGACAAAAATATCAGGAGACAGGACGTGCGACTTATAACTGATGCATAATTGCCTGACACAGAAGGCATCACTGACTCTGCCGTTAACCTAATAATAATATCCAAAGTAGATCTACTTGTTTGGGTTTGAGAGTTTTGAGAGCTTCTCACTCAATTTTGTATACAATTTAGTATAATGTCAAATCTATCTCTGTTTGTACCTTAAATCTCTGTTTCTCAAGGCTGAGGGCATTTACCAATTCTATGCACTCTATTAAGTACAGTTATTTTCCATAAATGGAGGGACTCACACCACAATTTTCTCCGTCTTCCACGGACTATGTACAGTTCCTGTACAGTTATTTTCCAGATGTCACTCTGGATGGACTCACACCATAATTGATTCTCACCCTTCCAGACGTTGATATGCCAGAGATTAGGCAGTACGAACAAATATTTTACACCTTAGTTATCGAATATAGTTTTCCAGTCTTCATGGCTCTTTCCTCCATCTTCACTTGGCGTACGGGTCCATTTGGTTATGTCTCTGACAGTTATGTCTCTGACAGCGAGCTCCACTCGGCTAGTGGTTCCACTATTCAGTGGCTCTCATAGCGGTTTCACACTATGGTCCCGGGTGCGCACTTGAGACCGCTTGGCAGGTTTCGCGCTAGTGTGAATGTTGCGCATCGTTCCACGAAACGGATCGCCGTTCCGTTCCCGAAACCACCTCGGGAGGTAGTCTCGGGTGCGATTCTTGCGTCCTCGGTTACGGTACACTGCAATGTGAAAGCAAGCGTATCGTTTGACGGAAGTGGCCCGCTATTTGTAATAGGTGACGGTATATAAACTCGCCAAAAACAGTCAACAAAAACACGTCGCAGATCAATCCACAGGGGTTCAACCATGGCCGGATCCCGCGGGTTAATTTCATCATTAAATTATAAAATGAACCCGCGGGATGATGCGCTAAAACCCGCAATATTTATATATAAAACATTTTTATTTATTTATATAAAACATTACATACAGAAATAGAATGAGAGCGCGAGATAGAAAGAGAGGCCGTGTCATGGCCATATAATGACAGCAACAATATATATATATATATATATATATATATATATATATATATATATATATATATATATATATATATATCATATAGTATATCTTGTGGATATCTTGTGGAGTTTCAGCTACTATGCATCCCAGAAATATATAGCTTATAAGGCTTTGTAATTTGAAATTTGTAAGTAAATATGGTACCTCATTTAGATGTAGGCCTACGTAGGTTTATGGTTTCCCAAGGACATGATGCAATTTCTCTTTCATAACAGATACATACATGTGCCAGATAATCCCCACACAAAGAGAGTAAAAAAAGAAAAGACGTTACTTTATTTAGTAAGACATGAGAAACAGTAGGCTACATGGAAGTACAATTCACAATACAAGGTTTCAGTCATTCAGTCCGACTTCACTGTATAGGCTAGTTGCCTTTTCATAAATGATATATTTTTGTACTTAAGCTGTCGTAAAAGTTTATAATATTTAGAGAAATGTAAAGTTTCAAATACAAAAGTAGTAGTAGTTGTGAAGGTTAGCAAACTGGACATTTAGACTGAATGTTTCCTGTATCCTCATCTTGCGCTAATGCACACAAGTGTTTCACCAGGTTTTATTTGTGTTGTTTCTCATAAGCGTGCATCCGTTGTCTGTCAACAACACAGCAGTCTGTGCCTTGACTTCTGTGCGCTCAGTGCGCTCCTGACTCTCTCCCCAGCGGCAACCCTATATTTATGCGCGACCAGCACAAACATTGTCGCATAGTTGATGACGTCTGTGTCCACTGGCGAAGCACTATGTGCATGCCGCCACCTATAGTATCGGGGGTATATATGCAAGTGTATTCGGGCGCGTTAGAGCCTTGGCCAGTGTGAATGCTGGCCAGCAAGCGCACTCGGGAACGGAGGAGGAACGCTTCGCTTCAAACGCACCCAATGTGAAACCGCTATCAAACGCAGCATGTCTTTCTGTCCCAGCAAGAGTCAAACCTTTGACTGGAAATGGAACAGATATGGCAAGCTATCTGTCTGTCTCCTTGGGTCCTCTGTGGTCTGGTGTCCTGCTGTGTCAAGGTCTCTTGGTGTTTGACCAGGTGTCGATTTCGTCACCTCCGTTGTTACATGGTGTCATTGTTGATGTTGTTGGTGCTGCTCTCATGGCTGAAGCTCTGCTACTTCCCTCTGCGGCTTGATGCTGTTCCCTTGATGTCATCACAGAATAGATTTATCTGCGAGGTCCAATCGTGTAGTTTGTTGAAGAAGATCATCAGAAGTTGATTCTGCATAGCTTGCTTCTGTGGCGGTCTCCTCTTTGTCCTCCATCGTCTGGATCTGGTCCGGATCTGCTTTTAGAAAATCTTCTTCCCAAAAAGTCCTTCACCCTTAAGTTCTTTTGATCCAGTATCCATAATCATAATTATGTTTATGATGATGAAATCTGAATCCTGCCGACAACGCCAACTGTTACGGAAAAATAATATTCCGTTTGGATGAAGTTTTAGAGCATTTATTCGGAAGATTTCAGCAGAGAGACAGCATACAGCAACAATGAGGAGCCCACTCCCACAGCCCATCCGGGCACCAGCCTCCTAAACACCCATCTTACACAGTCTTTATACCCCACATTGTACCAAAGATACTATCCTAAATAGTCATATAAGGTATGTACTAATTATAAGAGAGGCACATACATAGCTGCACAAATACAAATAGCAATGACCATTCATAGTATTACAGGAAAATATATGCTGACACAGAGACTAGCATGGAGGATTCAGATCAGCTGTTAGATTGACAGCTGTAGCTGAGTTGACTAAAGACCCCTGCTGTGAGTTTAACCCTCCTTGGTTCAGATAGAGTTAGATAGTACAGAAATATATAAGAACAGGTTGGCTTTCTTAAAATAACCATTACAGCGTGACGGAGGAGGATGCAGAAGACCGAGCCAGATGGAAGCGAATGATCCGCTGTGGCAACCCCTGACGGGAGCAGCCGAAAGACAAAGAAGAAGACTCTCATAGTGGAACATTCAGGGGTCCATAATGGACCCATACACTAACTATTACCACAGATACTTCAAACATTTAAATGTGTCACTTCAGGTCATCGGATAACATTTGGACAATAAGTAAACCAAATAAAATGTATATCCTCACCTGCGCTCCTTCTCCAAAATCTGGTTTGATCAGCGCTGTTGATAACGCTGACAAAGTCCCAGGCAATTCCTTGAGAAAATAAAAACATGCACATTTAGAGAAGTTACAAGATTATACTTTATTTTAAAAGTTATCCTGGGTTAGTATAGTGTGGATAAACACACCAATACTGTTAGATGGAAACCTTGTAGGTAATATAATTATTTATTTTATATTATTTTATATATTTTATAATGATTCGAATTAGATGAAAACTCAAGTAAATTGTGTAACATCAATGCAAGATGTCTTTTTTAGATAAGGCATTTTATCAACTCTTTGATGATACTGTACAAATGCAAAATAAAGACTGTTGCATTAGAAATATATATAATATGAAATATGTTATTTATGCTATACATCAACATTTCTTCTACCTTTAGGTTTCAGGTAAAACAATATTTAATAATAATGTTAATAATAATATATTATCATAATTAATATTATTATTATAATAAAACAAAATCTTATATTTTAACTGGTTATATTATAATATAATATAATATAATATAAGCTAATATATTATAATATAATATTATAATATCATAATAATAATTATATATTATATTATAACAAAGTGTAGTCAAAATGTAGGTTGAGTATTTATGGTATTTTTACTTTAATGGAGTATTTCCAATTTTAGATACTTTTACCTCTATTCCACTACATCTCAGAGGCAAATATTGTACTTTTACTACACTAAAATGTTTCTTTAGTAAATAGTTACTTTGCAGATACATTATATTAAAAAAACATACATAAACCACTCTAGCCCTATTTGATACATAAGGTATTTTAAAATAGCCGATCTACAAGCTCACAATGCATCGCGTTGTGAACTTGTAGATTTAGTATATTTTAGTATATTTTGATGCCTATACATGTACTTTTACTCAAGTAACATTTTGAACATAGGCCTTTTACTTGTAACTTGGTGGCCTAAAGGTTAGAGGAGCGCCCTCGTTGCCGGAAGGTTGCCGGTTCGAATCCCTGGACTGGCAGGAAAAAATCTGGGTGCTGGGGAAGTGAATATTCACCACTTCCCCAACACCGCTGAAGTGTCCTTGAGCAAGGCACTGAACCCCAACTGCTCCAGTGGAGCTGCTTAGTGGCCAACAGTATAAGACTGTGGTTGTACTAGTCAACTCCCAGGTTTTAATGTGTCTGTCTGTCTGTCTGTGTGTTTCTGTGTGCAGGGCGTTGCTGAAAATGAGCACTTGTGCTCAGCAACTACCCTGGGTAAATAAAGAAAAAAAAACGTATATTGTGGCATTGCTACTTTTACTTTAGTAACATATCTAAGTTCTTCTTCCACCACTGGTACTAACTTTGTTTGCTGAACATTCTAATATCTCTAGTGTATATTTGAAAAAGTACCTCGAATGTTGAAGTCCTTGGAACAGCGTGAGGCCAGATGTTTGTACGTTCAACGTTCCTTCCTAGGAATAGCTTTTTTTTTTTAAACTTTTGGATAGAAATCCTCCGGTTCTAAATGGTCACTGCAAACTTTCCATGCTTTAGTCTGATCAATTGTAGCATTTATATCTATTTTTGACGCTGTGAGACAAAGTTTCCTCATATCAGCATTCAAACTAGGTATATGATGAAAGCTTTTGCATTTCAAAGTCCACGGGGTTCTTTTGTTTGAACAGCCAGGATATAGGCCTACACACTCCCTCACGCTGCTGATGTTGATAAAAGTAGATACTACAAGTAATATACTCTCTCTCTCTGATGAAACAATGTCCTCTGTATGTAAACAAGGACGGGTTGGAATGAAAGGCCGCGCTTTCAGTACAACAGAGTGAGATGGGACTGGCGTGCATACCCGGAAGTGGGTGCAATACGTTAGTCCGACAGCGCATTCCTCCGACAGCGCATGCCTCCGACGTTTCCAATACTAACCCTATACCAAACCCGAACCCTAACCCTAACCGCACGCGGATGCCACATAGTCGGAGAAAAGGGATGTCGGATTATCGTATGCCTCCCCCCGGAAGTCTCGCGAGACGAGACTTCCGGGTATTATGTAGACTATCTGCAGTGAAATAAATAAAATATGGTATTTACAATCTGATCCATGCTCAGCCCTGCACCAATCAAAGTCACTGGATTGGTTTAAAGATGGGGACTCTTGGGGAGTCAAGAATTCAGAATCTCGTCAAAAGACACAGGTGTCTACACGACAAGAAAGAGAGAGACTGAAAGTGGTGCAGTCAGCTGGGGCATTAAGGCCACTGTGGCCTCAGGGCATGCCATTTCCTTGAGGGGCACAAGGCCAAACTGAGGGGCAACGATGGCCATGGCCTTCGTGGCCTCCCTGAAATTCCTGCCCTGGTGCCAATAATAGAATGCTACTGTAGGTTGGATATGCTACTTGTCTTTGGATTAAACCCAAACATATAAATATAGTAGCAGTAGGCTATATTTACAGGTAGTAAGAGACGAGTGAGAGACAAACGCATAACTGGACTTAATAAGCACCTTTTAGCGGCGCTAGTTAGCGGCGCTAGCCGCTCTATACCTTTAGGTATAGAGCGGATATTAGCCCTCTATGCCTGGCTTTTGCGTCAACGTTCTGATTGGTCAGGTGCGCCAACGTTCTGATTGGTCAGGTGCGTCAACGTTCTGATTGGTCAGGTGCGTCAACGTTCTGATTGGTCAGGTGCGCCAAAGTTGTGATTGGTCACTATTCATGACATCACTATGATGTCATGAATATAGAATTCGATGTCTATATAAACGATGACAATGACTTCATCTTATTATTCATTTGGCTAAAGTCTCCGTCTAGGTAAGTTATTTAAAGTTAATATGACGAATAGAAAGAGAAAGATACAAGAACAGATGAAGGGTGAATGTATAGAAAGTCTGAGTTTGGGACCCAGTCATCCGTTATGACAGAATGGTTTGATAGAGACGATCGAGAATCCAAGAGTCCGTTAAGGTTCTGATTGGTCAGGCCCGTCAAGGTTCTGATTGGTCAGGCCCGTCAAGGTTGTGATTTGTCAGGCAAGGGGACTATTCATGACATCACTATGATGTCAAGGTTTATTTTTTATTTCCTCATGTTTTTTTTTGTATATATTTTTATTTGGCTAAAGTCTCCTTCTAGGTAAGTTATTTAAAGTTAGATCCTCAATTTAACTTTATCTGTCGTCGACGCTCTGATTGGTCAGACCCGTCAACAAAGTGATTGGTCAAGCTTCACATGACACATGGCTATAAACACATTATAAACACATATCGATGACATAATGTATTCAAAGGCGCCGCTACCTTCACACAGGGTGTGATTTTTATTTATACAAATGTCTTTTCAAATACATGGTAAAAAAATCACACCCAGTGTGAAGTGGGCGGTGTGGTCACAGTGGTCATCACAGTGGGTGATTAAAAAAAACACATGTTTTTTTTAAGTGCACAGTCCTATTTATAGGACTGCATATGTGTCATGTGTTTCACTAGCCAATCACAGTCCTGAATAAAGTCAACCAGTGTACAATGGTGGCCAATCACGGTGCAGGGTTAGGGGGTACAATGGTGGCCAATCACAGCGCAGGGCTGGGGGGGTGCAATGGGTGGGGGTCCAAACCTCACATATAGGGGCGGTTGCACCGCCCAAAAATATATACCATATAGGCTACTGTATACTAAAAAGTGACACAGCTCTTAAACTTTTTAAATGTTAGCTAAACCAAGTTCTTTGCTTTTTAGTAAACAAAAACACATTGTTTGTTTCACAGTGTAACCGCGTCAATTGAGGTTATGAAAGCAGTGACGCACAATGAATTACGTACGACCCGCTCTGACATTAACATGAATTTAAATAGTCCGACACAGGCATTACCTCTAGTTCCTTCATATATACAAACAAAAAATAAAAGGGTAGGCCTAACATAGTCAGTTTGGCTCAAAGTGCACACACTGTCAAGTATCAACATATAAGGAAGGGCATTGCTTAACTGAACAAAAAATGAACTCTAAAGCCATCATTTGATCGAGGCTTTATGAAAGCAGTAATACACTAATAATTAGCTACTAAAACACAATAAAACAGTGTCGAACAATTAAATCCTCCGTCTCTAGGCCATAATTTGATCGAGGCTTTATGAAAGAAGTAGTAGAGCACTATGAATTAATTACCTACTGTCTAAAACACAATAGAACGATGTCAAAAAATGATTGGCCACCGTTGCTCGCACAGACACTGGAGCATTGAATACGTCGAGTTCCAGCGAGTTGCGACGTCTTGAATTAGTTTGTGATCGACTGCTGGCTCACCTGGCTGTGACCTCTGTTTAGCCTTTGACGCCGTAGTTGCTTTGGAACTCTTTTTGAAGTGGGACACAAGTCTCCTTGCATATCGCACGGTACGGTTTACAGGGTCATGGTGTTTTAGTGCAGCATTGATGCACAGCTGGAGCGTATGCCCTGCACAGCGCACCCCCCTGACATCACCCCAATCCTCCTCTTCTTTCAGTGTATTGAGACACTGAGTCAAACAAATGCAGCTCTCTTCTTTGCGAGTATGGCGTAAGCATCGGCTACGTCTCGGTGCGATGTTTACACCTGTGTGAGCCTCCTCCATGGACCTAGTCTCCAACACGTAGTTTTTCATTTTCCAGTCGTTGTTTATCATGTGAGCTGTCACCGTCATGTATGCCTCCATGTGTAGACTGGTCCACATATCAGTTGTGAAACTGACTGCAGACTACGTATCAATTTTGCTTTTAACCTGATCACGAATGGAACTGTGTTTTGCAGAAAGGGCAGGAGAGATATTCTCTCGCTTGGGCAAAGTATACAGTGGCTCCAGTGATTTTATCAAGTGTTTAAATCCGTTCCCTTCCACAATGTTTATTGGTCTCATGTCCTCTGCAATGAACGAGACTAGTGCCTCAGTTATGACACCATTCCTGGATTCCGTAAGCTTTGTTTTTGGCATTGATGAATCAATAGTGGTTTGTGTCATGCTGGGGCCGGCTGATGAAGCACCCAGTTTCAGCATGTGCACCTATAAACGCATATAATGATAACAATTAGTCAAGTTGCTTGCTAATGCTAACTACATTAGCCATTGGCTTAATCAATGGATGTGCTGCTACTTCTCTAACGTAACGCTATGCTGCTACTTATGTTTTTCAAGTGGCTCTTCAAACTCATTGTTGAGTTGAGGTATGGCAGTTTCTTATCACAAATCTGGCATTGTGCTTTGTCGGGGTTGTCTGGGCATATTTTAAAATGCAACCACACTTCTGAAGATTTCTTCGCGGACAACTATGAGAGTGTACACATGAAATGAGTGTACATGTTTTTATTCTAGGAACCATTTGGTTCCATCAGAATCACAATCAGCTTTATTGTCACATCACAGGTTTACAGAAGTAAAAAAGTGTGTGAAATAAGTTTTTATGCATAGTTCCCATCGTATCGTTATTTCCATAGAAAAAAGGGAAGGGAGGAGGGGGGGGGGGGCAAGGGGGAAAGGAGATCAAACGAGAGAACAAAAAAGCTCTCTACATATTTACACATGGTCCCTGAGAAAAGATATAAAGGTGCATGAGCATAGCAGCAGATGTATACTGTGCATGATATACTTATGGGCGTTAGTTAAGGTGCTAGAAAAACAAAAAGTCAAAAGTTAAAAGTTTGTCAACAAGACAAAAAAGACAAAAGTCAGTGCGTTGTACATGGGATTAAGGTGCAAAATGTCAGTGCGTGTAATGCTGTGTCCTTGTTTGCTCCAGGATGGATGTAAATAGCGGCTGCGATCACAATACTAAAGTCACGTGGTAGATAGAAAGAATGGCAGGCTGTCATCAAAAGTTCAAGGTCTGGTGAGCAGAGGCTGTCCAGGACTTTAACATCTTTGCACAAATTGTCATTGATCAAGGCACAAACTCCCCCCCACGTTGCTTACCGCTCAGTCCATCTCTGTCTTTTCTGAAGCCAGGTGTGATAGAAATATCAGATGCTAACTCCGTTAGCCACGTTTCAGTTAGCACAACAATGCATGTATTCCTCGTCTCCGTGCTGAATTTAACAAGCGCTAGGAGATGGTCATGGTCACTGTTTTTGACTCACACAGAGATCTTACGTTTGCCAGCAGGATTGAAGGCAGTGGGGGTTTATGTCCACGTTTGCTCAATCTTACGAGGAGGCCTGCTCTTGTTCCACGGCGACTGGACCACGGCCGCCGTTTTCGCCGCTTCCTTTCTATTGTCCTGGTGAAGAGAAAGGGAATCTCCCTGACCACCCGGCCAAGTGGAGGATTTCCGGCGGAAAAGTCCGGACAGCGCTGTGCGATCGCTCGCTCCAAAAGTACGTGATAATTCCTTATACTCCCGACGGTGTAGATGAAAAAAGAAAGGTTAAAAAATGAAAAAAAATGAAAAATGCTACGACTCACACGGGTGCTGCCTTCTCCTCTCCATTGGCACTGCCACGCTTCTGCACACTCTCAGAGTTATGGTGGTCCCGCGGCCTACTGCATACCAACCTGGAGGGTCCTTGAAATTAAAAGGTTTGAAAATGTAATAAATAAATAAGTAATGAATAATAATAATAATAATAATGATAATTATTATTATTATCCTTATTATTATCATAATGGTATTAGCTCAAACCTGCGGTATTGTGGTAATATGGTTATTGTCCCAGCTCTTGCCATGTCCATGTGATGTTGCAATGTTGTCCGTTCTTCTTAAAGAAATTAAAGGTGAAACAAGTGTTCCATAGGGAGACCTGTGTTATCAGAGCCTTTCTAGGCATAGGCAGCAGGCAGTTGCCTAGGGCGCCACCTGCGTCTTATAGGCTATATAGTTGATTTCTCAGTCATATACTGTAGGATGTTAAAGCTGCAATCCGTAACTTTTTGTGTTGTGATTGTACAATTTTAGTGTCACTAAATGCTTGACCACTTGCAACTCTAGCATCCCTATTCTGACGGGAACATTAATGGCTGATCTAGATCGGCAATTGCAGCAAAGGATGATCTCTTCGACGTGGTCGCCAATTCTCTCTTGTCACTGTCACTGATAAATTGAGAGGTAGGTGAGCCCTTTTTTTTCTTTTAGAACTAAAATGTAAATAAGAACATTTGTCTTTATAGTTTAATCTGTCATAACTATTTTAAATGGGCATCAATCCAGAATCATAGGATTGCATTCTAATTTCAAGTAATAAAAAATCATCAATCCCCCATGTGGATCTTGGACTTCATGTGGCTAGTCTACGACAACAGTCATATATCAAGTTAAAATACTATCCCATCACAGGTTTATGATGCATAAAATCATAATCGGGCAAAATTCCAGTCCCTTTGACCACCATCATGGAGAGTGTAGCTGATGTCATCCATGCCCAAAAAGTCCAGGGCCCCATTGACTTCTGTTATAAAAACTGATGAAAAAGTCTCGAACATATGTGAACAAAAACTAGTGGTATTCTACGTTATTGACGTTGTGCAAAAGAAAATTAGTGAGATTGGCTATGGAGACGAACAGACACCTGTCTGTCAGAAATCTCTTATATGCTCTTAACTCTTTCAGGTATGCCAAAAAATTGATAACATGGAGGTACTTCCTTGGCTTACTGGCTGCGTACACAAGAAATAAGGTGGTGATCGGTCCACAAAGACCCTCTTCCAGATGCCTCTGGTTCTTTTAGGGCCATGCTGTGCCTCTTATGCTGTGAAATTAGATTCATTGAGTTAAAAAAATCTGACAATTGCATGTTTTAACATGAACTGTCCCAAACGTAGAAAGCAAACCGCCAGCCCAGTGAAGCATCATTGTGTGTGAAGTGCTGCCTCTAGCATCAACTGGAAGCATTGCACGGCCAGACTGCCGAGAGAACACGCACAGTGCAGGACATGTGTTGTGTCCTGAGTTTACTTGATTCCTCACCAGAGTAGTTCATTGGGAGATTGGCTACTCAGGCTCGCCAGACTTACCTTTCTTCCGACGGGCTTGTGTGCTGTACTGATTTGAACTATCAGTCTCTCCTGATACACCTAGAAAACAACAGGTTGGGACTAGTCTGCAGTGGGGAATCTATAATGGGGGCAGAACAGTTGCCATACCCATGGGCCCTGAAAAAAAAACAAAAAAAACATCATTATCTGTATCTGTCTGCCTGTGTCTGTCTATTTATAGCTATATCTATAGATATAGATGAGCGCTGGTGCGGGTCTAGTGCCGCCTTGTGGGTATTGTACATAGACAATAATGGGGTTGGCTGTTTTGACCAGACAGTAAAAAATAATGGACACAGGGAACGGTGACGACACCCGTTGGTTTCTACAGACCCGGTTTGAAGCCTGTAAATAAGCTAATTCAAATCCACCATCTTGGAATTCCAGGTAGTGAGGGGATCTTCACTCGGTAGAACCAGTAGAAGCCCTAGAAGCATGCCCTTCTTTATCATCAATTTTAAAGTTAATGGGACCATAATTTACAAAAATGCATATCATGGTAATTGAAACACTCTAAAGTAGTAACTGAAAGCATAAAGTATGGTAATAAAGAATTACCATCAATGCCGAGGTAATTCTTTTTCAGCACGCAGGAGGGAAATAGCGACGCCTTCTAGGCCATTAAGGATAATTAGTTTCGGCTTCACATCCAGCAGAACTTTCTTTCCGCCTGGTTTTGACGTGTGGCGCTCACAGGCAATGTGTTTTTCATTTAACAATAGTTTTCTTCACGATAAGGTTATTCTCCTCTGGTCCTCCAGGGTGAATTATTGTACCTGCATGCTATGCTTCCAAACAATGATGCTCCTCAAGTTGCGTCGGTCTCACTTGATCCTATTTTGCAAAGGAGGATCATGGAGACAGCCATGGCAAAAAGCTCCAGAACCGCGACACCCAGGGCCCACCGTGCAGCAAAATCAAAGTCATCCTCGATCACTCTTTTAATCTCGTTGTAGCAGCCATTTCTTCTCCGTTTTTCGTAACTAAGCTTAGCTCTATTATATGTACAGTCAGGATCCATAGCTCGGCAACATTGAGGTGGATATTCATCCACATCAATTAATTCCTTGATATCCGCTTCTTCTAAACCTTCGTTATCTTGATCATAAACCTTTTTCAAATACGTCGTAATCTTGTTTTTGTATGTAGCCGCAAGCCTATAAAATTCAGAATCTCTGAAGTCTTCGTAGTTGCAGAATCCACAGCAATAGACGCCTTTATCCATAATATCTGTCCAAAGGTTTGTGATATTGTCTTCTCCTACTTTTCCATACATTAGTGTTATGTTGTATTTTGACCTTGTATAGTCGCACGCCACTGATCTAACCAGGACTATCACTGCTCCAGTGACCTGCGCTATGAACAGCACCAACACCATGCCAAAGAACAGGCTCAGCCAGAACCTGCTTTCTTTCATAGCTGCATAACCGCCCAGGAAACCAAGAATGAGCAGTACCAACCCCACACCTATCATCAGCGAGCCCACCAGCGGGACCTTGAATCTGAGATCTGACTTACTGCCATCCTTCAGGATACTATCCAGGTCGTCCAGGTGAGTTTTATTGTCCTCCGTCAGCAAGCCGATGCCCAGACTTATGTTGACAACGCCTGCGAGGAACATCAGGATTAAGATGAATCTGCCTTTGAAGACAAACTTTGTGTGCTTACGGAGGAATTCAATGCATTCCTTATTGTCGTACCTTACTCGGAGGGATCCAATGTATCCCATCATCACACAGAAGCAGCGTTTCTCCTTCCTGTGCACGTCCCCCTGTAAACCTCCAGGCGATTCTCACGTTTGAATGGTTTTCCACACTTCCTAAAGACTAACTGAATAAAATATAATCATATGGTGATGCAGGCATTGCCGGTGAGTCTTATACATTTAATGTGTGGCATAGCGTGACGTCACTGGCACTGCCCATTATGGTGGCGCAACCCCGCTAACCCCGCTAAGGAGTGTCATTTGTGTATGCCGTGTTGCCATGGTGATTAGTTTGAGAAGCCAGTGATTAGTTTAGGTTCTGTATCTGTACCCAAGTTTAACACTTATAATGCTCAATGTTATCGTTATTTGAGTTCTGGTTGGCTTGTTAACTAACTGTGTTAGGGTTGATTCCTCCATTAGCTCCAACATCCTCTTTTGTATATGTCTTTCAGTTTGTCAGTTGTGTGGCTGTTCAGCTTTGCCTTGAATAAACCAGTGCAAAATCATGCGGCCACTTAATTAGGTATCACTGCAATCCAATACAACAGCTCTGCCATACATTCTACTTTGGCAAAGCTTTAATATTTACAGTTTTTGTCGATATTGTCATAAAGGTTGATACTTTTACTTTGTTTATTATTGAGGGTGTAGCGGATTGTGATGGTGTATTGGAGTGCATTACAGTGGTGCCCTGGTGTTTTTGTCCATCCATTAACATACATTGATGGGAACAAAAGTATAAGGACACTTGTGTGGCCTGCCTATGAGTGTAGTTACCATGTAGTGGTCTTTGGGATTTTTAAAGGTTCTTCATTCTTATTTGAATTATTGAATGATGGGCAATGACAATGGAAACCAGACTGTCCCCGTTTTATTGTCTTCACCAGGCCGTAGGCATGGGGAGACTATGTTTTGCCCAAGCCCCCAGAACCCAGTGGTTGCATTGAAGTGCATTGGACATGCTGGCCATTCATAGGTACTGCAGCTCAAAACGGCTGGGGCCTCTGTACATGCACGAGCGAAAACGGTTTCGACCAATGGGCTCGACTCACGAGCTTGCGCATGGGGCTGTGCACCGAGGTGACGCAAAACGTGCAGCAGAAGCCCCAAATAGGCCTCTCCCATCACATTTCACACCCCGAAAGAAGGGTGATTTCGCCTCATGTGCTGGGTAACTCAATGCAAGTGGATGGGAGAGGATTTACGGTGCCCTCTCTATTATTTATAACTCTATAGTTTTGCCCCCTGTCCGTCAATCCGTGTGTGTGTGTGTGTGTGTGTGTGTGTCCGTCTGTGGAGAGCTAATCTCCAGCACCGTTGGCTTGATCGAAGCGAAACTGTGCACACACACTCCCTGGATGCCAATTCAGAACCTCTGCCCCAAGTTTTTCACATGGGCCTCCAGGAGGCCGATTTCAAGACGGATCCGTCCGATTTTTCATATTCCATCCTGATTGGTGAATTCCAAACATTGCTGGCCCACAATAACCTACGTGACCTGCAGAGACCTGTGCTCCGACCTGTGCTCTAACTGTAAATTATAAACTACACACTTACACCTACACACCAATTATTCAGCACTGTCTTCTCTTCATTTTAGTTGTGGTGTGGACTCTGCCATTCTCTTTAGATGGAAATATTTATAAAATAATGTATGAATATAGTTATTAGAAAGCTCCAAAGTCGGGAGATTAACTTTGTCTGGAAGACGATTCTTTCAGGCTCCCAGTCTCAATGCCGGCGTCAAGGGAGTGTGTGGCAGGCGACCCACCCCAGATCTCTGCACACAGCTCAAAATGCAAGAGCACCACACGTCCTTGGCCACTCTTACGCCTAGTGTCCACCGCCTGCCTGTATTTGCTTTGGATGTTCTTTATCTTAGCGGTGAGCTGGGCTTTTGATATGGCGTTTACGTCACAAGGGTAATCCCTGTCTGTTGTTTGGTGCCTCGGATACTGCGCCCGAAATTCGTCCATTATATCACCTTTTTGGACTGGCAGGATTCCCAGTCAACATTCTCCTGCAGTTTGGTCATCTTGTAGTCAAGTGTGACCCGAAGCAGAAGTTCTACTTTGCTGTCAGCCCACACAAATGTCTCATTTCTAGCTCGATTCGAATTCTCCGCCATTGTTTTTATTTACATCGCAAGAGTTGTATGCGCACGCTCCATGGCTTCTTCTCTGTTTTTATACTACAGCGTTTTCAGTGCTTTTGTGGCGTTTTCAGTGGTTTTGTGTGGACACACACATTTCTTGAGACGATTCTGTGTGTACGGTAACCTGGCTCCAGCCCTTGAAATGGCTAGCCTCGCATTCAGGGTCTGGTGACGCTATCGAAGGCAGGGTTTTCTCGTTTGCACATCTAAACGACCCAATCGGGATCGGGATAATCCAGTATGAACCACTTGCCAAAAAAGTCCCACTTTGGCCACGCCCCCATCTCAGAAAACGGCTGCACTGAGAGGGCTTTCAGACTGAATAATGAAGTGAAATAAAATGAGAATTCAGGCTGATTGTCAGGCTATGTGTACGGTAAACCTTTTTTTTACCGTGGAGGCCACATCTCCGCATTGACGTGACATAAGACCTGGCGGTAATAGCTGACTCGAAAATAGGGCCATTGTATCTGACCTCTCCTCATTTATGTAGCCTTGTTAAAGTCCACTACCAGAACAAAATTGTGGAATACTAACTGTGTACGGTATGTGTAAATATGTAAAAAGTCATGTTAGCAGAATTAGAACCAGCGCTATTTTGTCAATGTCCGCCATTGCACGAAATATTGTGTAAATCTGATTTAAACAAACGAAGACAATGGTGCAAGGTGTATTGTTCTGTTACAGATGTACTGTAACTTTAATTTGTAGTCATTTGTTTAAATTGTAGGTTTGTTTTGTAATGGTGTATTTGCATTTGAAGCCCCCTAGTGGCTGATGTTTAAAAGGGAAAGCTTTTATTTTGCCGCTGCTTTATATGATACTTGTGTGTAGAGATATCTTCACTGATATTTTGATAATTGTGAATTAGCACTTTTGGTGTAGTTTGTTTAATTCAACTGCATAACATGCGATTGTTTCAAACACTTTGTATTTTGTGTAGCTATTGAAATAATGCCTGTGTAGTCATTCTGGCTGTTGGTATAATATTGTCTAGTTATTGTAGTTGCTTACATACTGTATAATTTTATTGCATTGATGTTTATGAAGGAAAGGAGTTTAAGCACTGTTTTGTATGTTTTTGTTGTGTTGTAGTTTCACCCTTCACAAGCCATGAAACCTGTTGACTACAAACAAGTCTCCCGAGTCATGGGAGACTTCACACTGGGTGTGATTTTTGGGGCGGTGTAACCGCCCCCTATAAGTGAGTTTTGGACACTGACCAATCCTGCACCGTGATTGGCCAATAGTCTACAACGCAGTCTACAACCCTAACCCTTCCACAGTCAATACAAATCTATACTTTTGCAAAGTCAGCCAATCACATTACAGCTAGTGTCATCACCACTAGCTGTAATGTGATTGGCTGACTTTGCAAATTCAGGACTGTGATTCGCTAGCGAAACACATGACACATGTGCAGCCCTATGAATAGCAGTATGGACTTAAAAAAAAGTTATGTGGCTGCCGCACTATGTTTCTGTTCGACTTTATTTTTTGTTGTTGTTTTCTCTGTGTAATAAAGTTGCCAATACCACGTCATTTCCTGCCGGAACATTATTTTGGAAAGTGTTTCCACACGGCTGGGTATTGCGCTTCCTGCTACAGTCTTGTCGTGTCTCTGCAGACAGCAGAGGCATGAATTGTTTGTTCCGTGTGTTGGCCAATGGCCGGTGACATCTAAAGTTGTTTTGTTTGGGAAACCTGGACTCCCTTCTCCCCCCCGTGCATTCCTTTTCATACCTACATGCAGCCAGAAAGTTTGACTGTCATTCCTTCCCAGTTTGCAATGATGAGGCAGATCGTTCGGATTACAGGTGTTTAAATAAACATCTGTAATCCGAACGATCTGCCTCATCATTGCAAACTGGGAAGGAATGACAGTTATTTATCCTTTTTTTTAAGTGAGTCATGTTGTGATGACCACACACCGCCCACTTCACACTGGGTGTGATTTTTTATCTGCACTAGTACTTAGTCACTAAGTACTAGAGTACTAGTGCATTCTTGCATAACCAGTCAAGAATACAGTTGACACTAAAGTTATTATTATTTAGCCTTTATAAAAGCTCACAACTTGTCTTCTAATTTCACTGTTTGAAACAGGGCTTGAGTTGTTAATGCATAAATGCAAGTTTGCCCTTTTCACTACTGGCTTACATGAACAAAATACCCAAATGGGTCCATTTGGTTTCATTAATGTCTTTTCTAAATAAAGTATTCAATAAAAAAATAAAAAAATAGCAGATCTACAAGCTCACAAGGCAGCGACGCGTTGTGAGCTTGTAGATCTGATATTTTCATGAAACATGTTTTGTGTTACGCTGATTTTAGCGTCAGTTTTGATGCTAAAATCATCATCAATCTTGGAATGGTTAGCATCATTTTAATCACAAGGCCCGTACCATTAACATGGTATATAGATTGACTATGTAGGTGACACACACGCTAGTGTAAATGTGTTTGTTTGCAAAAAAAACTCTTGTTTCGCCGCTTGTCACCTCACATACTAGTGTTGCCATGTATACTAATTATAAGCGACCTCGTTTTCTGTAAAGTTGCTTGTAAATATTAGTAGTTGCTTTTTATTTGTTATTATTTTGTTGTGAGCTTGTAGATCGGCTATTTCCAAATCGTCTATTTTCAAATGGCCGATGCATATAGGTTTAAAGTGCTTATGTAGCCTAATAGTCACTTAAATCTTTGGGCTTGTTTTCATTGACCTGGTTACTTATTTCTCTCTCAAAAATCTGGCAACCGTGTCATTGTTTAGACCAACGAAGAAGAAAATGCGGAAGCGATCCTCCTTTCCAAGACCCGTGAAAAAGACACAGTATTATGTTGCGAGTCATTACAGCACCATAACATGGTTAATACATTTTATTTTGGGACGTACAATACATGAAAATTACGGGAGTAATAACGTGACTTGCGTCGATAACTAATGGAGAGCGGACATTACTGCATTTGGCTAAAAACAGTGTGTTAGTAACGAGATTAAGCTAACTATTAGCCAAATTCGGCTAACGCTCGGAGGACTACAATGTTATTTTCGATTCCACTTCACATTAACTCATTTATATAATATTTACATGCCGAGTTAAGCTCTTTTTTTTTATTTGCGAGGCGCGAGGTGGGGCTTTAATGCGAGGCGGACCTGGCTTCTGTTGTTCCCCCCCACATAGCAACCAGGAAGCTACGCTAGGGGAACGCTGAACACGCATTCACACGCACACGTGATAATAGTTATTGTCGCGCGCCGACTTAGCAGAGCTTGAGGCTGAGGAGGCGCGCCCGAGCACCTCCAGGCGCGAGTGCCTGCGCCTGGAGTTTTTTTTGTGCCGTGAGGATATGCTAGGTGTGTCAAATGAAAAAGAAAGAAATCAACCCCCTCCCCCCCAGAACAATAGATGCGTCATGGGCTGCTGCTGCCTTAAGCCATTGCTCATCGTCCATCGCGGACACACATCCAGTGAATCGACCCTCGCCCATATAAATGCAAATGTTTGGTTTTGTCTTCACGGGGCCATCACCTGTACTCGCCTGGCAGGTAGCCTACTCAGGGGTGAAAGTGGGTCGGAACGGGCCGATACGTCGTACCTGCGAAGAGGGGCTGTCCTGTCCCAAAAGCCCATGTTATAACCTGCCATGATGAATGTCCAACAATATAACACTACATAAGTGTTAGTTTTCTTATAAAGTGCTTCTAAATCACTCCAGTGTGTTTGTGTCAACGTAATCTGTGTAGTTTGTGGTGTTTAATTACTCCTCCACGGAGAGAATCTCTTGCAACTTCAAGCCGCGGTGCCGTCGATATATAACCGGAAAACTCGCCCCAAAACACGCTCGCCCCCATTTCTTTTCGCGGACCAGCGGTTCTTGTATTCCTGTATTTGTTTTACTGAGGATAAGGTTAGAAATAAGTTTACAGTTAGCCACATTATTAGCATTATTAGTTTTACCAAGTTTACGTTTAGGAATAAGGTTATGTTTAGGCATAGTTTAATGAGGTTACGTTTAGGAATACCAGCTGAATATCACCGGATTTCCCCCGGGGTGACTGTTTTGGGGCGAGAGTTTTGGTGTTCGTCTGTAGTGGGCAACAGCGCATGCGTCCGCAATAATGCTATCAGGATCAGATTATTAGATATTATTATCAGATATTAGAAGTATATTGGGTACCAAATATACTTACTTACCAAAGAAGTTTTACTCTGGGAAGGTTTTCAAAGTCCTCCATTCATTGCACTGACCCAAGTTTATATATTTGTAGGCCAAAGATTTATATATTTGTAATGGTCAAGGTTTCTTTATACCTGCCCAATAATCTCTCTCTCTCTCTCTCTCTCTCTCTCTCTCTCTCTGTGTGTGTGTATATATGTATATATGCCGTATATCTAGGGTGTGCCCTAGGATCTTTTGGCTATGCCAGGTGTGCCTTGGCACCAAAAAGGTTGTGGGGGGAGGGGATGGGGGATGAAAACGAGCACTCCTTTATCAATTTCCCTGTAACATATACACACGCACGCACGCACGCACGCACGCACGCACGCACGTACTGTGTGTGTGTATGTATGTATGTATCCACATACTAAAATGCATATATATACATATGATGCAACATGACACAGAACCACCTTGATATAGATTAAGATAAATACATATCAGGTTGAGGGAGCATAATCTCATATACTTTAGCAGCAGTACATTTCATGACAGTAAATGGAGTACATAAAAGAGAGAGGGTTTGGAATCCCCCCCCCCCTTATTTTCTCTCTCATTGCCCTCTATCCAACACAGTACACCAAATATATATACACAGCTCAGTAAAATTGGAGTAGGCCAAGCAAGTCTGAGTAGGCTGAAGCCTATGCCAAGTAATGCAACTTATTGCAATACTTAACAAATGTGGCAGTTTAGAGTATAATAAATCAAATTTACAAGAAGGAACTTAGATCCAGGCTTTCATTCAAGCCATGTGGCTCCATTGAGTTCAATGTGAAAATCCAGTATGTTTCCCTTTGCAATCATTTTTTTTTTGTGGTAGTGGTGGCCATAGATATATATATAAAGGCTAGATGACTCACCCGCGCTGCTGGCCAATGGAGTACGACGTTGCCACACGGTGGCCATCTTGCGACAGTCATTCATAACATTATGTCTATGGTGCATGTACTATTGAAATAACCATAGCGTGCTCAATTTTCATCCAATTTTCAAACGGTTTGGTGTGTTGTAAACACCAAAGATGTAGTTATGATACCGCATACTTAATGTTATTTAAAAAAAACAAACATGATCATAGTTATAAGTATGCAGTATCATAAGTACATCTTTGGTGTTTACAACACACCAAACCGTTTGAAAATCGGATGAAAATTGAGCACGCTATGGTTATTTCAATAGTACATGCACCATAGACATAATGTTATGAATGACTGTCGCAAGATGGCCGCGGTTGAGCTACGCTTGCGACGCCCCCTTGAGCCATCTAGCCTTTATATATATCTATGTTGGTGGCAATGGTGGCACTCTGGGCAGCCAATCACGGTCCTGCATTCACTGCTTGTTGTCCTTAATTCTCTGCTTGGGCGGCGAATCGTGGTCCTCCATTCACTGTTTGGGCGACCAATCACGGTCCTGCATTCACTGCTTGAGCAGCGGCCAATCACGGCACTGGATTTACTGTTTCACTGACCAGTTAAATCTTTCCCCCAACTCCCGGACCCGCCCCCGTCATTGCAGAGACCTGCAATGTCTCCCATGACTCCCGAGTCATGGGAGACTTCACACTGGGTGTGATTTTTGGGGCGGTGTAACCGCCCCCTATAAGTGAGTTTTGGACACTGACCAATCCTGCACCGTGATTGGCCAATAGTCTACAACGCAGTCTACAACCCTAACCCTTCCACAGTCAATACAAATCTATACTTTTGCAAAGTCAGCCAATCACATTACAGCTAGTGTCATCACCACTAGCTGTAATGTGATTGGCTGACTTTGCAAATTCAGGACTGTGATTCGCTAGCGAAACACATGACACATGTGCAGCCCTATGAATAGCAGTATGGACTTAAAAAAAAGTTATGTGGCTGCCGCACTATGTTTCTGTTCGACTTTATTTTTTGTTGTTGTTTTCTCTGTGTAATAAAGTTGCCAATACCACGTCATTTCCTGCCGGAACATTATTTTGGAAAGTGTTTCCACACGGCTGGGTATTGCGCTTCCTGCTACAGTCTTGTCGTGTCTCTGCAGACAGCAGAGGCATGAATTGTTTGTTCCGTGTGTTGGCCAATGGCCGGTGACATCTAAAGTTGTTTTGTTTGGGAAACCTGGACTCCCTTCTCCCCCCCGTGCATTCCTTTTCATACCTACATGCAGCCAGAAAGTTTGACTGTCATTCCTTCCCAGTTTGCAATGATGAGGCAGATCGTTCGGATTACAGGTGTTTAAATAAACATCTGTAATCCGAACGATCTGCCTCATCATTGCAAACTGGGAAGGAATGACAGTTATTTATCCTTTTTTTTAAGTGAGTCATGTTGTGATGACCACACACCGCCCACTTCACACTGGGTGTGATTTTTTATCTGCACTAGTACTTAGTCACTAAGTACTAGAGTACTAGTGCATTCTTGCATAACCAGTCAAGAATACAGTTGACACTAAAGTTATTATTATTTAGCCTTTATAAAAGCTCACAACTTGTCTTCTAATTTCACTGTTTGAAACAGGGCTTGAGTTGTTAATGCATAAATGCAAGTTTGCCCTTTTCACTACTGGCTTACATGAACAAAATACCCAAATGGGTCCATTTGGTTTCATTAATGTCTTTTCTAAATAAAGTATTCAATAAAAAAATAAAAAAATAGCAGATCTACAAGCTCACAAGGCAGCGACGCGTTGTGAGCTTGTAGATCTGATATTTTCATGAAACATGTTTTGTGTTACGCTGATTTTAGCGTCAGTTTTGATGCTAAAATCATCATCAATCTTGGAATGGTTAGCATCATTTTAATCACAAGGCCCGTACCATTAACATGGTATATAGATTGACTATGTAGGTGACACACACGCTAGTGTAAATGTGTTTGTTTGCAAAAAAACTCTTGTTTCGCCGCTTGTCACCTCACATACTAGTGTTGCCATGTATACTAATTATAAGCGACCTCGTTTTCTGTAAAGTTGCTTGTAAATATTAGTAGTTGCTTTTTATTTGTTATTATTTTGTTGTGAGCTTGTAGATCGGCTATTTCCAAATCGTCTATTTTCAAATGGCCGATGCATATAGGTTTAAAGTGCTTATGTAGCCTAATAGTCACTTAAATCTTTGGGCTTGTTTTCATTGACCTGGTTACTTATTTCTCTCTCAAAAATCTGGCAACCGTGTCATTGTTTAGACCAACGAAGAAGAAAATGCGGAAGCGATCCTCCTTTCCAAGACCCGTGAAAAAGACACAGTATTATGTTGCGAGTCATTACAGCACCATAACATGGTTAATACATTTTATTTTGGGACGTACAATACATGAAAATTACGGGAGTAATAACGTGACTTGCGTCGATAACTAATGGAGAGCGGACATTACTGCATTTGGCTAAAAACAGTGTGTTAGTAACGAGATTAAGCTAACTATTAGCCAAATTCGGCTAACGCTCGGAGGACTACAATGTTATTTTCGATTCCACTTCACATTAACTCATTTATATAATATTTACATGCCGAGTTAAGCTCTTTTTTTTTATTTGCGAGGCGCGAGGTGGGGCTTTAATGCGAGGCGGACCTGGCTTCTGTTGTTCCCCCCCACATAGCAACCAGGAAGCTACGCTAGGGGAACGCTGAACACGCATTCACACGCACACGTGATAATAGTTATTGTCGCGCGCCGACTTAGCAGAGCTTGAGGCTGAGGAGGCGCGCCCGAGCACCTCCAGGCGCGAGTGCCTGCGCCTGGAGTTTTTTTTGTGCCGTGAGGATATGCTAGGTGTGTCAAATGAAAAAGAAAGAAATCAACCCCCTCCCCCCCAGAACAATAGATGCGTCATGGGCTGCTGCTGCCTTAAGCCATTGCTCATCGTCCATCGCGGACACACATCCAGTGAATCGACCCTCGCCCATATAAATGCAAATGTTTGGTTTTGTCTTCACGGGGCCATCACCTGTACTCGCCTGGCAGGTAGCCTACTCAGGGGTGAAAGTGGGTCGGAACGGGCCGATACGTCGTACCTGCGAAGAGGGGCTGTCCTGTCCCAAAAGCCCATGTTATAACCTGCCATGATGAATGTCCAACAATATAACACTACATAAGTGTTAGTTTTCTTATAAAGTGCTTCTAAATCACTCCAGTGTGTTTGTGTCAACGTAATCTGTGTAGTTTGTGGTGTTTAATTACTCCTCCACGGAGAGAATCTCTTGCAACTTCAAGCCGCGGTGCCGTCGATATATAACCGGAAAACTCGCCCCAAAACACGCTCGCCCCCATTTCTTTTCGCGGACCAGCGGTTCTTGTATTCCTGTATTTGTTTTACTGAGGATAAGGTTAGAAATAAGTTTACAGTTAGCCACATTATTAGCATTATTAGTTTTACCAAGTTTACGTTTAGGAATAAGGTTATGTTTAGGCATAGTTTAATGAGGTTACGTTTAGGAATACCAGCTGAATATCACCGGATTTCCCCCGGGGTGACTGTTTTGGGGCGAGAGTTTTGGTGTTCGTCTGTAGTGGGCAACAGCGCATGCGTCCGCAATAATGCTATCAGGATCAGATTATTAGATATTATTATCAGATATTAGAAGTATATTGGGTACCAAATATACTTACTTACCAAAGAAGTTTTACTCTGGGAAGGTTTTCAAAGTCCTCCATTCATTGCACTGACCCAAGTTTATATATTTGTAGGCCAAAGATTTATATATTTGTAATGGTCAAGGTTTCTTTATACCTGCCCAATAATCTCTCTCTCTCTCTCTCTCTCTCTCTCTCTCTCTCTGTGTGTGTGTATATATGTATATATGCCGTATATCTAGGGTGTGCCCTAGGATCTTTTGGCTATGCCAGGTGTGCCTTGGCACCAAAAAGGTTGTGGGGGGAGGGGATGGGGGATGAAAACGAGCACTCCTTTATCAATTTCCCTGTAACATATACACACGCACGCACGCACGCACGCACGCACGCACGCACGTACTGTGTGTGTGTATGTATGTATGTATCCACATACTAAAATGCATATATATACATATGATGCAACATGACACAGAACCACCTTGATATAGATTAAGATAAATACATATCAGGTTGAGGGAGCATAATCTCATATACTTTAGCAGCAGTACATTTCATGACAGTAAATGGAGTACATAAAAGAGAGAGGGTTTGGAATCCCCCCCCCCCCTTATTTTCTCTCTCATTGCCCTCTATCCAACACAGTACACCAAATATATATACACAGCTCAGTAAAATTGGAGTAGGCCAAGCAAGTCTGAGTAGGCTGAAGCCTATGCCAAGTAATGCAACTTATTGCAATACTTAACAAATGTGGCAGTTTAGAGTATAATAAATCAAATTTACAAGAAGGAACTTAGATCCAGGCTTTCATTCAAGCCATGTGGCTCCATTGAGTTCAATGTGAAAATCCAGTATGTTTCCCTTTGCAATCATTTTTTTTTTGTGGTAGTGGTGGCCATAGATATATATATAAAGGCTAGATGACTCACCCGCGCTGCTGGCCAATGGAGTACGACGTTGCCACACGGTGGCCATCTTGCGACAGTCATTCATAACATTATGTCTATGGTGCATGTACTATTGAAATAACCATAGCGTGCTCAATTTTCATCCAATTTTCAAACGGTTTGGTGTGTTGTAAACACCAAAGATGTAGTTATGATACCGCATACTTAATGTTATTTAAAAAAAAAAAACATGATCATAGTTATAAGTATGCAGTATCATAAGTACATCTTTGGTGTTTACAACACACCAAACCGTTTGAAAATCGGATGAAAATTGAGCACGCTATGGTTATTTCAATAGTACATGCACCATAGACATAATGTTATGAATGACTGTCGCAAGATGGCCGCGGTTGAGCTACGCTTGCGACGCCCCCTTGAGCCATCTAGCCTTTATATATATCTATGTTGGTGGCAATGGTGGCACTCTGGGCAGCCAATCACGGTCCTGCATTCACTGCTTGTTGTCCTTAATTCTCTGCTTGGGCGGCGAATCGTGGTCCTCCATTCACTGTTTGGGCGACCAATCACGGTCCTGCATTCACTGCTTGAGCAGCGGCCAATCACGGCACTGGATTTACTGTTTCACTGACCAGTTAAATCTTTCCCCCAACTCCCGGACCCGCCCCCGTCATTCACTGCTTGAGCAGCGGCCAATCTCGGTCCTGGATTTACTGTTTCACTGACCAGTTAAATCTTTCCCCGAACTCCCAGACCCAGCCCCCATTCGTAGATGAGGAAGAAGGAGAAGCAGGAAACAGCAAAGGAAATTAGTTGGCTGTTCATTGCAAGAGGAAGTTACAATCTTTTCTACTTTGATTAGCTTACTGCCTTTTTCGTTTTCATTGTCCAGCTCCTGCACCAGATCTGCCAAAATACACGTGGGCCTCCTTTCTTTGATATCCAATTTGATTGACTGATCTGATCATAATGCATAATGTTACAGCCAATACCTTTAATTATGTTGATGGACTGGCGTTATTATCTTAGTAGTTTGATTAAAACATCACCCCTGCAATTTCAAAGTATGCTGTGCTCCAGTATTTTATTTATTGTGGGTAATCTATTTGAGAACAGCAAAACCAATCATGTGTGAGTTCATAGCCCTGAAACATGACTGTCATATCGTGACCGTCATGGATGAACTTCAACCTGGTATTTAAACTTTCTCCCTTTTTGGTCCGTACATATTCCAAATATAAAGTGCTTACCCCATGGCTACGGATTTTACAATTATGTACGTTCCCTCAGAAGTACCCGAATATTCTGAATTGTTAAATAAAAAGCATTGATTGGTGGCCATTTTCCCCGTATTTTCTCCATATGCTTTCAACTACGTGATCCTATCGGCTGGGAGGTGTATTGCACTCTGATACATTATAACTGTATGAGCAAATGGCCACCGATTGGATATTTTAATCCGATCGGTGGCTTTTTATTGAACAATACGGAAGATACGGGTACTTCTGAGGGCCAGTACATTATTGTAACATCCGTGGCCATGGGGTAAACACTTTATATTTGAAATATGAACGTTTATGTAGATGAATGGAGCAGTAAAGGAAAAGTGCAAACACCAGGTTGAAGTTCATCCATGACGGTTGTAACAGATGACCGTCATGTAACCATGGCTAGCAAAGATGTGGCTAGCCTGCGGACTAAGACCGCATGGCTCATTTGCATATTCTCGTGAATATATTACGCATGTGCAAATTAGCCATGCAGTCTTCCCAACATTGTAAGACCAAAATTGTACTTAAGTACTATTTAAGTATAATTTTGGGGTATTTTTTATACTTTATTGGAGTATATCCAATTTTCAGTACTTTTACTTCTACTCCACTACATCTCAGAGGCAAATATTATACTTTTACTCCACTACAATTTGAAAACTTTAGTTAAAACTACAAGTTACTTTGTAGATTTGGATTATTATTATAGAACATACATTAACCACTTCCGCCCTATATACATTCAGCCATTTACAAATAGCAGATCTACAAGCTCACAATGAGCTTGTAGATCTGCTATTTTCAAAGGATTTGTTAACATTTGAAAACTTGAAATTGGACATTCTGCATAATGAGTGTTTACTTTTGGTACTTTAACAGTGTTTCTGTATTGCGGTATTGATACTTTTACTTAAAGAGCTAGTGCCATGTTTTTGCACTTTTTCTGTTTTTCATGTGTCTATGATGTTGATAGAACTTCATTAAGGCCCCCGCTGGTGGTTTTATGGTGTTTCATGTCTTCTCTGACTATTTGGAGTTTTTTCCTGGAGGCTGAAACCTTGAGAGTCAAACGTGCCAATCCAAACGCCCCAAAACAGGGGCATACTGACGAAACAAAGCCCACACCCACCCACCGCACCTCCCCCATTATCATTGTCATTTATACTACAACCTTTTGTGGGCGGAGCTGCCTCAAACACACGTGTGTGGCCATGGCCGGTTGTTCTGTGCCTAACTGCTGTGTGACAGCTATCAAACAGTCGTTTCACACTTTTCCCATTGACACGGACAAACGTGATCAATGGCTTAATTTAATTTATAAAGACATGATTATTCCCTCAGCCCCCTCTACCAGGCTTCGGGTGTGTAGTTCCCATTTTGTTGATGACTGCTTCACCAACTTAGTGCAAGTCAATATGGGATTTGCAAACAGGAAAGTACTGAAGCCAGGTTCTATTCTGACGATTTATCCTGGCGACACAGAAAGCAGCACCTCAGGAGCGTTACCGGTAAATTAAAATATCCGCCAGCCCCAATAAAATGACTTAGTAGCCATGAATCGGTTTGACATAGCCTTGTGTCTGTGACCTCCCCCACCATTTAGTTGTGGGATTTAGTTCAGCGTCGATAAGCTCGCTTCTGAACATCGTATGTAACGGTAGTCGCGGTAACCTACAGTCGTCTTTTGTTACGACGGTGTGAAGAAATTAATGGATGGGTTGAAACGGGGTCGTTTTGTGCCGGTCTGCGTTGAATTCAACGTGCAGAGACAGTGCTGGTCGTGAACGCACATCGCCGTTTAACATGGCGTAGAGTTAGATCAGGGACGAGCCTCCATGTTAATTCAACGCAGGCTGCCAACAAACTAAGGTTTTAAACGGTTATTTGAGCCCATCGATGCGTTGTTTCACGCCGTCGGAACAACAGACATATGTAGGTTACGGCGCCTAGCTTTAGATTTTTCATACGATGTTCAGAAGGTAAAAAATGTACATTAAATCGGCAGAACATACCGACACGGGCGGGACCAACTCGAGTCATACAGTCTCAGCGAACGTTAGGGTCGCTAGAGCTAGTTCAGTTGGATTAGATACATAGCGTGATTGTTTGTCAATATAATAAAAAAGAGACGAATTATCTGTGCCTCTGCAAACATAAGTGTATTATCAAGGTGGAAATGGCTCTGAATACATTATGAGAGCATCTAGTTAGACGTTTTATATGCATATGCCTACTGTAATATACTGTAGCTTATATTTCCATTTTCTAGTAAGGGGATGTATGTATAGTGATAGTAAAATGTGTGCAGTGATGCTATAAATAATGACACTGATGTAATGGATACCATAGTCATTGTAAGATAAAGTTCTACTTGGATCACAGGATATTGAACATTACCATGGCACATCTGTAAGAATGTATGACAACTGATGGTTCTGTTTAAAGGACAACTTTAGTTTTTTACAACCAAGGTTTATGTTTTAGATTGCAATTAAAGTAAATAAAAGATGAGTGTTAAAATGTTTTAATTTACTGCTTTCTATAGTTTTAGCAATTTTTGGGATCTTTTACACAATAACCCGGCGTTTTCTTTATTATTATTTACAGTAGCTCTTCTAGCCCCCAATAACTCACATTTGGCCATCAAAGACCACCGTACCTTTTTTATTGTGTAAAAAAGGCAGATTTAGCCACCGGACAGAATGCCCCCGCCCACTGTAAAAAAAAGATCGCAAACATTGCTAAAACTATAGAAAGCAGTAAATGAAAAAGAAATAACACTCATCTTTTATTTACTTTAATTACAAGCTAAAATATAAACCTTGGTTGTAAAAAAAACAAAATTGTCCTTTTAAGCCTTTTATTTATCCGTTGCACAGATGAGCATTTGGGATTTGAGCAAAGGGTTGATGAGGCTTTCCGGTTGTGGAGTAGTTCTTCTTCTTCTTCCTCCTCATCTTCATCTGAACCAGATTCAGGTTCAAACATATATGGCTGTATTTGTCCAATTTGTCCTCCCTCTGCCATTTTGTAAACAAATGGGCAGAACCATGGGCAGTCCTTTAGTGATAAGGGGGAAGGACTAGGACAGGTGGGAGGTCTTATAGGAGGAGGCGGAGGGACTGGATTAGATGGGTGGTGCTAAGTGAAACCAGGTATACTTAATGAACTGGTGGGTGTGTCTACATAAAAACAACATTTTAACACTTACTGTACACTAAAAAAAAAAAAATCCTTACATAATAATAATACCTTATGATCAGGTTTTAGGGTTGAAAAATATCATGGCACTCCATCTGATAGAAATGTTTTAATTAATCATAATTTGTCTAATGTCCTAAACCTGCTTTAAATGTCAAATTAATATAATGCTGCATAAAGGTTTTAACATCACGTGAAGGCCATCTGTCCACCCTGGACACACAAGTGTGCAGCCCTGAACTGTACACTGCCTGCCAAGGCGTCGCTTGCACATGCAAGTTGTGTCTATCTCATCCTGAGAAACTGTCTTGTTATGGATTCCTGGAGCCTCCCTATCAAAATTGACTCTTGCCCCGAATCATGGATATGATTCCCAAGACCAGCCTGGGTCCTCTGACGTCATCAAACTGCCGAGAGCTATATGGCAAGATAGCTCTGAAGACCTGCCCTCTCCCCCCCTCCTTGATAAGGAAGCCTAAATCCACCACTTATAATATCTGAATCTCTCTTCCATAATTCAGTTGTAACATTTTTACTTAACCCGAAGGAACGCTATTCGATCCTTATTTTTGGTTCGCCTCCTTATCGCAACTCTGTGCAAACTCAATATAACTGCAATTAATTGTAACTGTAATTAATAACTCATTTTGGAATAATAATTACCTTATTTTAACCTGTCGTTGTCGTCTCATTTATTATTACTATACCTTTACAGTCTTAAACACCTTTTTACCCAAAATCATACAGTCTCACAGGGTCCAGGTTTCAGTGATAGCTTGGGCTAATTAGGGCATAATATTGCCCTCATTATTCTAAGTTATCAAATGGTCCAACGCGAGCCGGATAACCATTATCAAATGGTCCAAAACGAGCGCGGATAAATACGATTTTTCGTGAACGAGCGAATTACTAGGATTTTTATATACTCGGAAATATATTTTTCATTTCTTCGCGGAATACTGGATCCTGTGATCGGTCTACTGGAAGGGTATAGTATGGTTTATTGACTTTGCACATTAGAGAGGCATTGTGACAATTTATAGTTATATCATATAACTGTAAATTGCCATAAATTAAACTGTTCACTTTAGATATAAAATTGTTATAAATTAACTGTTAAATTTAACCATCCCAAAAACGAATTCCATTTTCATAATTAAAATCAGTGATCTTATTAGATTCAGAATTAGACTTCCTAGGGTCTCTCTTTAATTTTTGTCATGGCCCAAAACCAGACAGCCGAATTCATAGTTACACCGGAGCAGAACATTTTAATGGCCGCTGGATACAGAAGATGGTATCCCGAAGATAAAGACAATATTATAAACACACTCCCTAATATTCGGTCAGAGCCCGACAGATGGGAGAACGCTCTCAAAGCGACAATCGAAGAACTAAGGCTCAACACCATAGAATGCAGAGATTTAATTACCCAGTGCATTCACACTTGCGGTCCTACCCTGAATAAATTTCTTATTTCGGAAGGCGTTATTGTTAAAGATCGGAATGGTTTCCCGTTCCGATATCTCGGTGTTTGGATAAAGGAAGACCGTCCAGCCCCCCAAGTACTTCTCAGAGATGAGCGTCACGAGGAGGCTGTAGATAAAATGATAGATAACGCCAAGAAATTGATTTGTATATGCTTCCCAACTTAAAACAGAAAGAATAATGTAACGCCTGCCTGCCCTGACCCAACGCTGACTGTATAAATCATTCTTAACTCTGTGTGTCCGACGGGAGAGCAAATCTTATCTCTTTGTCGGCTATTCAACTTAGTCGGTTATTAGAACATTCCTGAATGTCTCATAAATTTTTCTATCTACTGTGGTCATTATGTAGCTCGTTATTCATTTTCATCCCTAAATTCAGAGTGGAGCGCTACACTCTAATGTATTTTTATTGTCTCTTTCTCTCACCGCCTCCGGCCGGGGTGGTGCGGGGGGTGAGCGTTTAATATATACATATATTTATTTACCTTTGACCGGTTTTATTTTGACCACTGTAGATTAAAATCATCAAATCCATTTAATATTGTGAGCTTTAAAAATAAGCCTTAATAATACATTTTATATTCCTTTCCCCCTTCTGTTCTAAATTCATTGAACCAGTAAATAGTTTGCCTTAAAGAATAAGTTTTCTCTTTGTCAACTATTCAACTTTCTCGTTTATGCTCCATAAAATTCAGATAATTGTAAATACTTTGAATGCTTTGAATGTTTATGAATGTGGGTGAGACTGCGAGAAGAGTAAATTATCTCTTTCTCGGTTATACTCCATAATTCATTTCCTTGTAGCCTGCCGTTAGATAGATGACTTCATTTCCCATAATAAATCATTGCGGGCTTATACTTCCGGGGCGATTTATGGGAAACCCGGAAACCCCAGCTTCTGTTACCGGGGTCATCTGGCAGGCGAAAACACATTTTTGTAGAACTCGCTCCCTTGAAACTAATTCATGCTAAAAATACAACGCTAACCTTTATATCAGATTAATGCTTACAAGGAATCTTTTGGTGAACCTTTTTCTAAATACAGATATTTTTTATAGATCGTAGATCTGTGTTTTTTTGTATATATATACATACGTATCGGCATGGGTCTACCTGGATGTATGCGTACGTATGGCTGTGACTGTGAGTACCAGTAGTTCTTTCATATATACTGTATCCATACGATGTAACGCCATGTATGGTTATTGCGACCGTAGGTCGCATTTACTATAGAAACCTGCTCCAGGTGTCCGTCCGTCACGTCACTCCGTCACACACACACGTCACACTTTTGCCCTGCTCATATCTCCGCACCCGTTGCCCCGATCCATGCCAGATTTTGCACACACACTCCTTACCTGCCAAACTACACCCTCCAAGGACCCCCGGAGCTCCAGGGACCCCCAGCTGCCTCGGGGACCCCCAAGTGTAAAAAATGAGCACATGTGGACAAATTACCAAATGACCACCCCAACGGGGCTGCTCACGGGGCATTCCCGGGGACCACCCACTCCTGGTGCTCCAGAACGGATGCAAAAGTGGTGGCGCCCCCAGTGGAGGACCCCCTGCCACTGCAGCTACGGTCGCTTATCTCCCGATTAGGGAGTCTTACTGGTAGGTATATGGGGGTATTGGTGATAATCATAGACATTGCGTTTCAAGAGTTACTTATTTTTCCTACATTGTAATTTGTTTCATTACACAAACAAGACTGAACAGACTACTCCTTAATTTCGATTTAATTTAATTTAATTATTTTATTGAACTAAAATGTTTTATAATCCCCTTAAATTCATGAAAAACATTCTTGAATGTATATATAATATATATATATATATATATTTTGTATATATGGTCTAGACGGTCACTTATAGAACTCATCATTTATTTTCGTTCTTCAAAACTTTTTGAACGGGGAAGCTTTTCAGGGCTTGGAGCGTGCATAACTGTCTCATTAGTCTGTTACAGCGCCCGCCTCCACTGCCATAAAGAGATTCTAGACTAAACGTTCTTAAAAATACAATATTTCACTATATATCTATCACTCTCTCTCCATCTCTCTCTCTCTCTCTCTCTTTTTCTCTTCCTTCCTCTCCGCGGTAAACATTTAGGCTGCTCGTAGATAAGTGAGAGCAGCCCTCTTGTGCTATGAAAAAGCATAGGATGATGACGTAAGAAGGTTATGTTAACTCCACACGATCTGTACTGGACATCTCCATATTTTTTACACTGGTGTTTGACTAAGCAGCTGGACATTCTCATTTCTGAATATTTCCAGTTATTTATTTATATATAGATACTTGTATGAGTATGTATATATGTATATGGATTTATGGTGTACCTCTGATCATATCATCTAGGTACATGTATAAATCATTATGCTGGTCTCACACCAGGTGGGTGATCAAATATAGATAAGTGTGCGGACCCCTCGTCATTCGCGTAAATTGATTTTGTGTACTATGTTTGTGAAACATAGGTTAATGTTTGTCACGAGAACTATTATATCTATTTTACTCTGTAGGATTATGAATATTAGTTGACTTGCATTCACAAATTATTGCTTTTCGTGTATATGTTTTTCATAAATTATTGTTAAGTGGTAGACCATTAATCGATAAAAATGGTTGATTAAGCAATCACAAGAGCTCATTCGTCTGCTAGACAGACTAAGTCGACTATTAAACTCAACCCAGATATGTGATTATTTTCTGTGGTCTCATTAAAAGCTGCAAGAAGCAGCCCTTATTATTTTTTTCCCCTCTCACTGCTCCGGCAGTGAAAATGGAAACACATCTTAAACTCTCCCTCTGTAACCATATTTTGACTGTTCTAGTTCCATCCCTCGCCACATGTATGGGTATGTCTATATATATATAGACATGTCCCTTAAATAATAAGTTCTACATTTTTTTGATTTTCTTTAATGGTCTCTCTTACACTCCATTTGACTCAATTACCCATAATTCATTCAACAGGAAGTATCAGCTTCCCGGCCACGTGACTTTACCACGTCACTCCTACAGATTCCATTAAATTCCATACTTAATGGTGAATATTAGATTAAATACATTACAATATTATAATATTCTTTATACTATTCTTTGGAAACATTTTAATGATGAATAAGAAGAATTATTTTAAAGTTTTAAAGATATTTGATTTTTAACTAAACTTGTAGATCTGCTGTTTTATTTTTTTTCAAAGTCTGTGTGTTTTCTTTTCAATTTATTTTGATGTACTTTATCTAACTCTAACTCTTCGCAACGAATATGTTTATTTTAATTTTGTCATTGTTATATTTTAATTTTAAACATTTTAATCATGGTTCTTTCATATATACTGTATCCATGCGATGTCCTGCCATGTATGGTTATAGGTATATGAAGGTATTGGAAGGTTTAAAATTATTATATATATGTATATAGATATATGAATATATGTATTTCTTTATTTGTTTTCCTTTTGTACTGTCACTTTTGTTGTTTGTCTATTTTCAGAACAAAACACAGTATGCCTCACGTTCCAGGCCAATTCGTATTGCGCTGTAAATAGACCTCGGAGGTAAGTGGGGTAAAACCCCACAACTGATTTACATATTAATACGAATCCTGGAATGCATTTGTTTGTTTTTAGTTTAGATGAAAGATAAAAGAATAAATGTACCCTTCAGAATAGAACCTCAAATAAATATTTCCATATTTTCTTTTACATTTTTCATGTTCCCATTGTGTTTAAATCTGATTTGTTTCTTTTCCATGTCACCTCCATTACCCATTTGTTTCTTTTCCATGTCACCTTCATTACCCATTGAATGTGACAAGGGGAGAGATTTGTAGATGAATAATTGATTTGATTTGCTGAATATACTTAGATTGAAAACATTTGAAAATTACACAAACAGTTTGTATTTACTCAGGTTGTACTTACTTAATCCATTAACATGATTCCTCCTACCAAAATAAACCCCATATACATGCAATCAGGAAGTATTACATTCGGGAAGTATTTCCTGGGTTTTGGGACCATTCCACTGAGTTTTTCCCTAAATAAAGTAAAGTTATTTGTTAGTAGGGATGTGAATGGTTAATCAACTGTTGCTAAAGGCCGCAGGTGGAAGGCTAGACACAGCCCTACTACCAAAAAGTAAAAATACAGGTCAGAAGTGTACCGTTTCATTTTAAATACTTAAAAACTTGTTAAAGTATCTGGACCAGCTCAACACGAGGAGGGGTAATTCTCTTATCTGAATTGTCCAGAATCGTCTTTGATCAGTTACGTAGGTGTCTTGTCAAAGTCCAATTTCAAAAACTTGTCAGACTGGTCAATTTTCCCTCACTCTATCAACCAAAACGGGCTATGGGTCATTAACAGGTGCTAAAAAAATTGATTAAATCCAAACGTATTAAGAAGATTTGTTTTGGAACGGTACATTAGCTGAGATTTTTTAATTATAATAAAATGATTTGTTAGTGGAGATGTGAATTGTTAATCAGCTGTTGCTGAACGCTGCAGGTGGAGAGCTAGACACGACTCCACTAAACAAAAGGGAAAAACTTTGTCGTATGTGTCTCGAAATCTCATGAAATATAACCCTGTTTTACTTCCTAATTGAATGAATAACCATTATATACAGTCCTTTCAAAGAAGTAAAAACATTTCTAAGTAATATCTGTTAATAACTTATACAGTCCTTAAAATATATTTGTACTTCCAATCCATTTGCCCTTTAGGTCATTTGAAATCTCTGTGTCCTTACTTAGTCACTGTAAGATTTGCCTGTCTGTGTCTGGTTTGGTTTGAATAATGTCACAAGGTACAATCAGCTTGCCCTTTGACCCTATCCAAATCATGATAAAGAGGTAGGCTTGATAGAAATGTTTTAATTAATCATAATTTGTCTAATGTCCTAAACCTGCTTTAAATGTCAAATTAATATAATGCTGCATAAAGGTTTTAATATCACGTGAAGGCCATCTGTCCACCCTGGACACACAAGTGTGCAGCCCTGAACTGTACACTGCCTGCCAAGGCGTCGCTTGCACATGCAAGTTGTGTCTATCTCATCCTGAGAAACTGTCTTGTTATGGATTCCTGGAGCCTCCCTATCAAAATTGACTCTTGCCCCGAATCATGGATATGATTCCCAAGACCAGCCTGGGTCCTCTGACGTCATCAAACTGCCGAGAGCTATATGGCAAGATAGCTCTGAAGACCTGCCCTCTCCCCCCCTCCTTGATAAGGAAGCCTAAATCCACCACTTATAATATCTGAATCTCTCTTCCATAATTCAGTTGTAACATTTTTACTTAACCCGAAGGAACGCTATTCGATCCTTATTTTTGGTTCGCCTCCTTATCGCAACTCTGTGCAAACTCAATATAACTGCAATTAATTGTAACTGTAATTAATAACTCATTTTGGAATAATAATTACCTTATTTTAACCTGTCGTTGTCGTCTCATTTATTATTACTATACCTTTACAGTCTTAAACACCTTTTTACCCAAAATCATACAGTCTCACAGGGTCCAGGTTTCAGTGATAGCTTGGGCTAATTAGGGCATAATATTGCCCTCATTATTCTAAGTTATCACCATCTTTAAGTAAAAAGTTTGAGTACTTTTTCCACCACTGATTACTAGCAATAAGCAATAACTTGGATAACAATGACACGATTGCAAAATGTCGGCTATTTATTACCTACATAACTAAACGAGTTTAGGGAGTTAGCTTAGGGGAAACAAGAGTTTGTCATAGTGTCAACATTATATTATATACGCAAAATATAATGTAGGCTACCTATAGAGTCACTTAGACAGGCAAGACAGACGTTAACAAAATAAATTGCCGTCATATATGAGGTAAAAATGGGGGTCCGGGGCCAAATCTATGTGAGATAGAACATTTTCTCTCTCTTTTTTTCTTTTTTTTTACGCTATACCAGCATCCCTATTTTGGGGGGGTAGCCTACATTCACCGAAAATAGCCGATCTACAAGCTGACAATGCATCATGCTGCGACAGCTTGTAGATCTGCTATTTTTGGTTCAGAAGTTTGGTGGTGTATAGGGCAAAAAAACAAGTACAGAGCCAAATGTCTAATGATTAATGCTTAATGCATCTCAACGTCAATTTTAATGTTTTCCTAATGAGAAATACAAATGTATAGGCTACTATAAGCACATCATGCTGCTATACTCTGACATTATGCAGAGTATAGGCTATAAGCATGAATATTATTTTATTGCTCAATGATGAGTTTGCCTATTTGTTACATAACTAACAGAGTTTGGGTAGAGTTAGGGAAAGCGTTCACAATCACACTCTACAATTTTATTACACTCCTTCTTATATACATATAGCCAAAATATAATGTAGGCTATACACTTATTGGACAATGTTTAGCTGTTTGTCGGAAAGAAACCATGCAGGAACATTAAGTCAGCCAGTAAAAGCTCTCGTTCTGCTTTGATCAGGTTAATGTTAATGTTACATTATCGGCTGCCTACAAGCATCGTTGAACTCGTGGCTCAACGTGCCCTCGGTGGCTCGTGGTAATTATTAATGCTTTGATCATCTCATCAATTGTAAGTCTAGAATGACAGATGCAATGAATACAAGAGTATGTTACGTTATAATATAACGTAACATACTCTTGTATTCATTGCATCTGTCATATTATGTACAGTATATATGCTACAAGCAAGCAGAGCCACAGTTGAACAAAGTTGGCTCGGGCAGGAGCCGATCGCGTCCTCCCGTGCGTGTGGTTTTCTATGATTGGCCGAACGTTCATATCCTAGCGCTCCAACCTCGACAATCAGGCGATGTCTTTGGGGCAGTCGGTAGCGCTGTCGCCTCACAGCTAGAAGGTCCTGGGTTCGATTCCCGCCGGGGACGGGGTTGGCCAAAGGGCCTACTCTGTGTGGAGTTTGCATGTTCTCCCTGTGTAGGGTAGTTAATACCCTCACAAAAACATGTAGTAATCCTGGTCGGTATATAGCCTCCCCCATGACAGCCGGGGCGCCTGATGGAGGGGAAAAGAACACGTGGAATAACGTGTTCCTTCCACGCGCTACGTCCTACCGGGGAAACTCCCCCCTGTCAGGTGACAAGAAGGTCAGTTGGCTCTCATGCATTGAAGGAGGCATGAGCTCGGCCCTGGGCTCCCTAGACTGTGGGGGGAGTGTAGCGCCCAGGATCACTTAGAAAAAATGCCACCGGGTGAAAAAAGGGTTTCAAAATTGCGGGATGAAAAGAAAAGAAGAAAAGAAAAGTATCTTGCTGAAAAAAAACGAATGTACGAATTCAAATCTGGTGGACGTGGGCAAATACTGTGGCATGGTCATGGTGGACCTCCATAAAGACATTTGACACCGTAAATCACTCTATTGATATGCTAAAAGCAATCGGTTTTGATAGCAGTGAACTGGATGAAATCCTATCTGCGGGGGAGAGAACAGGTGGTGATTAACGGAACCCAATATCGGACAATAATGGGTTATATTATTGCCTACTTCTGGTTGAAGGCCCATGTGAACTGTGGACAACGAAAACCGCTTACCTCAGGTTGAGAGATGGTCATGTTCGTTGATGGGGCATTACGGTATGTACAGCGCCAGTGGACTTGGATCTGCTGCTGCTAGTGGCGCTATAATAGGCCAATATGAAAAGGGTGCCATTACTTCGTCAACCTAGTGGGTGTGCGTGCATGATTCGAGGCATTTTGTTCAAAATGAGCCACTCTTGCAAAATTTAGATGACAATCAATATGTAAAATCAGACATATCCGTCTTGATTATATGACTGAGATAATGTGTAACAATTTACGCAATGTTTGGAGTAATGTAAAAACAAATCAAATGCCGGCCTCCTGGTGCATGGTGCAAGAAAAAGCCTATGTGAAAAATGCAGGCCAGAGGTTTTTGCCGATCGGTGCAGTTAAAGGAGTCATGAGCTCCCTATTGTATACTACATATGAGCTCCCTATTGTAGTATCTCTATTGACAATAGAGATACTGTGTACCGATTTGCGTGATGTTTGGACAGAATCTTTATGTGTAATATCGGCCTCCTGGTGGTGCTATAACAGGCCGGTCTGACACATTTGGGGCAGTGGTTCTTCTCTGGCATCCAGGGAATGTGTGTGTGCAGTTTCACGTTGATCAGGCCCAGTGTGTTGCATTGCTGAATTGGAACGTGTTTGCACTCTATTTTAATGACGTCACGCTCACGTCGCTCAACACCTACTGTACACTACAGGTCACACAATGGGCAATTGATATGCATCTAGGCTCATTCCTATGTTAATTCACCTGGTGTGAGTCGGGAGCCTTTGTACACTTTGTTGAGGTGTGAATTTAAAGTTGTTTTAAATCTACTGTATGCATGTGCCTGCACGTCGTCCCATGAGCAATGCAACCCTGATCGGGCCAACAGTGCCGGAGATTAGCTGTTCACGGATGGACGGACAGGGTGCAAAACATAGTATCGGCCACGCCTTCGGCCTGGCGGAGAGAATAAATGTATTGGCAACATGACAGAGCAGGAAAAAAATAAAATAACAAAAAAATAACAAAAAAAAGTTTCCTCTCCCACTCCCAGATCTCCCTGACAAATCTGTTTCCTGAAATCCTCTTCTGTATGTTCTTTGGCCCAATGCTTCTTTGTTTCTACAAACATTCCTTTCAATGTGTTTCCATCACCACTTTATCAGCTGTGAATGGCATTCAAAAGTAATGATTTACAACGCAGCAGCAGAGGGGCTGTTTGTAAGCAAAGCATGGGAAAAACAGGACATTAAGTTGGCACATACCGCAGGTGATGTTTACAGTACAGCATGTTACGGTACTGTGAGTCGACAAATTCTTCAAAGGCGGAAATATCGCCCATGACCAAAAACTGTATTTTAAAACAAAATATCAGCTGCCAGAGGTCTCAGATGTGATCTTATATTACACATATCTTAGACATATTTATTCCTAATGCATCCATGTGCTCACACATGAGGGTATTTGTTTTTTTCCCCCCATAGATGCAGCATGTTGCCTCATCCAAATTCGCTGGCTGCCTCTTGGTCTGGCTCAAATTAAATAAAAATCAGGAAGCCCTTGGAACACATGGGGTGGAATAAGTCTGTGACATGTTAACTATACAATGAGTATTGTGTCATCGTAAGCTTACGTTTCACGTATATCATATGCACTCCTGGAACTCTCATCTGCAAAAATGAATGAATGATGAAGTATGTGATTTGACAAACAAATACATAAATACATCAATAGATCAAATAAGTGATTTTAAAATCAAATAAGTAAATACAATAAAAAATGAATTAAAATGCAGCGATGAATAAGCTCAAGCATCACAGGACTGTGATATTATGGTAATGAGGCTACTGTCCCAGCCTTAGACAGGAGCGTTGTGATTGGCCAGTTAGTGCACAAGCAGGATGAGAGCAGTGAGAGCTGGTGAATTGCATTTGCTTGGACACTGGCAATTCTGAACGCATATCCAATGCTCGCTTTACTATTGACAGAGAATGAAAAAAGAAGAGGTCGGTTCTCCACCTTTGCAGTAAACTTCCTTTCCGATCTATTTGCACAAAGATTTGTTTCTACAGTACTTTTTGTTGCCAGATCCAGGGGGTCGGCCTACATGAGGCTTTGTCGGTCGGTCGGTCGTTCTGTCCCTCTTTTCCTCTGCACACACGTCATGCGAAGCCACCCAGATCTCAACCACTAGGGGTCTGGCAGTACCAGGTCTCCTGGTTCCCTTGTTTCCACACTGTTGCCATCTTGCATCATCTTGACTTTATAAGCCGGGTTGAAAACCTGCGATGGCGGGAATTGTCAGTGCGAGAGCATTGTATTTGCTCGGAAAGAGCCGAAAAGCATCAATAAAGGTACTGGCAGGGGTCTCCGGCTGACACATAGCCTTCCTATAGTCATCACCGCAGAGACGTGGGGTTCGTGTCCACAGAGATGTTATGTTTTTTTCACGGCTGAAAATGCTGCACTGCTGGGGTTTCGCCAGTGGTGGAAAAAGTACTCAAATGTTTTACTTAAGTGAAAGTATCAATGCTGCAAAGTAGAAGTACTCTGTTACAAGTAAAAGTCCAGAATTCCAAATGTACTTAATTTAAGTAAAAGTACCCCAAAAAATGCATCCAAATGTACTTAAAGTACCAAAAGTAAAAGTACTAAAATGTTTGAAAATAGCAAATCTACAAGCTCACTATGCGTCATGATGTGCTGTGAGCTTGTAGATTGTAGCTATTTTCAAATAGCCTAGGTATAAAATAGGGCTAAAGTGGTTTATGTTTGTTTTATAATGTAATCATTTATCTGCAAAGTAACTAGTAACTAGTTTAAAAACAATTGTAGTGAAGTAAAAGTACAATATTTGCCTCTGAGATGTAATGGAGTAAAAGTAAAAGTATGGACAATTGGAAATACTCCAGTAAAGTAAAAGTACCTCAAGATTGTACAGTACAGTACTCCAGTAAATGTACTTAGTGACTTTACACCACTGGGTTTCGCAGCACTCTCATTGTAAACCGTTCAAAACAACATAACCGTTCAGGAAAAACAAAAAAACCTGTTGGTGGACACGTGGCCCCTTAGGTGTGGGTTGTATAATCCTCCGCAATGCAGGCGGGCAGGGCGTTCTCTGATCGCGGCTCCTATAGGGACTCCTACAGGTTGGGATAGGAACGTCTTTCAGCAGGTGCAGTGGTGGAAGTATTCAGATTTTTTTTACTTAACCACTTAAACCCTATATGGTTGGCCCCGGAGTCTCTCGGAGCTCGACACCAGCGTTTATTGTGGGGAAAGCTTTCGCTGAAAATAGCAGATCATAACAAAATAAAAAATAAACTCAGTTACAAGTAAACAGGGACATACAGAACCTACATGTAGGGGCAACACTGGGAACTGGTGTAATAATGACTAAATAAGGAGGGGAAAAAAGGACAACAGGAAAGAGGTTTAACCCACAAGTCGGCCATACCACCCATGACCAAAATTTGAATTTTAAAACAAAATGTGAGACGCCAGAGGGTTAAGACCTACAAATGCCTTCTAAATCAGTAGTTTTAAAACTATTTTGAGCCAAGGACCCCCACAATGATATGTATTTTGCCGCGGACCTCCATCTGAAAATGCTTTGTGCCAGGGACCCCCCAGAAGAGAAGATCTGTGTTAAAAAATAAATAAAAAAAATATTCAACATTTTTCAAACACAAAAATAAATAGCAGATCTACAAACTTTGTGCCGCGCTGCGAGCTTGTATATCTGCTATTTTTGAGAACCACTGTGCTAAACCAATGTTCTAAAGAGTTCGGTAATACATTGGTAACAATTAAAGTGGGATAAGAAAAAGATCACATGGATCTTAGGATCCACTTGGTAATGTCGTGGCTCAGCCCGTCGGCACAGGTTGTAGTATCGCTTGAAATATGGGAAGGTTTCAGCGCAATCTGAGCCCCATTGGCATCCATCATAAAATGCAATGTTAAATATTTCAAAAAATAATAAAACACACACACACACACACACACACACACACACACACACACACACACACACACACACACACACACACACACACACACACACACACACAGCTATTAAAAAATGCACACTAATCCTGGCCTTATCCATAACCCTAACCCTAAACTGAAGTCAGGGTTGGGGGGAGGTGCCGGAGACTCAGAATCCTGCACCTTATCTAAACCTTGACAATTATCTGATGATAAATGCATAGATTATCCCCGACCCTGCCACTATCCCTGCCCCTGACCCTACACCTGCCATTAACCCTACCGTTAACGCTTTTCTAGTGGAAGGAGGATTTGGGTCCTTGTGGTCCTTGCGTCTGGTTACAGGAGGGTGACCTTGAACCGATTCTTCAGGGTCTTCTGTGGTAGTTGCACTTGTAGGAGGAGGAGTTGGAAGGCTACAGTTTGCTACTCCTTTCTTAGAGCTGGGTTTGCTATAGCACACACATTTAAATTTGTCTTTGAAAAAATTGATGTCTTCATTAGATAGTTCACCTTCCACATCCAGCTGCCCGTCGTTGCCTTTCTTGATTTGGAAGCGCTTTGCATCCAGGTGGAGGAAGACGTCGTGGTCGTCCCATTTGGTTCTCGAACAGCGGCCCCTCGAGTTACACAGTGCCTTGCTGCACATCTTTGCCGACGTGGAGACATTCAGCAAGTACGGGAGAATGACGTGGTCCAGGAATTTCCGAGCTTTCGTGCAGGAAACCTTGTTATTGGCAAAACGCATCTTGCCCCAGGCGATGAAACCGCCGACACCTTGTGCCGCCGACTCTCCAATGGTGTTTACCAGGTCTAACTCTGACAAGTGTTCGTCTTCTTCGTCTTTGAAGGCATTGCGGACATAGACGAAGATGGGGATCGATAAGTTCCGTGTTGGTTTTCCTGTGTTCCATTCCCATTTCCCCTCTTTTTCCGTAGGCCACGTAGCTTTTCCATCTTCACCGCCATGTCCTTTGGGAGCAAAGGACATTTTTACGGATTCTCTTATGCGATGTCTAGTGTATAAACGACCCCCGTCGTTATCTCTGAGCACATAATCCAGATAGACGGATGGGAAAAGACCAGTAGAGTTTAACCAGAGCTTACCCAGACGGAAATTACGCTTATACTCCGACTCAGGACACCCAGGTTTTTTTAACCACGAGTCCATCCTATTTCTAGAGTAATGGGTGTTGTAACAATCAGGGAAGAGGTAGTAACCCCAGAGCTTTTTATTGCTCTGATTTCTCCCATAATCAAGAGGTCCGAGTAAGTATCTCCAGGCTTCCTTTTCATAATAATCTGGTACTCCTCCTTTTGAGCAGTGTTTCTTCATTCCTTCTGCATTATTTTGAAATTCTGCCTCGCAATATTCGACTGTTAATTTTCGGTAGTGGTTTTTTCCGCCCCAGTTTCGGACCCACAGTGGCCTCCATTGCTCAAAGTCGAGGATGGCAAGGCCTGCTTTTGTCGTGGTGGGGATCATTTTCTTATAGCCTTCTCTAGCCTGCTTCATGTGAGAGTCATACTTACCCCTATGAGGAATACCTCCATTTATCGGCTTGTCTGGATTATGATGAGATAAGTAAGGGAACTTGCCAAAGTGCTCTTTATAGAATAGTTTGACTTCTTGGTCGTTGTCCTTATAGTTGCTGATAAATCCGAAGTAGTGCTCCCGATTAGCGAGGAGTGGTTCGCCTATTGCATTCGCTTTGTAACACGCATCGGGAACGTTCCAAATGCCGAAGAAGGGGTTGCCTTTAATCAAAGGTGGTCTTGTGTATTGATATTTAGGTTCTGGCTCAGCTGTATCCCAGGGTGGTAAGTCTCCCCCCCAGCTGGTGGAAAATACAACCAGTGAGATGAAGAGATGGATGAAGCAGACCCTAACATAGTGGGGCTGTCTACCAGAGATCATTCTGAAATTGACTCTCCTTCCTTAACACCCCCCCCCCCCTCTTTCTCTCTCTCTCTCTCTCTCTCTCTCTCTCTCTCCCCCTCCCTCCCTCTCTCTCTTTCTACCTACCTCTCCGTCTCTTCTCTTACTCTTACTCTCAATACCGGTAATATGTCGTTTGACGCAAGATGCCAAATTAATATTTGTATTGATAAAAAGAGAGTAAGAAATAAACAAATTGAACTAAATATCCTGGAATTAAAGTAACTAACGTACACAACTTATGGTGAGCGTTATTAAGCTGCAACACCTTAAATAGGCTGTCCAGAGCTTTCCTCTGTCGTCACACTCACCACAAACTGTTGCCATTGTACGCCTAACAACGCACACTTGCACACATTGTTCGCTTAGACATGCTAGTCCAGGGGTCTTCAACAGGGGGTCCGGGACCCCTAGGGGGTCCTCAGAGTTACTACAGAGGGGCTACCAATTCTTTGTGTCATAGGACAATAGTTGTGAGCTTGTAGATAGGCTATTTTCGGCAAAGAGGTTTGGTGTAGAGGGGGGAAAAGAGCAGACCAAGTACAGAGCCAGCAGTCAAGTTTACTTAGTATGTGTTTAAGTGGTTAAACGTCTGAAAACACACATTAACCCATTGAACCCGGGTTTTCGTGCCGCACTGCAAGCTGCTATTTCTTTAACATGTTTGAAAAATCTTGAAAGTGTGAGAATTAGAAGGCATTTGCCTCAGGTCTTAATGGGTTAAAACGAATCCAACATACAGAAGATGATGTGTGAACAAATAATAATTTAAAAGTATGAAGCTATCTATGAAAAAGTGTAATCTGCAACACAATTGTATACAATATGTAGTGGGGGTCCCTGCTTCATCTCTCTCTCAGGGGTCCTTGGCCTGAAACACGTTAAAGACCCCTGCTCTAGTCTTCGTGAATCGGACCTGTACTTGGACCGCTTTTTTCCCCGTCTACCGAGTCTTAGGCAAAAGAAATTGTCCGATCTACAATCTCACAACAGTCTAGTGGTTAAGTGATTAATCAGACTAATTGATAGTTTATTAAAAAAATAATGTTAAATGAATTTGATTTTTTCCTCACCTTGATTTATTGAAAGAAATGTTTATAGTTAAATTGTATAAATACTGATTGTATTGTATTGTACTGATTGCAGTATTTCAGAAGTGCAAATAAAGGTATTTCAACAGTGCAAATAAAATTGTATTCCAAAAGTGCATTCATCACTCCTCCTGATGCCCAGGCTGTAAATCCTGGGCGTCTGGTTCTTGGCCCCGACTGCCACCAATGTAAAAAGTACCCTTTACATGTCTTTCTTGGAATGAAGCTTCATGATATCCTCAGAAATAGCCATTTTAACGCAACACAATTATTTACCATCATTTTAATTAATTCTGATGGTCTTAAAAAAAAAAGTGACACTTGTGGTGTTAGGGTCCGAAATGACCCGGCAAAGAAGTGTGGCTCAATTCCCCCCCAAATTGTCAATATTCAATGTTTACATGTTTGACAGTGAGAGAGACTTGTCCTCAATTAGCATTTGCTATCAGGAGTAAAATAAAGTTTGAGTTTATGAAAAATAAATGACTTTTTACCTTCTATGGTATACGGGTCATTTCGGACCCTAACACCACTAGTGTCACTATTTTTAATAATTTTAACATTTTTTAAAGTTAAAAAACAAAAACAAGTATATATATATATATATATTTTTTTTTTTGGAAGTGTGTTCTAATTATTATTCTTAATTATTCTATTCTAGTTAGATAACATCATTATCCATTGACTTCATTATAGGAAATTTAATGAGTGAATTTTAACATTTTTATAATAGAAAACGAGATATTTTGAAAGATGAAACCCTAGCCCTAACCTATACTATTTTAAAAAGTGTTTACATGGATATGAATGCATTGCAAGTCAGCTATGAGGTGGGAGGAAAAAAAATGAAAATACTTATTTTTTGAGTATTTTGGGCTGATTTAAATCACGGGTCAAATTTGACGTCCATGGAGGACAAAGGCTTCCTTGGAGTCATTTGTGCTGCCGGTTTTGGCCACATGTGATGATTAAGGTCAGAGAATTTTGCCACAATACTGCCGGCAGACATCAAGTCCTCCAGACGGCTCTCAATATGTTTGGTGAGCATTTCGGTAGCACTTGCTATGCATCCTATGTGTATAATGCGTCATGAACATACTTATAAGGCATTATAATCTTCTCATAACCCTGTATAATCAGATTTATAAGAGCTCATAAATACTCATAATGCTTTATTACCATAACCATAACACATTATAAGGCATTTTATAATGACTTATAAGTATCAAATGTTATAATACTTCATAATTGCTGCCAAACTGGTAACAATTGCTATGCATCCCAAATTATTTCTCATAGTTATAATCCATTATAATCAATTGATAATGCTTTATTATCACTGTTATAATGTGTCATAATTATTATAATGCATTATTATAATGCATTATACTATGATTATAAGTTATTATAAGCGGTCATTTGTTGCTTTATGATCATTTGATGAGGCTTTATTATCACGTTTATAATGCCTTATTATCACTTATAAGGCATTATACTGTGATTATAAGTTATTATAAAGTGAACATTTGTAACATTATGATCATTTTATAAGATGTTATTATTACATGTTTATCGCCTTTAAATCACTGTTATAATGCATTACATTATGATCATAAGTTATCATAAGTGGCCATTTGTTACTTTAAGATCATTTAATAATGCTGTGTTATAATGTCTAAAATGCCTTATACTCACTGTCATAACGCATTCTAATCACTGTTATAATGCCTTATTGTCACTTATAATGCATTATAACAGAGCATTATCAATTGATTATAATGGATTATAACTATGAGAATTCATTTTGGGTTGCATAGCAAGTTTTACAAAGTGGGGAGCAATTATTAAGTATTATAGTACTTGACGTTATAAGTCATTATAACATGTTGTATAATGTGTTATGATTGCATTATACGTTATGAATATGTATAACTGTAATCATCACGTGTTATAAGCATAATACACTCCATGTATACTTGAACGTATAAGTCATTATAAGCTTTACAATGTGTCATGGTTATGGTTATAAAGCATTATGATTATTTATAAGCTCTTATAAATGTGATTATAACGGATTATGATCAGCATTACAATGCCTTATAAGTATGTGCATAATGCGTTATACACATGGGATGCATAGCAAGTGCTACCAGAATTTCTACAATTCATGTCAGCATCCATATTTCAATTGTTGTCAAAGCTTTGAAGAAAGCTTTAAAAACTGTAAAGGTTTCTCATTATTTATTAACCTGTAATTCTCTTCCTCTCAGGAGCAAGTGTGTTGTCTGTTGAGGTGTTAGTGAGCTCCACCCCTCTGTACGTGCCAGTCACTGCATCAGCCCACAGCTTCCTGTGCTTCTCTCCTGGCTCCAGACACACCTCTGTGAGGCCTTTGATGCAGGCCTCAATGTACTCCACTGCCTCCCCTTATAGAAAATAGTTAGAGTTTGTTATCTACTTCGTAAGACCGTATAAAGCATATAAAATAGAAAAAAAGAAAACATGCAGTATTTACCTGGTGTCAGATTATCCTGCTGAAACTGGAGGCTCAGTGTCTTCAGAAACTCCAGCGTATCTAGCAGGAAGTGCATGAACTGCACATTCTCGTATTTTTTTAGGTATTGGAGATTATTCTTTGCTCTTCCCACTACTGCAGGTGAAGGCTGAGGTGTCCGCTCTGGGCTGACTTGGTCCTCAAAGTGTGCCACAAAGACGGCATACCCATTACACAGGATCTGGAGGAGAAAGACAACATGATATATTTCGCTATTTCATTATCTACTCATATCTTTCTCCGTTACACAAGTTTGGAAAAGTATCAATCATTGAACCTGTGTTGCCTTGTGGATGTAGGGCAACCACCTGGCCCCCTTCAGGTTTGTAGGCTTGAGAACCTTGTCCTCCAGGGCATCTGCCAGCATCCTCAGTTCCCTCAGTGCCTTTGGGGAGTAATGGTACTGCATGTGCAAATAATGCAGCACCTCCTGCAGTTTTTTAATCCTTGGCTGGGCCTTTATGGAGTCAACCATCCCCAACTCCAGCCTGTGTGCCACACAGTGGATGGAAAGCAGGTGTCCCATCTTCCCCTTCAGCTTTGCAGCCACGCCATTCTTCTTCCCCATATTGACAGCTGCACCATCAGCACAAAAGAAGACCACCTTCTCCTTCCAGTTGCCCAGACCTGCTTTCTCAAACACTTAAGTCATCACTTAAGTCAGTAAATCACACTTTACTAACTAACCTATTCTTATTGGCTTACCCGCCTGTACTGCAGAAAGCACACCATCTGCATGTGCATGTTTCACATCCTCGATGCCAAGGAAGGACTGGACCACTCCTCTCTCCTCAGTGAAGAATTTGACATATACGATCTCATTCTCCAAGATCCCACTATCAGTGGCCCCATCGATCATTACACTGATGTATCAAGCTTTCTTTAAATCAGTAAGGAGTTGCTCCCGCTCCACTTCACAGGGCAAGCTCCTGAGAAATAAAAGAAGCAGCTTTGATACATTTATAAGTTTCTAACACATATATGATTAATGCTTCTAACTACCATTATTATATTTTTAAAATGATCCCAAATGGCAAATTTACATGGTGTAGCCAGCATGAAATTTCATCTAAATCACTTGCTGCTTCCAGACACCTGACATCTCTTTGCTTTAACCAACTTGTCAATGGCAGGGACCAGTTATTTTCATAACACTGCACTACGTTCATGTGTGTGTGTGTGTGTGTGTGTGTGTGTGTGTGTGTGTGTGTGTGTGTGTGTGTGTGTGTGTGTGTGTGTGTGTGTGTGTGTGTGTGTGTGTGTGTGTGTGTGACAGACAGACAGAGACAGACAGAGAGAAAATACATGTCCGTGCTAGGCTGACTCCTGTGTGAGGATCAAAGAGTATAGCCATACTACTCGACTAGTAGTAGTAGTTGAATAGACTGTTAACGAGCCAATCAGCCAGAACATTCCACAGCTGGGGAGAGACAATGCTTCTCTACAGCGGGCCATCAGCTAGTACTCGCTGCAGCCTAGTAGCAGCGAGTGGGGGAGGGGGGAGCGTCCTCACAGCCGCTTGGAGGCAATGCAAACTGCGACTCTTTGTCTGTTAGATGTAGCATCAATTTACTATTTTTAAAAGTATTTCGTCATGGACCTTTCCGCGGGCCGCCAAATGCCCGCGGGTCGCCACCTTGAGACCACTGGGTTAGACACCAATCTCTACCATTATAACCCACATTTTTTTTAACGGCATACATAGCTAAAGTTCACAATTGCATGCTGGGTGATTACTTCCTAGTAGTGATGTGTCGGTCATGATCGATCCGTTCATAAGAACTAGTTCTTTGCCGTGAGCGTGAACGAATACGTTCATGACTCGAAACTGTTACGTTCATGATTTCGTTCATACGAAATCATACTGACTTGGGCTGCTTTGTATACAATTATTATTGTTATTATAAATAATTATCGACAAATAAAAATAACTTTACATTATCTATTGCAGTAATTTATTACTTCTACACATTATATTACAAAGAAGATGGTGCAATTAGATTCTGAATGACAGTGCTGTGTTTCTGTGCAGACTGTGCAGTCATGTCAGAGGGATCAGATGCAAACAGTTTCATGCAGTTACCGTTTCGCATCGCATACGCTCCGGCGGGACCGCAAGCACTACTGAACGAGAACGTGAACGAATCATTTGAACGAGTCTTTGCCGTGAACTGAATGAGACTCGTTCGTTCATCGAAATGAACTGTTTTTCCCATCACTACTTCCTAGCCAATGGGAGGAAACCGTAGGGACACAGTGTCCGTTGCTCCTCACACAGGGGCTTTTTTCACACGTGGGTGTTAGAGCTTTTGTTTTTCTCGGGCCCACAGCTGCAGCCAGGGGGACACAGTGTATTTTTTTTTATCATTATCTGTATGTATGTAACACATTTCTTCCTTTAACAAGCTCTGACAACCTTTGAAACCTATGTTATAAGCAGGGGTGCACATAACTTCTGCGCAGGTGCGCATGCGCACCCAAAATAAATAATGCGCGGCACATCAGACGACGCGAGGCGCTTTTGCGTCCCAACAGCTGGGACAGGAATTTCCAAGCTTTTTTTTTTAGCAAAACTAAAAAATAAAAGCCTAGAGATCGAGGCTAGGAATTTACTTCCTGAAGCCACACTCACACAATCACGCTAAAGCACACGTCGCCACCCCTCCCCCCCCCGTTGACAAAAATGTCCGGTGGGCACCGTGCTGAACCCCCCCCCCCGTTAACAAAACGGGACGGGACCATTTATTTGGTGCGCACCAAGTCACATCTACAGGTGCTCTTCTGAGTACTAGACCTAAAAAGTTATGTGCACCCCTGGTTATAAGGGTTCTATTGAAAATGTGGTACAGACACACTTTTTGCAAAAATGATACGAAAATAGCAGATCTACAAGCTCAGATGAGACAAGGGACTGTAATAAAACTATGAGAGGGGGATTCCCACTAGCCCCATCCCTCCTCATAGGATATATCACACCTATCGTATCCCCTCATTGTTCTATTCCCCTGCAGTGGTTTTTCACACCTATTTGCTAGAAGTTGGCTCTCGGAGGCTACCCACCTGTGTACACATCTGTCTGTCTGTCTGTTTGGATGAGTCAGGACACCTCCTATAGGGCCGTAAACTTTTCATCTCTCGTGCTCTCTCTCTCTCTGTCTCTATAGCCAAATTCCATTCCCCAAAGCTTGGTCACTCGCTCACTCTCCTCGCGTCCTCCACTCGCGCCTAAGCCCCGCCCCTGCGAGGAGCCAAGGATTATTTGTGAGGACGAGTGGTCGAGCGGTTGCCCTCAAAGGATCGGACTACACTCAGCGCGTCATTTCAAAGCGACGGCAAATTCCGCGATCACTTATGACGTCTCACAAAGTTGGACCAATAATATGCAGGTATAGAATAATACAGAATATAAGAATAGACAATTCATCAATGTGGATGGATGGCCACATCGTTATCTTTATAGTTACATTATTGTGCAAAGCCATTTATTCCTGAAATAGTGAATGAAGCGCCAGGATGAGCAAACTTACATGTATTGATTTAATCCTGACCTGTCCCTCTTATTGCTCGTACAGTCCCCAGAACCCCAGTACAAAAATGTACTCCATGAAGTGTAGATTGCCTCCTCCAAGAAGCACATGAACAATTGGACCTACTTCCGGTTCAAAGTCGGAGTGACCGAGTGGGAGTGAGCGAGTGGCCGAGATTTTCGGTATTGGAATTTGGCTTAAGTCTCTCCTTTACAATGCTAGTACGAGGTTACAGTAGTGTAGCCTCGTCCCCTTCTCAGGGGGGCAGCTTCCTGCAAGTGATGTGTATCACAATGTTTTATTGTGAGTTGGGTTGTGACGTGTGAAGTTTGGTTTGATGTGTTTTATCTTGTCATAATTTGTGTCTTATAATATGTCTTGTGTTTTACAGAGCATCTTAGATTGTGTTGTATCGTTACTCCCTGATCATGTGTAGGTATGTATACAAAAGTAGTTAGATAAAGCATGTTACAGTTACAACAATGTTAGAGTGACAGTAATGTTAGAGTTAAAGTTATGCTAGAGTTAAAGGTATGTTAGAGTTACAGTACTGTCAGAGTTGCAGTCATGTCAGTGTTATGTTAGAGTTAGAGTACTGTCAGAGGTATAGTAATGTCAGAGTTACAGTAATATCAGAGTTACGCTAATGTTGGAGTTATGTTAGAGTTCAGTAATGTTGGAGTTACAGTAATGTCAGAGTTACAGTAATGTTAGAGTTGAAGTAATACAATATTGGCCGAATCCCTTAAATGAAAATATTTGAGAACCACAGGCTATACAGTATTATGCCACTAAGAGATGATTGGTTATACTTTTTAAAAAAAATGTATCTTTATTTTTATCCCACAATTTTTTCACCCAGTGCCGATTGTCTAAGTAATCCTGGGCGCTACACTCCCTCTGCCAGCCTAGGGCGAGCCTAGAGCCGAGCTCATGCCTCCTTCAATGCATGAGAGCTAGCAAGCCGCTTCTTGTCACCTGACAGGGGGAGGTTCCCTGGTTAGACGTAGCGCGTGGAAGGAACACGTTATTTCAACCAGTTCCTTTCCCCTCCATCAGGCGCCCCGGGTGACCAGGGGGAGGCAGTATAGAGACCAGGATTACTGCGTCTTTGTGAGGGTACTTACCCTAGGAGACACAGGGAGAACATGCAAACTCCACACAGAGTATGCCCTTTCGCCAACCCCACCTAGGGTATGGGCGCTGATGACGCGGAGGAGAGAACACGCCCCCAGCACCCACAGCGTCCCTGGCGGGAATCGAACCCAGGACCTTCTAGCTGTGAGGCGACTGCGCCACCGTGCCCCCTAGGACTGGTTATACTAAGTGAAAAAGAAATGAAAGCGACTGATTAGCCTACTGAGTTTTCTGGGCGTGTCGACTCGGCTGACATTGCGTCCTGAGGGGTGACTATTTGGAAATCAAGTAATGGAAGGAAGTTGAAGGAAGTTGAAGCCAGTGGAGCTGGCGTTATATGTCGTTAGAGAAAGGTAGCTCTCTGAGATTCTAAAACAAAGCTATTGCAGAAACTTGCATGAGCATGCAAAATGTCTTCCTTGAAGTTACAACGTCTTTGTATGAAATGTTCTTTTTTCCCCCCACTTTTCTTTTTTAGAAACAAAATGTAATACACGATCGCAGAACAACCAGCGAGCCGCCACACACATTCACCGCCAATACAGAGAATTCTCGAGATATAAAATCCAACGGTTCACCGCCGATAGGGAGAATTCTCGGGATAGGGTCTTTTTAGTGGTTTCTGTTAAATTAGGCCTTCCAGCAGATTGTGGGTTAAAATCGTTCGTGTAAATGAAAGAGAAGTTGAAAAAACATTTGATCCGGTCACGTGATCACACAAACACGTTATTACAAAACAGTCTAAGCCGCCCGGCCGCGGGTAACAGAGTCCGCCATTACAAACCGAAACAGTAAACACATCTGCTTTCTCTGGGAGCCGGATCTTACCGTGAGAAGGCGCAGGCGGACCCCCTCCGTCGTCCCTCGACAGGCGGTCGATCTTCTCAGGAGTGAATGATCCATGCGAGATATCAATGCAGATTGTGGAGGTATATGTGTGTGTGTGTGTGTGTGTGTGTGTGTGTGTGTGTGTGTGTGTGTGTGTGTGTGTGCGCGTGCTCACATAGCTATTTCCCTACTAGGTTTGAATTGCTGCGGTGTGTGGACTATTATCAACTTTAGTTAGTTAGGTTAGAGATGGTGTTTTGGGCTTGTTTTCATAGACCTGGTTGCTTATTTCTCTCTCAAAATCTGGCGTTCATTGGAATGTGCAGTCTCAATTGACCGCTAGATCAGAACAGAGGTTGTGAGCTTGTAGATAGATTTTACTTTATCAGATTAGACTTTATTGTCCTTGCGGGAATTAATTTTGTACCAAGCAGCCATCAGGATACAACAAATCACAAAATATAACATAAATACACAATACATAGACAGATCTTACAATACATTGACAGTGCTACACAGCTCCTCTCTTACAGAGTAAACATTAGAAAGGGCTACCCATGATTCAAGAGGCATCACATTACATGTTATGCACATAACTGAGATGGACCTGTTTGCTCAGGAGTCCTATACTTGTACGGACAAATGATCTTGAAGCCCTAGCCTGCAACATTGGCACTGTGTACCTGCTATTTTCACAATATTTATCTGTAGAACAGAGTCAAACTAAATGGGGGTCCCCAGTTCAAATATGATTATTTTGGGGGGTCACAGCCTGAAAAGGTTGAGAACCACTGCATAGATTATTGAATCAGGTTTGTGAACAGAGACATCTCGCTGTGTGAGAGAGACAGACAGAGAGACAGACAGACAGAGGGGAGGAAGAGAGGAAGAAGAAGAGAGGGCTAGCTTGTAGATCTGCTATTTTCACAATATGTATCTGTGGAACCAGTCAAACAAAATGGGGTCCCCAGTTCAAATATGATTATTTTGGGGGGTCACAGCCTGAAAAGGTTGATAACCACTGCATAGATTATTGAATCAGATCCATTTGGTTCCAAATGTTTGTGAACAGAGACATCCCACTGTGTGAGCGACAGACAGACAGACAGACAGACAGACAGACAGACAGACAGACAGACAGACAGACAGAGGGGAGGAAGAGAGGAGGAAGAGAGGAGGAAGAGGGGAAGAAGAAGAGAGGGCTTGAAAATCTGCTATTTTCACAATATTTATCTGTGGAACCAGTCAAACAAAATGGGGGTCCCCAGTTCAAATATGAATATTTTGGGGGGTCACATCGCGCCACGTTGTGAGCTTGTAGATCGGCTATTTTCAAATAGCCTAGGTGTAAAATAGGGCTAAAATGGTAAATGTGTGTTTTATAATGTAATCATTTATATCTGCAAGGTAACTAGTAACTAAAGTTTTCAATGAATTGTAGTGGAGTAAAAGTACAATATTGCCTACGAGATGTAGTGAAGTAAAAATACAGACAATTGGAAATACTCCAGTACAGTACTTGAGTAAATTATACGTAGCCTGCGAGTTAATTCAGGCAGTATATACTCGAGAGGTTACACACTGCGGTTATGCGGTCGCATACAGAGCTTACTACAACACTATTACACAGACCATACGTCATAGCTGACGTGACATCAGCAGACCAATCAGTGGGTTGTTTAAGCTCACCTCAAGTCCCCTGGTCTGTTGATATGCAACTGTTTACTCCAAGCACCACCCCAGCACCACCAGTGGGCTCTGCTATTGGTTATGTTCCCCATGGGGGGTTGTTATGTTATGGTATATCTATCTCCCTGCTCTTAATGGTTAATGATGGCTGTATGATTGTGTCGAGCAGGGTGAAAAAGGTTGCAGAGCCTCAACACCAAGATACATTATTATATCCACACTTGTATTCACATTCATAATAAAATATTGGTTCAAATTATTTGTGAGTTATCTGACTGAAATGTACTTAGTTACTTTACACCACTGAATAATGACAGAGCACATTTTCAGTCGCCTACGCATCAGCTATCCATAATGGCACGGTGCTCACGATCAGTGTTGGGCTATATTACTTAGGAGAGTAATATGTTACTTATTACTTATTACTCCTTTGAAAAGTAATAATATTATATTACTTATTACTTGGAATCAAGGGTAATATATTATATTACTTTATATTACTTTCCCCGCGCCCCCCGCAAAAGAAAAGACGTGTACAGTTTTTAGCCTTTTAGAACTGAATCCAATTTTTTTTTTTTTACAAATCTCTTTATTGTTTTTCTCAGACAGGTTAAAATACAAACTTTTTAGGCGGTTGAACAAAGAGGTCTGATTTTTTTGACAAAAAACTACAAACAAACAAAGCACATGACAACAAACAATAAAATTAGTACAGTAATTAGCATACATAATAGGGGTCTTGAAAATAATAAGAAATTAAAAAAATAATAATAAATAAACAGACAAGACAGACAATAATTAAGACACTCAATCATACCAGGGAGGGGAAGGAGAAGAGGGGGGGAGAGGAGGGGGGAGGGGGGGTTTCTCTGCACAGAGCGCTGATTATTTTCGTAGTCTGGATGCCGATGAGGTCTGGTAAGAGTTACTAATTTATTTATTTTTTAATTATTTTCGAGAAACGTTAAAGAGAGTCATTGAGGGAGAGTCTGAATTGGATCTAGTCTCTCCTTCAAAGGAGACACTAATTTGCGGGTTCTTCCACCATAGTTAGGGTGTCAATGTGGTCTAGAACGGGTTGCCAAATTTTGTGAAACATCTTCAAAGAGCCGTTAAGGGAGAACCTGATCCTCTCAAGTTTAAGACAGTACAGAATTTCATGAATCCATCTGTTGTGTGTAGGAGGGGAAGGGTGTATCCATTTAAGGAGAATAAGCCTCCTAGCGAGTAGGGTCGTGAAAGCAATAACTCGGCGTGCTGAATTGCGCACAACAGGCATTACTGTGGTTCCAAGAAGAGCAGTAAGGGGATCCGGATCAATTGGTTCACCCAGCATCACCCCAAGGGTGTTAAACACTTCTGACCAAAATGTTGACAATTTAGGGCAGGACCAAAACGTGTGCATGTAATCTGCTGGCGATTGTTTACACCTATTACAAGCATCGGACCTCTCAGGGTATATTCTGGCCAGCTTTGCATTGGTATAATGGACTCTGTGTAATATCTTGCACTGTAATAGTTTGTGTCTTGCGCAAATAGAAGAGGTATGTACCAGGTCTAAAGCATGGTCCCACTGATTGTCGGACAAGGTGATACCGAGGTCCTGGTCCCAGGTGGCCCTCAGGGAATTCAAATGAGTCGGATTAACTGCAAAGATTGTGTCATATATAATTGAAGTAAGCTTCCTGTCACCCGCTCTAAGGGATAAAAAGGAGTCTATCACCGAATCAGGTGGCCGGTTCGGGAACTGAGGGTTCTGACTTTTCACAAAATGCCTGATTTGAAAAAAGCGAAACATGTGAGATTTAGGGAGGTCGAATTCAGCAGACAGGGCTGCAAATGAGGAGAAGATATTGTCAGTATAAAGGTCTTTAATGGATCGCAGACCCTTGTCTGCCCAAATCCGAAATACAGGGTCAGTACACGATGGAAGGAAATGGTGATTCCTGTATACGGGTGCTAGATTTGAGGACCTGTGTAGACCAAATTGCCTCCTAAACTGGTTCCAAATCTTTAACGTATTAACTACGATAGGGTTTTTGGACACTTGTTTAACCGGGAGGGGTAGTTGAGAGCAGACCACCAACCATAAAGAGAGATTCGAGGAAGCTCCCTCCATGCTGGCCCATTGGGGTTGTACTGCAAAAATCGAATTAGTGTTCCAGAAAGTTATTTTATGTATGTTAGACGCCCAATAATACTGACGAAGATTGGGGAGCGCTAAACCACCCTCGGTTTTTGGGAGTTGAAGGACCTTGCCTCTGATTCGAGCCTTTTTATTACACCATAAAAATGAGTTAATGAGCCGATCGAGAGTGGAAAAAAAAGATTTGCTGATGAAGATCGGAATATGTTGAAAAGGATACAAGAAACGGGGCAACACCACCATCTTTATCAAGTTTACACGTCCTAGTAATGAGAGGGGCAAGGTAGACCATCTATCCAAGTCAGACTTAAAACGTTCCACCAGGGGGCTGATGTTCTTTGCGAATAGCTCTATGAAAGTTTTAGTAACGAATATTCCCAGGTATTTAAATCCCTCCGTAGCCTTTTTAAAGGGAAAAAGAGTTTGGGGAAGCTTGTCGGCCAGAGCGTTAACAGGGAAATATTCACTCTTCTGGAGGTTAAGTTTGTAACCAGAGAGTTTCTTGAATTGCTCTAGGATGTGTAAAATTACAGGAACAGAGGATGACGGATTAGAAATATACAACAGAAGGTCATCTGCATATAAGGAAAGCTTGTGAGTAGAGCCAAAACGGGTAATACCTTGAAACCTCTCTTCCTTACGGAGCCAAATTGCCAGAGGCTCGACTGCAAGCGCAAACAGCGATGGAGATAAAGGACAACCCTGTCTATTTCCACGGGAGAGGGAGAACTGGCCAGATCTCACTCCGTTAACATTGACCGAAGCTACCGGGGAAGTATATAAAAGCTTAATCCATGAAATGAAGTTAGGGCCGAAACCAAATTTGTCGAGGATATAAAACAGGTATCTCCACTCCACCCTATCGAAGGCTTTTTCCGCATCTAGAGAAAGCACTAATTCGGGAACCCTAGTGGTGGGAGAGTAGATGATATTAAACAGCCTCCTCGTGTTGGAGGACGAGTGCCTTCCAGGCATAAAGCCAGTCTGGTCCGAATGAATCAGGTCGGGAATGACTCTCTGGAGACGCGTAGACAGGACTTTAGACATAATCTTGAAATCAACGTTTAAAAGAGATATGGGTCTGTAACTACCGCATAAAAGTGGGTCTTTATCCTTTTTCAGCAGCAATGTAATTGATGCTTCCGATAAGGAAGGGGGTAACTCTCCCTTTGAAAAGGCGTCATTAAATACCCGTACCAAAATTGGGGCCAAAACGTCGCAAAATGTTTTAAAGAACTCTGTGCTATAGCCATCGGGCCCAGGTGATTTACCACTTTGTAGGGACTTGATTGCCTCCGATACTTCCAAAACTGTTAAAGGCGCTCCAAGGTTAGTGGCAGAGTCCTCATCCAATTTTGGGTATTCTAAATCTTCTAAGGGATTAGGCCCCTCCCAGTCCTGTGGACAGGTCTCGGAGGAATACAAATCTGCATAAAAGGCAGAGAAAATCGAACTAATTTCCCCTGGGTCTGTCCTAACCTCTCCCGCAGATGATTTTAATCTAGGGATCAGTCTGGAGGCACTGGCCGCTCTTGCCTGGTATGCAAGTAATTTGCCCGCCTTATCTCCTTGTTCAAAATAACGCTGCCTAGTCTGTAACAATTGTCTCTCGACCTTACTGGTTGATAACAAGTCGTATTGAGCTTGTAGTTGTAATCTCTGTGTGTACAAGGTGGGCGAGGGATTAACCGAATATTGGATGTCCAGGTTCCGAATGTCGGATGAAATTGTTGTCAATTTGGATTGCTCCGATCTCCTAAAGTGGGAAACAAATGAGATAATTTGGCCGCGGAGATAGGCCTTAAAGGCTTCCCATAAGACGTTACTATCAATATCTGGAGTGTCATTGGTTTGAAAGTAAAAAGTAATTTGTGACTCGAGGAAGTCCTTAAATGTAGGTTCAGACAACAGCTGTGGACTGAATCTCCAAAACCTAGAGGGTGGTCTGCCATGTGGAAATTTTATCTCTAGAGATGTTGGTGCATGATCGGAGATAACTATGCTATGGTACTCACAAGAGAGAACGTTATGCAATAATTTGTCGTCAAGTAAGAAAAAATCTATTCTTGAGTAACTATGATGAACTTGCGAGAAGAATGAGAACACCTTTTGAGTAGGAAACTTAGACCTCCAAGGGTCACATAGCCCAAGTTGGTCAGCGTGATATTGCAAAAGTTTGGCTGATTTTGACAAAGTATTTTGTTTAGTAGATGACCTATCAAGCTCTAAGTTTTGGATTAGGTTAAAATCTCCTCCAATGATTATCTGATATTCATCAAGGTTGGGTATAGAAGAGAAAAATTTGGAAATAAATTTGTCGTCATCCCATGTTGGAGCGTAGACTGAGGCCAGGACCACGGGGGTGTTTAGCAATTTGCCCGAGACAATAACATATCGTCCATTTGGATCTGACACAGTGGTGTTCAGTTCAAATGGAACGTCACGATGTATAATAATGGCGGCCCCTCTAGAGCTTTCAGAATATTTTGAGTGGAACAGGTGGCCCATCCACGGCTTTTTAATACGCGACACCCTTGCAGTGCGCATATGTGTTTCTTGTAAAAAGCATACATCTCCCTTGAGCTGCTGCAAATGTGAAATTACCTTTCCAGCTTTAATGACACCGTTCATTCCTTTAACGTTCCAAGAAATGAAACGGAGATTCCTACCACTCATCGACGTCACCCTTTTTTGTTATGCCGGCATCTGAGCAGAGAAAGGGGAAGGGAAAGGAAGGAGGGAGGGGAGAGGTCCACACATACACACACATCCAGAACACACAAAAAGAAAAACACAAACCCGGTTCTCTGAGAACACGGACCCTAGTTCCAAAGGGAGCACCAAAAACGCGTATCACTCCGGATACAAAACTGCCTGACATGAGTCAGTCCTAATCCTACCTACTTAACTTCCGTTTCCCCTATCTTAAACAGTAAATGCTAACCCCACAACCCACCCCCCTGCAAACCACTGAGTGAGAAAAGGTATACAATCCAAAAAATATACATAAATAATCCAAAAAATATACAGAAATAAAATGAAAACATGTATATCACCATTCCCTTTCCACTCAGTGCAATTATCAACCCTCAATTCTGGCATAATCTGAATATCAGTGTTAACATCATAACATCATCCAACAAGCAGTAGTAACAAAAAATATTTCACATTAGAAAAACAAAAGACCAGGCATAGTACAGTACACACATCCCATCCCGAACAAACTCCACCTGTAAGGTAGTATCAAATAACCTCCAAATAAACCTATAGTGAAAGCACAGGTAAAAAATAAAAATAACTTTTTTTTTTTTTTTTTTTTTTTTTAGAAAAATGAAAAAAAAGTTCTTTCCTTTTTGGTACTCAGGTTTAGGCTCCACAGTGAGGTGAAATACACACATAAAGAAGCTACAAAAAGCTTTTACAAACCCATTTGGAAAAACCATGTGAACGAAAATGTCATTCAAACTTGTTTCCCCTAAAATACATGGTTACCTTAGGGTCACTTAAAGTTTTAGGCTGCATAGTAAAAATTAAGGGAGAGTGAGCTCGGAACAACATATATATACCCAAAATGCCTATCTTAACACAAATAAAGTGCATTTATAAAGCAGTGACAACAAAACCTTCACAATAAGACCTGAAAACCAAGTAAAAATAAAATAGCCCTGAATTCCCCTTCCACCCACCCCACCCCCCCCCCCCCCCCCAATCGCCCCCCTACAAAAAACAATTGGCCGTCTTACAATCTCTTAAGGTCGTTCAAAGATCAAATTGACATTAAAGGTGCTTCAATTACATAGGTCCGACATTATGGTAACTACTGCATCAAGGCCACATTACAACCATTATATTGAGGTCCAAAACTAGAGTCAAAAGAAATCCCATGTAAGAAAGCAAATTGGCTCAAGTTATCGTAAACATCATTAACCCAGTGGACTACTTAAGAGAAAAAATAAAAAATAAAAAATGTAATAAACATAAATACAACACACATGTAAACAAGAACAAACAAAGCCAAACTAGAATAAAGCAGGTCCTAATAGACTGGACTAAAACTCCTCTGTATCACAAACAAGCACATTGGCCCATGGAATTTCACATAAAGGCAAACCATAAATTAGTGAAGTAGGTCCAACAAGCCTAATAGTATTCCAAATAAAAGCAAGCCATCAAATAAGGAGAAAAAAAAAAAGGGAAAAAGAAAACAAAGGGGGGAACGGCTGTAATAGTAGTCAATTAAATAAATGATTTGCCCAAGGCTATGTAAGCTACGCAATCAAAAACTCCTAAAGGAGATATTATTAGTCTGATGTACACAACAAATTAACACACAAAGAGAGAACAACAAAAGGAAAGTCGGCTGCTGTATACAACACTAACTTGGCCAGAGAAGCAATTGTTCATTAAAAAAACAACAACACACATATTTAAGATTGCAACAAAAAAGATAAAATTGAAACTATAATGTATTTAAAACAAAACGGACCCGTCATCTCATTCCAAATTAGACAACGTCAAGGCTAGTCAATCAGTCACAGCTGGGTTAATTCACGTAACAATACAACAGTCAGGCTAATAATACAATTACCATGTCCATGAAACACACCTAAAGTGCATATATTATCTCAATGTAGTTGCGGCATAACACACAATTTACAATAAAAAATAAAGATAAAAGGGAGGGGGAAGTAGGGAGAGGAGATGAGCAGATGTCAAAAAAAAGGGAGAAAAAGAAAGGCGTTACATCAAAACAGTGTCGCCGTCCCAGCTGAGCCGCGGCTAACCAGGCAAAAGCCCTAGCCAGCCAGCTATCAGCCCAGCCAGTCCAGACTATAATGTCCATGTCCAAAAAGAGCAATAAAAATAGAAATAAAATCGGTCCCACATCAAGCGATAAAGTAATCAGATTGAGCGTCACAAAAATACACTGTCCAGATGAAAAAGAAGAAAAAAGAGCGCTCTTCAGCCCGGCAATGTTAATCAGTGTCTAGCTGCAGCTAGCCCCCAGCCTTCCACGGCTAAGCTCGCCAGCTAACGGCTAGGCTAGCAAGCTAACAGCTAAACAAGTCCACGCAGCAAACAATACATCTGCCAGGCCAAATACAGTTATCAAATCCAAGTCTGAACAGATCAAGTCATAAGCAAAGCACCCATTACTTGCGATTACTTGCGTTTAGATGTGATGTACTTTTCAGCTTCTTCAACGGACGCCAACTGGACCTTAGCTCCGCCATTTTCGTTAGCGATCATCAATTTGACCGGGTAGTGGAGAGCAGGCCGGCATCCAAGCTTGTATAATTCGGCCATCACATCACGGTACTTGACGCGCTGCTCCACAACATCCTGGGGATAATCTTCATGGATGGCGATTCTTTGACCCTCGTACTCCAGGTTCCTCCGCTTGCGTGCTTCCCGAATAACTCTCTCCTTGACCGGAAGGTTGTGGAAACGAATGATGACATGCCTCGGCTTTTCGTTAGCACCCGGTTTAGCCTTTAGCGATCTATGAGCTAAATCCAATTCGGGCGGTTCAGGCAGAACCTCGTCCCCCAGAAGTTCGAACAGGAAGGTGGAGAAGAAGGTGGTGGGCTTGGTACCACTTTCAACCGATTCTTTAACACCGACTATACGTGCATTCCAGCGGCGACTCCTCGACTCGATATCCGAGGCTTTAGCACGCAGCTTCGCGTTGCTAGCCGCTAGCTCCGCGCATGTGGCCTCCAATGAAACTATACGATCACTGACCAAATCCGCGTTAGACTCTAGTGAAGTAATACGCTGGCCATGATCAGTTATAGTGGTGTGTATAAGGTCAATCTTAGATTCAAGCGTTGCGATGCTTGTTTTAAAGTCAGCCGAAAGAGCCGTCCTGTGGTCTTCTAGTAGGCTAGTCAGGGCCTCCATGCTGATGTCTTTAGCGGTGGCGGTACCGGCTTTCATCGAAATAGTATCTTTTTTGACGTGTGCGGAAGCCCTAGTGTTCATTTTCTGATATCAAGACTGAATCGCAAACTTTTTTAATTCAAACCATACCATTTATGAGGAAGGTAGTGGGGTTTCTGTTTAGGTAGAATTATGAAGCGGGGGAGCAGAGAGAGGACGCGTCTACTCCTCACCCTGCATTACCGGAAGTCGAACTGAATCCAATTTAATGGAACAATAGAACATTGGTTCTCAAAGTGGGGTCCGAGGACCCCCAGGGGGTCCCCAGCTAAATGGAGGATAGTTAGGAACCAAATGGACCCTTGTGGGTCTGTAACTCTGAGAGTGTACAAATGTGTACACTCTCAGAGTTAAAATAACATTGATTTTACAATATAAATTGGGGTCCCAGGGATAGAAATGCCATTAAATGGGTGTCGCCTAATGCATGTAAACTGGGGGTCCTCTTGAAATTAAAATGGTTGAGAATCACTGGTAGCTGGCAGTGAAAAATCTTCTCTTATGGGGGTCCCTGGCATATATTTTTGAAATGGGGGTCCGCGGGCTAATAAGTGTCAATTTGGGGGTCCTTGAGATGAAAAAGTTTGAGAACCACTGCAATAGAAAACAGTCAACAGTCTTTATCTTTCTAAGTATTTTGCTGCTGCAAATTCCATATTTGGAATTGGAACAATAATTATCCTTACAGGAACAACATCAATCTGAACTGCACACACTGACTGCAGCCTCTCAAAAAACTGTATTGTGTATAACAAACAATAAAGTAAACATTTCTTAATCTTTTCAACATATCTTACACCAGTCAATAAATAATTAGCCAAAGTGCAAAACTGTAAACAAGTCAAACAAATAAATACAAAATAAAGCAGCAGTCTCTCTGACTTTTTAAACTTTGTTTTGGGTCTGAGGGGCGATCAGTTTCATCCTCTGGTGTTTCGGTCAGCGTAACATTCTTGTGCATTGTTTCGATATGCTTCAACAGGTTAGACGTTGTATTTTTTGCTGTGGAAAGTATTTTTCTGCCCATGCAAAGTTTACAACGGACATTAATATTCTTGGGATCTTTGACACCCACGTATTCAAAATAATGTCGATATTTCCAGCCGTGAAAAGTGTAAACACCATCCGCCGCCATGCTGTCAGTGTTTGTGTTGGTGTGTAGTGTGTTCTTCTTTCTGTGTGTTACCCGGCGCCGCTCGCATACGGGTCATGCGCTACGTCATAACTGTGCGCAGGCTGCGTGCTAAAAAGAACTGATCTGCAAGCTATATAGCATCTCTGTTGACGTAGGTTGATAGCTTGTAGATCTACTCTATTTTTGCATGCTGCTACAGCTTGCCTCTACGAGAGACGGAGAGAGTACATGTTAAATGAATGAATGAGAAAAAAATGACGCTCGTCATCAGTAACGAGTAATGAGGCCTTTTTTGACAGAGTATGGTATTATATTACTGTTTTGGCAGACTAATACCTTACTTTACTCATTACTGGGGAAAGTAATAATATTACAGTAATATATTATTTTTAATTCGTTACTGCCCAACACTGCTCACGATACAGGGCTTGCAGTCAGGAGGAAACAAATATCCAAAAATCAATTGTGAGTTGGTTTTGTGCACTCGATTCAGTTTCAATTCAAAGGAGTCTAATTGGCATTACACATTTTGATTGTCAAAGCAAGCGTCAAATGAAAATAATCAAAACTAATACAGAGAGAGAGAGTATAAAAGTTGACTGGTTTTATGATGTCATTGGCAGAATGTTTACATTGGTTCATGTGCTAATAGTAGTCACATGTGTATTTTTCGCCTGTTTTAAGCTCTCTGTTGTTTATTAATAATGAATGCTTTAGTTTTGAACGGAGGTGGTGTGGATAAAAAACAGACCTATTGCAACATAGAATTATGATCTTTAGGTTTTCAAAATAGTGAATGTCATGTATAATCATCCACTCTATAAATGGTCAAGACCAGAAGGGGATGCTCTCTTTGTAGTGTTCAATACATGATTTGTAACCCAGTAGTGTTCAGATAATTATGGAAATCCATCACAAGCATCACAATGTTGTCCCTAAAATAATTCATTATAGGGTTAAACTCAAATTCCCCAAAGGCAAGTAGCCTATATTCAGAATCAGAATCAACTTTATTGTCGCATCGCAGCAAACAGCATTCAGGAACACATTATTTCAACATTTACTTTAGTAAAAGTACAAAAGTATTGGTATCAAAATGTACTTAAAGTACCAAAAGTAAAAGTACTAAAATGTTTGAAAATAGCAGATCTACAAGCTCACAACGCGTCGCGATGCGCACTGAATATATTATGTTACTACAGTCCTCCAATCAACATAGACAATCACAGCACGTTGACTTGGAGGAAATACTGGCCTACACAAGATACGCGCGCACACGCTCACACACGCACGCTCACTCTCTCTCACACACACACACACACACACACACACACACACACACACACACACACACACACACACACACACACATAGTGAGTGTGTGTGAGTGATAAGGAGGGGCCTAGTATATGGGGGCGGCAGTGGCTCAGGGGTAGAGTGGCCGAATGGGAACTGTGAGGTTCCCAGTTCGATCCCGTGCTCCCCCAGAGTTGTCGAAGTGTCTTTCAGCAAGACGCTGAACCCCTAATTGCTCCCGATGAGCAGGTTGGTGCCTTGAATGGGTGAATGTAATGCACAATCTATGTAAAGCGCTTTGGATAAAAGCACTACATAAATGCACTATTTATCATTTATTATAGATCCCTATGGGACTATACAAGTATAGTCAAGTATAATAGGGTTTATCACTGGTCCTCAATGTCAGCGCTGGGGGTCCAAATGGACCTTTACGGGTCTGTAAGTCTGAGATTGTGTAAATGGAACCAAATGGACCCTGAAGCTACCTACATGCTGCTCCAGGCATCCCAAAACAAACTGGTCAAGGATACTCCTTGGCCTCACACCTACAGTACAACTCCTCCAACCCCTGCTCTTTTTGCCAGGTAAGGGTGGGATGGCTCAGTGTAGAGGACAGAGTACAGCAACCGGCAATGGGCCTGGTCTACAAGATACACCACTTCAAAAACGTCAATGACGTCCACAATCACAACACCAGAGGGAGCGCCACAAATCACGTTTAACCCAGGTTTGGCTCAAACAATGACAGACATATTTGTCTGTCAATAAATGTTTTGATGAATTGAGTACAAACGACCCCAATGGAAACAAGCCATAGTGAGCCATTCTTGGGTTTAAAATCCTCTTAGCCGCCTGTGTATTGAACTGTACTTTCCTGTGCTTCTTTTTTTGCAAACTGTTAATAAAGTATTCAATCAAACAAAATTCTGTCCTAAAGTGCCATTTTACAGATTCAGCCCTGCCCCTCTCTGCACGTCCCTGGTGGTAGCATGTAGCCCCCTTCACGGCTCTGTAACTCTGTAACTCAGTGTGCTAAGGGAACCAAAAGGACCTAAGTGCATTTGCATACCCTCAGAGTCAAATTGACACTGAGGATTACACAATGCTCTCAGACTTGCAATCCCAGCGATAAAAAAAAGATTGTATCAAATTGGGGTCCATGGCATATAATGCATATCAGACTGGGAGTCCCTGAAATTAAAATGTTTTGAGAATCATTGATGAGGGACAACTCCACCCTCGATGGACCACGGAGGGATGTTGTCCCATCGCCTGCGAAGGGTTAACCCAGAACCTTCCATAAAATGAGGGGTACTATCCCTGAGTTCTGGGAACTCATGGATAGTTCAGAGTTCAGGGATCCTGAGCAGGGCCCTAATTAGGTTCTCAGAACCATATCTGAAACCGTAGAGTATGGAAAGAAATCCAGAACCAGTGAAATACGTTTCACGGCACAGCGTGGTTCACTTAGTTCCTGTAGTCGAAAAGAGCCATATGAGAGTTCAGGGATAAAGCCACTTCTGTTCAGTTAAGGGTCCGAATGCTTTCCAGCAGCTGGGGTTTGAGAAGAGCTGGGCTCTTCCTCTCGCCGCCAGCAGCTGTGATGTCCGACTGCATGTCTACATTCCAGGAAAACATCAGCAGAGCTGCAGGGACCAAGTTGCATGCAAAGAGGGCCACGTCTTCAGACTCCTGCAAGCTCTTGTGAGATCCAGGAGCAACCAGCTTGAAGGGCCGCCAGCCGTCCACCAGGGAGTCGCGCACGAAGCTGAACAGCACCGGCATCCGGTCCCAGGCATAAAACGTCCCTTGTAGCAGATTTCCGTCAGGTAGTCTGATTCGCAGGAGAGCGTAACTGTATTTCCTTCTCTCCCTTTGCTCCTGCTTCTCTCTCATCGCCTTGGTGAGCAGCAAGGCGTTCATCTCCACCAGCTCGCTCCTCTTCTGCTGCTCTCTCTTGAGCTCCTCCGCCGTCAGGTTGTAGAACTCCAGTGGTAGCTCGAAGCGGGTAGCGTTGGAGGAGGGTCTGAAGGCCTGAGGCCGTCTGTCCAGCTGGGCTCTGAGCGGTTCCCCTCTCTGGAGGCGATCCCTCCGCTCCGTCATCAGCTGCAGGGAGTCAGTGCTCTGCTCAGGTAAGACCAGGAATTCCTCAGCCTCCTCTTGTCCCTCTACGGGGATCCTAGTGCTCTGAAAGCCCAAGGCCTGCAGAAACTCTCTACTCCCCTCAACGCAGTGCACCTTCTCCTGGAACACCTTGTTGCTGACTTTAATTTTCCTGTACTTCTCTTCCGCAGGGTGCTCACACACGTTGTCAACGTACTTGCTAATGACGTCCACGGCGGCCCTCGTTTCTCCGTCCTTGTTGAAGGTGTGCATCATCATGATGGAAGCCTCCACCGCATCCTGCTCAAACTTCATGAGAATGGCCTCTTTGAGGCGCGCTTCTCTGTCACTTCCGGTTAAAGTAGCTCCAGTTAGAGGACAGGTAAAATACACACCTGACACAGAGAGACTTTCCAGCTCTGCTGCTGCTGTAGCTGCCTTGTCCGTTTTATCCCCTGCAGGAGCTTCTGCCCCCAGTTCCCCTTTCAACTGGTTCCTAACGGCATCCTGTGAGGTGTGGGCCTTTGGACGTTGCTGATGTTTGATCCTGGACAGAGCTGCCGCTCCTGCTGCCACGCCCGCCGCTGGGCCTCCTACCCGCTGTGCTCTGCCAGTGGCCGCATCGGTGAGTTTCTTCCCGGATCCGGCAAATTTGAATTTGATGTCTTTCTTAATGTTATCTAGAAATGCCTTCATTTTGCTTAAACTTGACAGAAAACTGACCCGTAATGCACAGAGGCCAGCTAGCATTGGCCCATAAACACTATAAGCCTGTAGGGCTGCAGGGAGCTCTCTCTCTGGGTCTTTTTCGCAGTCTCTTTCTTGTTCTCAGAGGAAGGCACAATCTGAAGGAATATCCACCCTACAACACCTTATATACTGTAGCCCTGGTTTTACGTCACAAACAAGCCGTTGCCCCTAACAATGTTGATCTGTGCAGGCGCCAGAACTATTGAATGGTGCCACAACCGTTGAATTTCAGTTCTAATGTTAACGGCAAGCTAACGCTAACCACATCAACCTATCTCTATTCTGAGGTGGATATTCAGCGAAAAATAGATCTGCGAGCTCACAACGCATCACAATGGGTAGGTGGGATGTAGTATAGACCTTTTGTGTGTGTGTGTGTGTGTGTGTGTGTGTGTGTGTGTGTGTGTGTGTGTGTGTGTGTGTGTGTGTGTGTGTGTGTGTGTGTGTTTGTGTGTGTGTGTGTGTGAGAGACATATTTTGTATTTTTATTTATTTAATATTTATATTTGGTTATAATTTAGCATAGTTAATGATTAGTTGGAATATGTTTGTATTATTTGTATCTAGTGTTATATTGTTTTTCCTTGTGGTGGAGAATTGTGTGCCGTGCGAATGGTGGAGAGGTAAGGTATGAGTGTGAAGTGGCTGATTGAAAGCAGGCAGTGTTGCAGATTGACAAGTCCAGCTGCCCCTGGGGAATCGTTTCCTACTCCTCATTCGTCGATTCCTTCCATGCCCTAGCCGTTGATTGGCTGTGGTTCTGGGTCCTCATCTATAAAGCCTTCATTCTGCCTTGACATTATTGCGGACTGGCAGCTTAACAGCAGCAGAGACTCAAGCCCTCTTGTCCTCCAGCCTTTTGTAACATTTTTGCTTTTTGTTAGTTTTCCGATTAGTTGTCTTTGAGTACTTCAATTGCGTTTGTTTTCCAATTCGTTGATATTTAGTTTGCTTAAAGTTGATCCTTATTATTTAGTTTAATGCTTGAACCAAAGTTGGTCATTTATTTACTAAAGTTATATTCAGATTCATTCTTTGTCTATACTCAAATATTCACTATGTAGGGGTGTTTGGTACTTTTGTTTGGTTTATCCAGTTACTTTTTTTCTCCTGTTTTTGTATTAACACATTGACTGCCAGAATTATTTTCACTGCCTATTGTTATTCATGCCAGAGATTTTTCAATGGAAAAAAAAAATAGATACAAAATTTTAAAGTTTTAAGTTAACAAGGAAGTGGATGAGAGTAAAGATCTTCGAAAATTCATATCTCCTTGGTCTTTGGGTCAAATTTAAAAAAAAAAAAGTAGAAAAAAAAAATATATATTTTTTTTTGAAAAAATATTTTTTTGCTAAAAACGAGTTAACTCGTTTTTAGCAGATCTTGGCACTCAAGTGATGAAAAGCTAAAAACGAGTTAATTCGTTTTAGGCATTAATAGGTTAGTAAATTGTATATGATATTGATATGGTCAATATTATTTGTTTGAAAAATCATATTTGAAGGACACTTACTCTTGCCTACGTGCCAGGCGTCAAATTCATGCATTATAACGCCTTTATACTTCTCACTCTTCATCAGTTTCCTGATTGACGGTGATCTGTCTGTGGCAATTAGTTCAATATCAACACCCAAGAATTGCAGTCTTTCTAGGCCCCGTTCGTATCCTATCATCTCCATCGCTACAGAGCTTGGAGATTCTGAAACCTGTAAAATAAAATAAAATAAAAATAAATAAAGGAAGAAACAGTGACACAACTGCCACCAAAATGTACATGAAGTACGTCCTTTCCCTATTTAAAAAAATATATAATTACCTGCAGCAACTCAAAGTGAACGACTTCTTTCGTTAGGTCATCCTGGAATGAGTATGTGGTGTTTTTGGCACTAAAACCTATGGAAAGCAAATAATTGTAATTAAAAAAGTAATATGATTTACAGGACACTGAAATTCACTCACACACACACACACACACACACACACACACACACACACACACACACACACACACACACACACACACACACACACACACACACATATATATATATATATGTATGTATGTAAATATGTGTATGCATATATATCTGTCCCTGGCATAACTCGGACAGCGTCTGTTCGGTGTCAAACTGGGCCTGTATGTCTCATACAACCCTGCTATTTGCAGAGCCGAACGCCAATTTCGGACGGCCCAATGGTTTCCAAGGACTGAAAAAAGTCAGTAATACCTGTTGTGTATGCATCGGCTTCCCTCAGTAGCCAACCCAAACTGTCGGCTTCATGGATTGGCAGAGTTGTCACGTCACAAGTGTGCCGCTAAGCCAGTAGTCCTTGTTTGGCTAACCCAGGGGTAAGCTACCTGCTGCTTTAGAGCCGCATGTGGCTCTAAGGCCCTCTCCCGTGGCTACCAGTTGCTTTGGCAAAAAGTATGTAAAGGAATAAGAGGTTTTCTTTTCTTTTTTTACATTTTAATAACAATTTATGTTGTAGGCATAAAGTTATTCTTACATTCTCCTATTGTAAAGAAGAAAGTGTCGCCTATACACCAAATAAGAGATAAGAAACAAATTATTGAAGGAAAATAAAGAACGTATTAATGCTTGACATATTTGTTTGCTTTCACCACTAACACTGGCTTACTGGTATACTGTGCTTTAAGAAATTAGCAAACAATAAAAAAGTAATATTATGTGTATATATATATATATATATATATATATATATATATATATATATATATATATATATATATTATATAATATAACTACTATAATTGACAAACGCTCCGAAGTTCGTCTGGGATTCGCAAGCACAGGATCAATCAGGATCACTGATCTGGCAGGTTGCCATAGCAACCTGCCAGATCAGATCTTCTCAGTGGTCCCACCACTGAGAAGAAAGGCTTTCTATTTGACAGCAGGTGGGTCGTGAGGTTGGGAGGTTGGGACTAGAGGTTAGGGCCGCGAAGCATCTTACCCCACCTCGATCAGTGATCAGACTCTAGGCATGATCGATTCTCTGATTTGCCTATCAGACCCTCAGCCTGATCTGGTAGGTTGCCATAGCAACCAGATACATGAAGTTTGACCTCTTTATCACAATTACGGCAAACTCAAAGAGTGACGGTGTACTAATGAACATATTTCAAGGACAGCAGCCTAGTGACAACACTTGACTGCCTCATGATGGCCATGGTTACCCACAGTACAGGCGGCCCAATGACGGTCCCACCACTGAGAAGAAAGGCTTTCTATTTGACAGCAGGTGGGTCGTGAGGTTGGGAGGTTGGGACTAGAGGTTAGGGCCGCGAAGCATCTTACCCCACCTCGATCAGTGATCAGACTCTAGGCATGATCGATTCTCTGATTTGCCTATCAGACCCTCAGCCTGATCTGGCAGGTTGCCATAGCAACCAGATACAGGAAGTTTGACCTCTTTATCACAATTACGGCAAACTCAAAGAGTGACGGTGTACTAATGAACATATTGATGACGGTCCCACCACTGAGAAGAAAGGCTTTCTATTTGACAGCAGGTGGGTCGTGAGGTTGGGAGGTTGGGACTCCAGTGTGTGTGCGCCTGCCTGTCATATATGGAGATCTCTATCTGTCAGTCCTTGTCCCTTTCATGGGCATATATGGAGATCTCTGAATCTATCAGTCATTGTCGCTTGTATGGCCAATTGGCCATGCTGACTGATTTGTTAAGGCCTGATGCCATGATGACACATTGGTTTGACAATACATTCCATATTTGGCCATAGCTGCATTGGGAACTCCTTATATGTAGCGGACCCAGCTGGACATAAAGGAGTTGAAGCTCGACTGATGAGTTAACCATTTTATTTGTATTCCCAACGTGAAAACTAGAACAGAAAACATACAATACATACATCAAAAGTCAATTCCTAAACATCATTGCATCAGTAAAGCATGACAAAACATAACTTCATATAAACTCCTAATCATTAAGAATACATTGTACCTTATCCTATACACAGCCTACATTATCCATACCATTAGACAGAGCATAAACAACCATAAGAAAACAATAAAACTCAATGAAGCATCCACAGTGACAACAGTACCAAGAAAACAGTTACACAAAAAAGAAAACCTAAAAAAGTTTTGCGCGCGTGCGAGAATCGGGCGGGGCCCATTGCAGTTGTAGTGCCCAGGGGCACTGAGAGGTGTTAATCCAGCCCTGCGTTAGAGGCATAAAAATGATTTCAAAAGTGATTTATTTTGCGCCTTCATTGGCATCAGTCATGTAAACAATACTTGCTAACAAAAAAAACTGCTTTTGAGTAGATTTATGGCTTTGTTTCACTCCAAAGTGCAAGCTTATTTCAGCTCATTTCAAACAAAACATTTCAACTCAAGTTATATACATCACATAATAAATAATAATAATAATAATAATTCAAAGTTCAAAGTGCAACCTCAATGAATTGGTCATCGAGAGCTTCATGAGAACACTAATTTTCCAGTCCAATATTCTATACTGCAGTGGTTTTCAAACCTTTTGTGCCCAAGCCACACCAATGGGCAAGTCAAAATCTCAAGCCACACCTGTATTCATAGCAACACATAGCAGATCTACAAGCTTTTGCTGAACTTGTAGATGATCTTTTTTTCCTTTATGCCATTTATGACAATTTGTGAAAATAAATAAATAAAAATAAGGGATGCCAGGGCCTGACCCCCCAAAATAATCATAGGCCTATTTGAACTGGGGACCCCCATTTTGTTTGACTCTGTTCCACAGATAAATATTGGGAAAATAGCTCTCTCTCTCTCTCTCTCTCTCTCTCTCTCTCTCTCTCTCTCTCTCTCTCTCTCTCTCTCTCACATAGTGAGATGTCTCTGTTCACAAACCTGATTTAGTAATCTATGCAGTGGTTATCTTCAGTTCTTTTCAGGCTGTGACCCCCCAAAATAATCACATTTGAACTGGGGACACCCATTTTGTTTGACTGGTTCCACAGATACATGTTGTGAAAATAGTAGGTACACAGTGCCAATGTTGCAGGCTATGGTTTAATTTGTCCCTACAAGTATAGGACTCCTGAACAAACAGGCACCATCTCAGTTCTGTGCAAAAAATGTAATGTGATGCCCTGCAGCCTTTTCTAGAGTTTACTCTCTAAGAGAGGAGATGTGTAGCACTGTCAATGTATTGTGTGATCTGTCTATGTATTGTGTATTTATGTTATGTGTTGTGTTTTTTAGCTGCGCTAGCCGCTCTATACCTGACATTGTCCGTGTGCGTCAACGTTCTGATTGGTCAGGTGCGTCAACAAAGTGATTGGTTAAGCTTCACGTGACACATGGCTATAAACACATATCGATGACAAAATGTATCAAAGGCGCTGCTACCTTCACACAGGGTGTGATTGTTTTGTATCCTGATGGCTGCTTGGTACAAAATGAATTTCCGCAAGAACAATAAAGTATATCTATCTACAAGCTCACAGCGAGGCGTTGAGGTCCCAAGCCACAGGTTGAGAGTGAGACCCTCTGATCTAGCGGTCACGTGAGACTGCAAATTCCAAAGAACGCCAGATTTTGAGAGAGAAATAAGCAACCAGGTCTATGAAAACAAGCCCAATAAACAAAGTGATAACTAGAAAATGTGCACAGGTCTCCGCCAGTACTGTTCCTGATTAATCCTGTCTTACCTATTTATATTACATATTGTCACGTGTCACTTGACCAATGTTAGCTTGATCCCGTTAGCTTGACCAATGTCACCTCACTTCCAAAAACAAAAACACACACACACACACACACACACACACACACACACACACACACACACACACACACACACACACACACACACACACACACACAGACACACACACACACACACACACACACACACGGCACGCGAGCCTACCTTCAGTAAGTCCTCTCCAATCCGCATGGCACACGGATCTATCCATATAATGAAGAAATAAAACTCCATCCACGGCCTCATGGCGACGGTGACGCACGCGGGTTGCAAGATCACGATCGTGGTGAGTTTTTGTCTCCGCCAGAGGTGGAGAGTATGTTTTCGTTCCCGTCACGCTGTGTGTCCCCCCCCTAGCCAAGCTAACATTGGTCAAGCTTCACGTGACACGTGACAATATGTTGTCACCAATGCTTTTGATTGGCTAGCGAGCATGACGAAATAAAATCCTATAAATAGGTGTGTCACTTCCAACATTGGTCAAGCTAACGGGATCAAGCTAACATTGGTCAAGTGACACGTGACAATATGTAATATAAATAGGTAAGACAGGATTAATCAGGAACAGTACTGGCGGAGACCTGTGCTCCGATGAGCACATTTTCTAGTTTAAATTTGTTTTCAAAACAACAATGATGGCGACACGATCGCAGCTGGTCAAAATTTACCCGGCAGAGAAGTGTGGCTCAATTCCCCCCAAATTGTCAATATTCAATGTTTACAGGTTTGAGAGTGAGAGAAAGGTGTCCTCAATTAGCATTTTCTATTAGGAGTAAAATAAAGTTTGGGTTTATGTGTTCTAATATTAGTCTATTATAACCAGATAACATCATTATCCATTGTCTTCATTATAGGAAACGTAATGAGCGAAATTTAACATATTTTATAATTTTAAACAAACTATATTGAAAGATGAAACCATAACCCAAAATTATATTTTAAAACGTGTTTAAATGGATATGAATGCATAACAAGTCAGCTATGAGGAAAAAAAGTTAAATCACAAGTCAATTTTGACCCGCTAACACCAAAAGTGTCAGCAGGTTTCTAACACAATGCAAGTGTAGTAATTAAGGGTCGATATAGAAGCACAATTACTGTTTATACAGTTCCCACACTTACACTATTGGATGAACAAATGAACACTGCAAGTACTTCTCTCTGTCGGGAGGCATGCGTTAATCCGACAGACCTTTTCTCCGACTATGTGGCATCCGCGTGCGGTTAGGGTTAGGGTGCGGGTTTGGTTCGGGTTTACTGTTTAATGTCGGAGCACTGCGCTCACACACTGAGGTCTCACTCTACATGTCATAGGATGTTTGGTTTCACACTCCTGACCTATTGACCCTCAAGAATGTGCGACAGAAATGGAAGTTTGCATAATTTTTTGCATCTAATTTCGTAAACGTAAGGTTTGACTTTAACCATGATTGAGGATTCCCTTTGAAGCCCATGGAATCCTGTAACTTTCTATTTGCAGACGGTTGTATCCAAGCAGCTTCAAATGAGACATGCAGACTCAGAATCCTGAATGGATCAGGATTATTGGATTATAATCAGTGGTGTAAAGTAACTAAGTACATTTACTCAAGTACTGTACTTAAGTACACTTTTGAGGAATTTTTACTTTACTGGAGTATTTCCCATTTTCTATATTACTTCTACTCCACTACATCTCAGAGGCAAATATTGTATTTTTACTCCACTACAATTATTTTAAAACTTTAGTTACTAGTTACTTTGCAGATATACATTCTGATATTATGAAACATACATTAACCGGTGCTGTTCTTCTTCATTCATTTTTGCCTAATAAAATATTCAATCAACCACTTTAGCCCTATTTTATACCTAGGCTATTTGAAAATAGCTGATCTACAAGCTCACAACCCGCCGCAATGTGACGCGTTGTGAGCTTGTAGATCTGCTATTTTCAAACATTTTAGTACTTTTACTTTTGGTACTTAACATTTTGATGCCAATACTTTTTTCTCAAGTAAATTTTGAATTCTGGACTTTCACTTGTAACAGAGTATTTCTATATTGCAGTATTGGTACTTTTACTTAAGTAATGTAATGTGTATTTCCGAAGAACACGTGTGTTGCAACTAAGCTCATGTTACTGTCAACATGCTACGTATAGCATAGATGCCCTCCGTGGCTGGAAGGCCACAGCCAGATTGGGGTCCCCATGAGACGAATTCTGACCCCCTAAATCTGCGTCTCCGCTGCTTCCCCTCTCTACTGTCGGTCGTAGCTGCGGTGCCGTGTCATTGTTCCGACGACTCATTGTTCCGACGGTTACTAACCCTATACCTAACCCTAACCCTAACCGCACGCGGAAGCCACATAGTCGGAGTAATGGGATGTCGGACTTATGGGCAGTCGCATCTGCACCTCTGCTCAACGCTACGACGACTGCACTCTTGCCTGACCATATAGGCACATCACCGGTGACCTGCTCTGACCTGGGCATTTCTGCAAACAGCCTAGCCTGCCTGCAAGCTCCTGACTGGCTCCTAAATCCAACGGAAATCCAACACGTCGTCACAAACAGACAACGTTCATCACTGGATATTGGTAGCCTGGGACCAGACGAATCTGCGAGTGCTACGCCAGGCTAGGATATCGGACACATCACATTACAACTGTGATGTGCGGTAACGCAGGAACAATGCAACTAAAACCTTGATTACATTTAATGTTGAGATTACCCTGAACTGGTACGCTTGCCCCTGAAAAGTGAAGCGGATAAAACGACTGTGACCCGGCGAGATGCGGACATGAAAGTATGCGTCAATTAGGTCAAGAGTGGTGAACCGCTCCCCGTGCCCAATGGACTGAAGTATTGTGTTTTGTCTGCAGTGTCTTGAAAGGCAGAACCTTCATGTATTTGATTAGCCGCCTGCGATCTAGGACGGGACGATACCCGCCGTCTTTTTTCGGGGAGAGAGCAGGACGTTTAGAAGGCACAGATGTATGCTCATGAGACCTCCCATGACTCCGGTCACCTGATGGCGTTTTCGGGAATGCCTGCCAGTATGCCCATGCACTGGACCCTGAGCAAGGAGGAGCCTGGACATCCCTGGAACGTGCTGACTGCCCCCCATGCCCAGCACGCCGAACCCTTGTGGGTTCTATTTATTATTCTTATGGCTCTCTTCTGTAATATAAAAATAGGGTTGGTATTGGTTTTATATGCATTTCCCCATACCTCCACACAATAGGTAATGTATAGAACTATGAGTGAACAATACAGTAAATACAGTGATTTCTGACAGAGGATATATTTAGTTTTATATAATATTGCAATACAGTAGTTTTACATTTTTATTTTTACATTATTTATATGTGATTTCCAGCATAGTTTATCATCTATTATTACTCGTATTATTAAAACGTATTTCCATACCACTGATTTTAATTGTAGCTTGATTTCTTATTGTCCTAGTGCCAAATATTATAAACTTTGTTTTAGTTATATTCAGTGATAGCTTGTTAATGTCAAACCATTTTTTTCAATTCCCCTTCCACTGCATTCAGAAGCTGCTCCAAATTCTTCCCAGAACAATAAAGGTTTGTGTCATTGGCAAACAAGACATAATTTAATGTTGGTGACACTTTGCAAATCTCATTTCGAGGGGGCGGCCATAGCCATAGCTGAGTGGTTAGTGAGCCCGCCTGGGGAGCCAGAGGTCCTGGTTGCCCCAGGTTCGATTCCAGGCCAGGCCAGCATATGTGTCGATGAAATGAAATTTGTCCCTGAGCAAGACTCTTAACCCCTAATTGCTCACAGGTTCTCATTGGAAACAAGACCGCAAGGACTTTCATGAACAACCTGTTAAAAGGAATTATCCTTATCCTTATTTATATATATAATATAATAATAATTTCGGACCTAGAACCGAACCTTGCGGGACACCGAAGGTGACTTTTTCTAATTCAGATTTTACATTATTTATTCAGGTTCGGGCCGAGCCTCGGACCGACCCAGTAGGGCCCAGTTAGGGCCGAGCCTTGATTTTCAGGCCCGTTGAGAACTCTACAGCGTAGTACCAGGGGCAGCAATACGCAAGAAATAAAAACACCTACTCACTCCACACGAACGTACGAGAGGGAAGAACAGAATAACCAAAAAAAGCCCACCTGCTGCGAACAGCGGTCTGAGCGAAACAAAACTCATGTGATACTGCTGAAAGTATGAATGAAACAACATGTAACCTAGGTGGAAAACCCAGCTTACATAAGTTACAATAGTTAACCAGGTTAACTAAGACATGATTGTATTTTTATTTGAAATTCATTATAAGTTGCTTTATTTAAAAACATGCACAAAACGATCTACCTCTAAAAATATTCTACCTCAGTTTGGTTGATTTGTGTTTCACGAGGTACACATGAAAGCATCATTGGTACAGAGCAGCAGTTGTGGTTTACAAGCACACTTGAAAGCCTCACAAGTCACGCAGTGAAAAGTGACGTCACCACGTCAGCACGTTCTTTCACACCGCGACTTCAACCTGAAAACACCCAGCAGTTAGCTGAGAGATAAAATAATTAAATAAAAACGATATAATATAACTAAGAACAGATACACCAGCTGTGGCTACAGTGTGGTGCTGTGTCTTAGCTTCACAGAGGGGAATCCTACAGCCGTTTGGTGCAAGAACAACACGTTAGCCCACTCGGTGAGATAAACAAACAAATCTACACATGTTAACTGTAATGCTAACTAGCTAACTCAATGCTACATGATGCTAATGCTAGCACCCTGTTTATACAGGCAAAACCCCTTGTGAGATTGAGTCCTGTCCTGACGTCGTCAATACAGGAACATTGGATGAGATTTGGTGAGATATTTGGCTGTTGAAGTGTTGCTACTGTAATGTACTAGTGTTGTGGAAAATATAATGTGATTGTAATTATTACAAAACCGGATTTAATCCAACTTTATTTTATGAAGATGCACTTTCAAATGGAGTGGTAACTCTTATATGGAAACTCCATATATGGCATAAATGCACTGAAAGGGCATTTTATATTGTTTTATCATAAAAGGGAAAAAGATAAGATTTATTTTACTGACACTGTGAAACAGTCAGTGTTGATTGGTGCCTTTGGGTGCTGTTAAAGTGCTTCTGTACTTTGTGTATTTTATTTTGCACAAATGTTGAGTTCATATTTGATAAAAGAGGTATTTGATATTTTTTGTAATTGATGCACTGGTTAAACTGACGCAGTTTAATTCATTTATTTTGTATTTAAACCAGTTATTGGTTAAAAATATGCCAAGCATATGTGATTAATTCTATAATTCATTTAATTTGGATTTGGAGTTAAAAATACAGTTCATAGAGTATTTGAATTCATAAATACTCAGCTAATGTTGATATTAAAATGTTGTACAACCAGAAAAGAACAGAATAGAGATACAGAAGGTATTAATTCATAGATAACTTTAGATTATAGACTAAAAGACCTGTTTCAAATACAGGTCAGGTTTTTAGAACGAGTTTGAAGATCCATGGAGACCAGATGGCGAGCTACCCAGTTGATGATCCCAGGATTCCAGATCTGCCTCAACTACGTTGAGAGAGAGAACAGACGGACTGTCTGTCATGGTAGGATTGTGTCAGTCATCCGACTGATACAGATTGAACACACGCGATAAGAGTGCACTCCAACGAACCTTGACTTTCGCTATTCCTGTCACACGGAGTGAAGGAATAGGATCAGACCTCCGTCTGATTCCAACTAACTGACAATTGATTGACTACAAACACCATTGACTGACTATTGACTTGAACAGAGTTACAGAGCTCTAAAAGTGACAACTTCACTTAATGACAATTTATTTTCTCTTTACTATTTTATTTGGGGGTTATTGTTCATGCCGGCTTATGTACCTTTGTCAAAATGTAATTTCATGTGTGTGCACTATTTCTAATTGCTAAAAATACTAAAAGGGTGCCAAGTGGTTACCCAACCAAAGCTATTGTGTCAATCTGATGTGTTGTGTGGTCATTGTACATCGAAAACACCTCTTCAACGGACCTAGAACGAAGCGTCCACCCTAATACACGGTAACGGGGTACAGGTGGGGGTTACAAACACTTGACTGCAAGAGACAGCAACGTGAAATAATTATTACAAGGCACACGAACGCACAAGGGAAATAATTAAGAAGACTAACAGAATGCGAACACACAGGGAGCCAATAAATGAAAAGTTATGGAGACTCAAATAGAAACCCCAGCAGCTGCGAACAGCGCAACGGGTAAACACTAAATATATAATCAAACTAGAAAAAGTGCTCCTCGGAGCACAGGTCTTCGCCAGGTCAGGTATGTTAGTGTGGGCCAGCAATGTTCGGAATGCACCAATCAGGCTGGAATGTGACAAATCGGATTGGATGGATACGTCTTGATGACTTGACAAAGGGATAATATGTACCGATTTGCGTGATGTTTGGACAACATTTGTAGGAGTAATATTAACTTTTTTTTTTGCAAAAATAGAAACACAACACTGCAACCCACAGGGACGCAAGGCACCTGCACCGAAGTGTAGGGTTGAGCAGGCAGCGAGTGTGAAAACTATCAGCAAAAAAGAGCAAAGCAGTTTAATTCAATATTAGGTATACATCAAACAGATACTCATCCTCCAACAGTGCAGGTCCCTTCAATGAGGCCAGGCCACTCTCACTGGGCATGGTTAAAAGTGAGACCGCCTCCCCGGGTCATGTTGGCATGACTATGTCGGTTTTTGGTCTTGATAATAGGTAGAAGATGAGGGCATCATTCATTGTTATGCCCGTAGTGACGGTCAGAGTGAGGTCGAAATAGATACACGATTAGTGCTTACGCATAAGTAATATATCTCTGCTGTCCGGCAGGAACCTGCTAACTCCAAAATGTTCGTTTTTCAGGAAATGAAAAAAAGTGGAGTTAGGAGGTTCTGTTCATCATTCATAAGAACAGCTGAATGGACCTCCAAGCTCACAATGAGGTTGGAGGTCAAAAGGGGGTGGAGCCTGGAGTCAGCTAAAGCAGCTAACTCCGGTGGACTTCGCTGGTTTAGCAGAACATTTGAGGATCCAATGGAGTTAGCTGGTTTTGTCAGAAGCGCTTTTTCATGCATTTCATTCGTCCAATATTTGTTGGACCACACAGACGTAAAGGTTGTTCAATGGACCTAATTTATGGGGAAAAAATGCAAAAGCGTCAAAATGGAGTTAGCTGGTTTCTGCCGGATAGCAACGAAGTATAGTGAAATAAACAATTGCAATGATTCCTCCATATATATATAACATGCTTTAGGCTTTTTTGAATGCCTTTTGCCCTTAATTTCAGTGATGCATACTGGTAGTGAGTTCCAGAAAGTCATTGCCCTGACTGTATTCTTCATTGCATCAGTTCTTGGCCTAGGCACTGTAAATCGACCCATCACTACATGTCTGGTATTAATTCTTTGTCTATTGCTGGTATAATGAATATTTTTATATTTGCATTTTCTTTTTTTCTTTAAACAAATATTCCTAAAACATACAGCCAGACTGGCAGCTAATCTCTGCTCCACCACCATCCATGACAGATTATTATGAATTAAAAGTTTATTAGATCTAATATTGCACTTAAGACCAGCATGTCTACAATGTATGTAGGAGGCGGGCCTTGTAAGGCTTTCGAAGTCATCAGGAAGACCTTTCCGTCAAATCCTGGCAGCCAGTGGAGAGGCCAGCATAGGCATAATGTGATTGTGTTACCTGGAGTTTGTTAAACATCTAGCAGCCTAGAGTACAAGGAGTACACTGTATATAACAGTCAAAGAGAGAAATATTAAATATTTCAGAAAATATATAACACTGGTTCTCAACGTTGGGTCCCGGGACGACAGAGGGGTCTAAATATGGAGATGACTGATGTCATAGATGTCTGACATCATAGACTGGTGTTCAAGTATTCCGAAAAAGGGTGCTGCCTGCCGCAAAAGAAGGCCAAAGCACTGGTAAGTAGTCAAATTTGAGAAAATAGTAGCTCCTGCTAAAATACATCCTAGATGACTGATGTCATAGATGTCTGACATCATAGACTGGTGTTCAAGTATTCCGAAAAAGGGTGCTGCCTGCCGCAAAAGAAGGCCAAAGCACTGGTAAGTAGTCAAATTTGAGAAAATAGTAGCTCCTGCTAAAATACATCCTATCGAACGTGACCCCAGTTGAATTAGTAGCTTGACTAAGCCTGATACAGCCATCATTGAACAGGTTAGCACACCAACTTCCCCCTTGAGGATGGCACTTGTCCTGGTTCTTTTGCTAGCTGCGTGCCTAAACGGGGTGTGGGCCGTGGACCGGGGGAATTTCAAGACCTGTGACCAGAGTGCTTTCTGCCGGCGCCAGCGATCCTTGACGCCCGGCCAGAATCCATACCGAGCCCTGCTGGACACCATGGAGCTGACCAGCGTTGGACTTACCATGCAGCTCATCCACGATGAGCTGCATGTTAAGTCCAGCGCTGCTCAGCTCCAGCAACAGTCGCACCGACTGTTGCTGGAGGTCTTCCGCCTCCAGGGCAACATGATGAGGGTGAAGATCAACGAGCTGTATCCACTGAAGCCTCGCTATGAGGTCCCGGATGTTCTCGTCCGTGAGCCGCTAACCCAGCCCCTGTCTCTCATATCTAGGGATGACAACGGAGTTCTTCTATCCCTCGGGGACTCACAGAGGGTCCTTGTCAGTGCCCGGCCCTTCCAATTGGACATTCTGGAGGGCCACAAGGTGCTGATGTCGCTAAACTCCCGTGGCCTGCTGGCATTGGAGCACCTGAGGGCGCGGACAAAGGAAGAGGACCGGGCCGATTCAGCAAGCCGTGGCGAGGATGCAGTAAGGAACACAGAAGAGAAGTCGGAAGCCGGGATGTGGGAGGAAACATTTAAATCGCACTCGGACAGCAAACCCAATGGACCCTCATCTGTCAGTTTAGACTTTTCCTTACCAGGTGTTGAACACGTCTACGGCATTCCGGAGCATGCAGACAATCTCAAACTCAGAACCACAGACGGCGGAGACCCATACCGACTGTATAACCTAGATGTGTTCGAGTATGAGCTGTACAACCCCATGGCTCTATATGGTGCGGTCCCAGTCATGCTGTCCCACAGCACCCAGCGCACCATGGGTATCTTCTGGCTCAATGCGGCAGAGACATGGGTGGACATCAACTCTAACACAGCAGGGAATACAGTTGTTGGGAAGATGCTAGACTACCTGCAGGGCTCCAGCAAGACAAAACAGACGGACGTGCGCTGGATCTCTGAGAGCGGCATCATCGACGTCTTCATCATGCTGGGACCGGCACCACGTGATGTCTTTTCCCAGTATGCCTCCCTCACTGGAACCCAGGCATTCCCTCCCCTGGCTGCACTGGCCTACCACCAGTGCCGCTGGAACTACAACGATCAGGAAGATGTGCGGTCAGTGGACGCTGGCTTTGATGAGCATGACATCCCCTACGACTTCATTTGGCTGGACATCGAGCACACGGACGGGAAGCGTTACTTCACCTGGGACCCCAACACGTTTCCCACACCCAAGGAGATGCTGCAGGGCATCATGGACAAGAGACGCAAGATGGTCACCATTGTGGATCCTCATATTAAAGTAGACAGCAACTACAGGATCCACAATGAGACCCGCTCCCGAGGCTTTTACATCAAGAATAAAAATGGTGAAGACTATGAGGGCCACTGCTGGCCAGGTAATTCAGGCTACCCAGACTTCACCAACCCAGAGGTGAGGGCGTGGTGGGCCAGCCTGTTTGCTTATGATCAATACAAGGGATCCATGGAGAACCTGTACATATGGAATGACATGAATGAGCCGTCAGTGTTCAGTGGGCCAGAGGTCACCATGCACAAGGACGCTGTGCATGGCTCCTGGGAGCACCGGGACGTGCACAACCTCTATGGTTTCTATGTGCAAATGGCCACAGCAGAGGGTCTGATTCAGAGGTCAGGGGGTGTAGAGCGGCCATTTGTATTGACCAGGGCCTTCTATGCTGGGTCACAGCGCTATGGTGCTGTGTGGACAGGTGACAACACTGCTGACTGGGAACACCTGAAAATCTCCATCCCCATGTGTCTGAGTCTGAACCTGGTGGGAATCTCTCACTGTGGCGCTGATGTGGGCGGCTTCTCCAAGAGTCCCAGCAGTGAGCTTCTGGTGCGCTGGTACCAGACAGGTGCCTACCAACCGTTGTTCAGGGCTCATGCCCACCACGATACCCCCCGCCGTGAGCCCTGGCTCTTTGGTCCAGAGAACACTGCACTGATCCGCGAGGCAGTTCGACAGCGCTACGCCTTGCTGCCTCACTGGTATCAGCTGTTCTACCATGCACACCGCACTGGACAACCAGTCATGAGACCACTGTGGGTGGAGTATCCTCAGGACACTGCTACATTTACTATGGATGACCAGTTCTTGGTTGGGAGAGACCTACTGGTTCACCCAGTGACTGAAGAGGGGGCCAGGGGCGTCTCTGTCTACCTGCCAGGTGAAGGAGAGATCTGGTTTGATGTCCACACTTTCCAAAAGCACGATGGCGCCCAGAACCTTTATATCCCAGTCACTATGAGTTCTATCCCGGTATTCCAGCGCGGTGGTTCCATTATTCCCAGGAAGACTAGGGCTCGTAGGTCATCCTCTTGTATGGAAGATGATCCTTACACCTTACACGTGTCCCTCAGTGCCCAGAGAACTGCACAGGGTGAACTCTATATAGATGATGGCCATACATTTAACTTTGACAAGAAACAGGAGTTCATCCACAGGAGCTTGTCTTTCACCAACAATACCCTCTCTTCCAGTAATCTGGTTCCAGATGCTCAGTATTCTACACAGTCCTGGATTGAACGCATCCTCATACTGGGAGCCAGCAAACCCAGCAAGGTTACCCTAAGAACTGCTGATGGTCGGGAGGAGAGACAACTGGAGTTCGAGTATGACCCCTCCATGTCGGTGTTGATGATTCACAAGCCTGGCATGAATGCCGGGGCAGACTGGACTGTGGCGCTTCATTAACCATGGTGACAAAATGAGAGGAAAGAGAAGGAAAGAGTGACTGCCTTGCTCTCAAGGGTTGGATGGTGGAAATATGTACTTGTACATCATGTGTCATGTCCAGGGAGTGTACTTGTAGACCAAGCTGTTCACACTAAAGAAACAGGAGATAGCTATCTAACCTAACCTAACTAACCTATGCATGACTCAGGAACCGTTGGTTCCCACGGCTACGTATTTTGCAAGAGACTAGCCCATCTACGATAGTGTGTGTGTGTGTGTGTCGGGAGGTAATCTCACAAGCTACTGGAACGATCAGCACCAAACTGCATATGCACGCTGCCGGTAGGTCACAAATGTACTTGCACCATTTTGGCCAGACCCAAGGGGTCGGGCTTACATGAGGCTTTGTATCTGTTTTCTCCATACATGGGCATGGTCACTTTGTCCCCCGGCCCCAGCCAAAAAAGTCTGTCCCCCTTTCGTCATAGAAGGGACATAGAAGGGACACACGTCATGCGAAGCCCGGCCATTCAGATTTCAACCACTTGGGGTCTGGCAGTACCAGGTCTCCTGGTTCCATTTTTTTTTTCCACATGTGTCATACATTTTGAATTATTTCACTGCAATTTCATTGTAGATGTCAGTGGTGCTCTGATCAGGCTGAAACCTTGCCCAAATTTAGAGTCATACGTTAGAGATATAGACACCTGACAGCATAAATGACATCATAGTCATAGATGACCGATAGGCTAGCCACGTGTAGTCCGAGATTCACATTGGAGCCATGCTGTGTCTATGTGGATCCTGAGATCTGCTCATTTGAAGTACTTATACATGCAGCCAATGTGCAGAACAAGGCCGGCACCTCATCATCTTCATCCTCAGAGGGATGTGTTATTCTGCCTACAAGGTCACCCAGAATGTCAAACCCTGTGCAATCATCATAGGTTCGTCCCACATACCACCAGCAGTCTCCTGGAGGACATTCAGGGTCTGAGCAAAGGCCCCACTGAGGCCTTTATGTGGAAGACAGGAGCAATGCCTGAGGAGTCATGCTTTCCCAATAAATATACCTTCCCAACCCCCCTATGCCCCCATCTCACAACCATCAACTCAGTGCACTTTAACCTTCCTCTCAGGAAGACTGCAGGGAACTCAATAGAGCCCGATGGAAATATAGTTCTGGCCGATATATCAGTCATTATTTGACTTCTATTATCGGTAGCAGCAGTTATGCAGCAGATTTGGTCATTATAGATAACATTTTTCATAGGTCCTCAAAAATGTGACACATTGTGAGCTTGTAGATCTGTTATCTTTGACATTTTTGTAACACATTGCCTGCCAAGGATGTAAACATAAGTCTTTTCAATATTTTTTGGGGGGAAAATTCCACAAGAGGGCTCTCTAACACAGGAATGATCCCTCGACGCTCAGAGAAGGAATGGATGGATGTGTGGTCATCCCAAAAAACGGCACCTCCGTCCACTCCTATATTAGGATTTGTAGAAAAACACACTTAGCTCGGCCTCAGCCTTATTCTCCGGTGGACAGAGGCTATGGTCGAGGTTTACACCCCTGCCTGACCACTTCGGTCTGCCGCCTCGGGGCGACTGGTTTCCCAGTCGCTCAGTGGTCCTTCTGGGCGATCTACACGGTCACGACTTTTGTCTGTTCTGGCCCCACAGAGGTGGAATGAACTCCCCACTGATGTCAGGACAGCAGAGTTACTGCCCGTCTTTCACCGCAGGCTGAAAACCCACCTCTTCAGGAAACACACTGAACATGTTGAGCGGCCTCTATAAAATTAAAAGAGGTCCCACACTGGATGCCACAATGCAGAACATATGTATCTCTGGCTGTGCTCATATGAACCTAGCTGTTCTCTAATAACGAATCACAATAATAATATCCGATTAGCTAGGCTAGCAGTTTGCACGGGAGGTTTGCAAAAGTAGTAGCTAAATATGGAATAAAAGAATATATAGATATTATTGTCAGAGACTCCCTGGACTCCCCTATGCTTTTTCAGATCGACCTGTTATAGCTCCACCAGGAGGCCTATTTTTTTTTGCATATCAATTTGTTGATATTACTTCTACATATTTGGTCCAAACGTTACTTAAATCAGTACACATTATCTCTATAGCCATGTGATCAAGACGGATCTGTCTCGTTTGTGTGGCTCGTTTTGAACAAAATGCTTGAAATCAAAGTTCACACAAATCTGTTTTAGCGCCACCAGGAGGCCGATTTTTGCAACCTGACCTGGCGGAGACCTTTGCTCTGAGGAGCACTTTCTCTAGTTGCCACTGTAGTGATGCTTGTGGAAATTGGCTCTGCCTCGTTCCTGACTGCATCACTGTCGTGCCAATAATCATGGTAAAGCACACCCTCTCGTGTAAAATTGCATCATTTAACTTCATCTGGTCCTGGGTAGTAGAGATGCGCGGATAGGGTTTATCGTCACCCAAATCCGCATATACATGTTCATTATCCACCCGCCATCCAACCGCGTTAATTTTACCATCCTATTTCTAGATCCGCACCAACTGCATCAAATTATTATTATTTTCCTGACGTTAGTTTTCTTATAAACAATGTTACTCACCACTGTCCCAGTGAGCCATAGTCGTTTTTTAGAAGTCCATTTTTTGTCTAGATTCTGTCTATAATCTAGACCGAATCTAGCCGATTAAATTTAAACAATTAATCCATAAATATTGATTAAAAAACAACTGTAAGTTGCAAAACTGATGACAAAAATAATTTGAATAGCCATTGATCAATATACAGTATAGTTTAGATTTAGCCTTGATCTAGACGTTTATATCAAAACTATATATCAACGTTCAAATGTAGACAATTTTTAAACCATTAAATTACTTTTATTTCTTATTCATGTTGATTGAAAACCTTTATCTTAGGAGGCTAACATTATGTTTATAAATGATTATATCTCACTAATATCACACTATTCAATCAATATACAGTATAGTTTAGATTTAGCCTTGATCTAGACGTTTAAATCAAAACTGGGTAGCACTTTACAATAATGACCAGTTATAAAGCATTTATAAACATTTATAAGCAGTTTGTAGACTATTAACAAATCATTAACAACCTGTTTGTTGACATTCGTAAATGATTACTAAAACCTTTATAACTACAGTTACAAATCATGTATAAAGTATTAGTAAGTAGTGAACTATTCATGAATAAGCCATGTATTTACATCTGTAAATGATTATTAAACCATTTGTAACGACCCATTCTACAGCATTTATAAACGTTTATAAGCAGTTTGTAGACTATTAACAAATCATTAACAACCTGTTTATTGACATTCGTAAATGATTACTAAAACCTTTATAACTACGGTTACAAATCAACTATAAAGGTATTAGTAAGTAGTAAAACTATTCATGAATAAGCCATGTATAATACATCTGTAAATGATTATTAAATCATTTGTAACTGATGTTACATAATATATACAAGCTATTGGTAGCTTGTTCATGTTTAACATATGCTTTGTTAAACATTCCTAAAGTATCTATAAATCCTTAGTAGGCTACATGTTATTATGTGCCCTATAGTAAAGTGAAGACAGTTCATCATTTACAACTGTCTGTTAATGTGTTTGTTCATGTTTAACATATGCTTTGTAAAACATTCCTAAAATATCTACAAATCCTTTGTACGTGTTATTATGTGCCCTACAGTAAAGTGAAGACAGTTCATCATTTATGACTGTCTGTTAATGTGGACTTTCTCCTTACCTGTTGCAAACCACCTGGCTTTCATGAATGCAGACACCAAACAATTACTAGAATTATCTTTCATGTTAAGCAAATGATGCGTAAGACATTCTCGTAAAGAGTATGTAAACCATTTGCAGACGTTATCATGAGCCTGAGCCTAGTTGCTTCTTTTGGGCTTGTTTTCATAGACCTGTCCGCTTGTTTCTTTTGCAAAATCTGGCAACACACTGATTACCTGCATTACACCTGCAGTAGCCTACTTGGGAGGAAGTGAACAGTGATGCAGTTGTAGACTGGACAGAAATATGTCTAATTCATATTTTATGTGTTTTAACTGTCTTGTTGCAGGTGATCGAGTTAACATAAAACTCGGCTTGTGTGTGTGTGTGTGTCTGTCTGTGTGCAGTGCACTGCCTGGGTGCGGCCGACAGAGTGCGCCAGAGTGCAGCTACAGTCAAAACACACCCACACACCCACACACACACACACACACAAAGTCCGTAAATACATATTTTTTACGATAAATAAATATTTCAAGCTGCGTTCGCTTCCAGCGTTCGCGCGTCTTACTTGTCTTACATACATGAAGTAGCATTATGACCAGGGGGTATTTTGATGGTGGCTGTTTGTATCCACAATGTTTGTTTTGATGTGTAGGCTAGTAATGTCCTCCATGCTTAGCAGTTTAGCTTAGCAGCTAAAGCTAACTTGCACTGGCAGGTGGTGACTGCAGAGGCTCCAAGCTGCTACTCTGTGATTCTGTTGTGATGACTTTCTTTGTTTAAATGTCAGTGTGTGTGCTGTGGCCAAGAGTTGCTACATTTTATATCTTAATAAATTGTTTTATACTTTTATACTCTATGACGTTACTTCTGCCACTTTTTGATGTCACATGTTTTACTAATCCTTGTTAAACATGAAATAATAATGCATAGTCTTCACTTTACAACAAGGCCCATGATAACGTTTGCAAATGGTCAACATACTCTTTACGAATGTCTTACGAATCATATATTAAACATGAAAGATAATTCTAGTAATTGTTTGGTGTCTGCATTCATGAAAGCCAGGTAGTTTGCAACAGGTAAGGAGAAAGTCACATTAACAGACAGTTGTAAATGATGAACTGTCTTCACTTTACTATAGGGCACATAATAACATGTACTAAGGATTTATAGATACTTTAGGAATGTTTTACAAAGCATATGTTAAACATGAACAAACACATTAACAGAGAGTTGTAAATGATGAACTGTCTTCACTTTACTATTGGGCACATAATAACATGTACTAAGGATTTATAGATATTTTAGGAATGTTTTACAAAGCATATGTTAAACATGAACAAACACATTAACAGACAGTTGTAAATGATGAACTGTCTTCACTTTACTATAGGGCACATAATAACATGTACTAAGGATTTATAGATATTTTAGGAATGTTTTACAAAGCATATGTTAAACATGAACAAACACATTAACAGACATTGTAAATGATGCACTGTCTTCACTTTACTGTAGGGCACATAATAACATGTACAAAGTATTTATAGATATTTTAGGAATGTTTTACAAAGCATATGTTAAACATGAACAAACACATTAACAGACAGTTGTAAATGATGAACTGTCTTCACTTTACTATAGGGCACATAATAACATGTACTAAGGATTTATAGATATTTTAGGAATATTTAACAAAGCATATGTTAAACATGAACAAGCTACCAATAGCTTGTATATATTATGTAACATCAGTTACAAATGATTTAATAATCATTTACAGATGTATATAAATGGCTTATTCATGAATAGTTCACTACTTACTAATACTTTATAAATGATTTGTAACTGTACTTATAAAGGTTTTAGTAATCATTTACGAATGTCAACAAACAGGTTGTTAATGATTTGTTAATAGTCTACAAACTGCTTATAAACGTTTATAAATGCTTTATAACGGGTCATTATTGTAAAGTGCTACCCAAAACTGTATATCAACGTTTAGATTTAGACCATTTTTAAACCATTAAATTACTTTTATTTTTTAGTCATGTTGTTTGAAAACCTTTATTTTAGGATGCTAATATTATGTTTAGAAGTGATCTAAAATCGCTACATATTGGCAGTTTGCATTAATATATGCAAATACATTTTTGAAATATTTATAAATACTGAGGAACGAGTGAAAGCCATAGTTATAATGGTGAAAGCATTTACCAATAAACCAGAGTTTTCGGAGGTCTGTTTGCTGATTTCTCCCAGGGGGGACATGGCAACAGTGGTTCGTTGCATAACAACAACACAGTGAAGTCCTGCATGGCCACGAAGACAACAGCACAGCTAGAGACATTTTAATGCGAGTTCTCATGATTTCATCACCATGAAGTTTAATTATTTAAATGGCAATAAGACTGTAGAGGTGAGTGTTCTTTGCTTATTGATTTTAAAATGTTTCTTAGGCCACTTGCAAGCTTATAACTGCTAAAGGTAGCTGCTAGCTGCAGTTAATTAAAGGGGCTACACCTTGAATTTCATTTTTTTTTTTAGGTTTTTAGTATTTTTTGGGCTCCCCAGTGTCTCTTGTACCCCAAAAAATATTTTTTTTTAACATTCAGTCATTCATGCTCATTTCATGGATTTCCTGAATGGGCGTGTCTGAACAGGCCATTTCAGAATGGCTGTGCAAGTGATGTCACTTGCACTGATTTTGCATTGACGATGGCCAGACAGAATTGCTCAGTAGCTCCCCCCTGCCCAATAGGACGTTTTGGTATTGCAGCTGAAAAAGCTTGGAATGACAGACAGTCAGATTGTGAGAAAAAATATCTGGATGTTTTTTAGGCTTACAACCTGTTTAAAACGTATTAGGGGGCAATATTTATATATAATATATATTTTTTTAATTCATGGTGTAGCCCCTTTAAAGCTAGCTGCTAACTTTAGCAGTCCGTGAAGAACGCCGATTTACAAGCTCAACGCTTTGCATCTGCATCACGGTGTGAGCTTTTAGACCTGCTACTTTGGTAAATGACTAATATATTTACTAAATTACTAATATATTTACTAAATATGAAATTAGCTCTATATATACCATCCCAGACGTTATATTTCGGCTATTTGGACCGGTCTTACCCTTTCTCTCCCAGACAAGAGCCATTCACACCTCAGAGACCCCCCCGCATTGACCCGCCGATCGTCATTGTTCTGTTTAATGGGTGATTTGCATTCTACTTTCAGCCTGGCCAAGGGTCAGTTCTGGCTTAACCATGCATTCGCTTTTTACGAAACTCGGCCATATGGTAGATGGTCATGAAAAACTATCAAGAAATAATTATCACTCTTTCGTCAAAGGGTGGCGCTATAGCACTCAATTGAAAGTGACAACTTTGAACAGGTACAACTCATGCCCTGTTTGACCTACAGCCATGAAACTTCGATACACACATGCGTCTCCTCATGCCTAACAACCTTCACACTCTGACTTTTGACCTCTGACCTTTAGATCTCCCACCATTTTGAATCATATGAAAAGCAGTTAAAAACAAACTCCTCCAGGGATTTTTGAGCAATCTGCACGAAACGTTTTACACATGAACTTTGGACTTATGTCCTATACCAACAGATTTATGGGAGTGGATTTTTTTCTAAGTGAAAACGTTAAGCTTTTATGAGCCAATGAATATTGCAGTTTTATGACAACAAGTAAGACGCGCGAACGCTGGAAGCGAACGCAGCTCGAAAATATTGTGTATTTACGGACTGTGTGTGTGTGTGTGTGTGTGTGTGTGTGTGTGTGTGTGTTTTGACTGTAGCTGCACTCTGGCGCACTCTGTCGGTTGCACACAGGCAGTGCAGGCAGTGCACACATACTGCACACACACAGACAGACAGACAGACAGACAGAGCCACAAGCCGAGCAGAGTTTCATAGTAGGCTCCACTTGGGCGGAGGCGCGCCTCCTTCCGCGTTCGCAATTATTCATCTATCCCTAACACATACATGCAGACTCATATTTGTTTGAAACTTTGCAGTAATGTAGAGGGTCATTCCAAATATCATTTAAACCAATCTTACTCCAATTGGTCAAAGGGGGGCGCTATAGCAATTCTTTGAAAATGCAAACTTTGAACAGGCAAAAGTCATGCCTCGTTTGGCCGACAGCTGTGAAACTTGCTTACACATGTGCCTTGACTCATGAGGAACACATCTATCACTTTGACTAGTAAGCTCCACCCTTAGATTTTCCGCCATATTGAGCAGTTTGAAAAACATTTAAACCCAGGATTTCTGAGCAATTTGCGTTAAACTGTGTCATATGTGTGAACTCCTTTTTCACCAGTTCAGGTCTGTTGGTCCAATGGCTGATTGGTAAACCATATGCCTTGCAACCACAGGGTCGCCGGGTCGAGTCCCACCTCATGCAGACTTCATCTCAATTGCATTGCACACAACATGACTGTATCAATGAATAAATGTGCAATTGTTAAATATAACATGAAACGCTTATTTGAGGGTAGTTATTTTCAATGTATGACGTACTTCATTCCCCCTTTTTTTTTTTTGTTGGATTCTCCTTTCTCACTGACTAAGGCTGTGGATTGAATAGCTCAATCAGTAAAATGTTAGCCTCTTGTTCCAAAGGTCCCCGGTTCAAACAGTTTACATTTAAATTGCATTGTACAAAACATGACCCTGTCAATTCAGACACGTGCAATTTTTAAAAAATAACATGAAATGCTTTTTTGAGAGTAGTTGTTTTTTATGTATGACATACTTTCTTGTGAAAATAGCCGATCTACAATCTAACAACTTTTCATATAGCAACGCGTTGTGAGCTTGTAGATCGACTATTTTCACTAGTTTCCATTCCGAGGAGACAAAAAAATATTTATTGGTAAATGTTTTGTGAACCAGTGATCTAGAGTAGTTAGCGAAACAGAGGCTTGGTTCATAAGGGACGGAAAAACGTATAGATATCAACAGACACCATCAGGGAGTCCATATCTCTAGCTCAATGAGAAGAGAGGCAGCCTGTGAGTCCTTATGTTGCTGGTTCGATCCCTGTCCCCAACAATGTGTTGAGGTGATCATCATTTGGAATTCTTAGTTTTACAAATAGTGTTTCTTGAGGTTAGGTTGTTGTTTTACTGAGGTTAAGGTTAGTGAGGGTGGTTGTAGAAAAGAGTCATCTAGTCAGCAACCTTCCCCCTATTCCCATGGATTAGATCCACCCCTCTCACCTGCTCTCACTCATCACCAATCACACCTGTCTTCACTCACAACTCATTAGTGGCCTGGTGGCTTTTTTTTAGGAATAATGTGTAGTTTTTCAAATATTTAACTTTAAGCGCCCAATGCCACGTTATTGCCATGGCCATTTAAAGGGTAGCAACATTAACAAACAAATGAGTCTATACCTGTAACAATGCTCTATACACCAGGGAACCAGATTACTCATATGCTGTGTTGCTTTTGCCAGGATTCGATCCTATGACCTTGCGGTTCAATAGCTCTTCCAACTGAGCTACCCAGACACAAGAAACAATATACATTGACATTTGATCAACTTGCAACTTTTACGATCACACAGCTGAGCTAGCTAGTAATCAAAGCAAAGGGTGCGCTCGGAAATTGCGCACCGTCCGGAGCGCACTCGACTAACACAGACTAACACTGTTAGTCTGTGTGACTGTGTGTGTGTGTTTGCGCATCAGAGAGAGAGAGAGAGAGAGAGAGAGAGAGAGAGAGAGAGAGGGGGAGGGGGGGGGGGGTTACCAGGTAAAATCTATGAAAAAAGCGAACATTTGCGCTTACAGTATTGATTGATTGATTGAATATTTTATTGGCAGAAAGTACAGTTAAAACACTTTGTCTAAAAGGTCCGTCCAAAAAAGTCCTTGCGGTCTTGTTTCCATTGAGGTCCTTGGTATTCAATTCATAAACATATAATATTCATAGACCGGTTGCTTATTGCTCTCACAGAATAAATGGCAACATTAGAAGTTACCACTCACGGGTGACGGGGGAGGAAAGTAAACATCGTGTGGATTTATGATGAGACAGACAATAGCATGTTTTCAACTAGAAATTATGAATTTAGGAGATGTTTGGACGTTGGAGGGACAAATATTGTGAGTACAGAATGTTTAATGTGCAGAATTGGTCTCTCTCTCTCTCTTTCTCTCTCTCTCTCTCTCTCTCTAACTGCCTCTCTCTCTCTCTCTCTCTCTCTCGCGCGCTTCAAATCTCCTTTTGCCTTATCCCTCAAACCCGCTTGTTGCTGCTTACAGCTATATTTATTATTATAATTATATGTATAATTCAATTATAATGGTAATACTTTTATTTCACTGTGTTGCTGCTTCTGTTCTGTTACTTTTACTTTACTGGAGTATTTGCAATTGTCTATACTTTTAACTTCTACTCCACTACATCTCAGAGGCAAATATTGTGCTTTTACTCATTACTCCACTACAATTATTTGAAAACTTTAGCTAGTAGTTACCTTGCAGATATAAATGATTACGTTATAAAACATACATTAACCACTTTAGCCCGATTTTCACACACACACAAATCATGATGACATATAGGAGACAGACAGAAATACACACTACTGCTTCATGCCTCACTGTTTTCTCAGGGCACACACTCAGACAGACGCAACGCATGCAGTAAAATGTTCATATACCTTACTGCTTATTTCTCTCGCAAAATTTGGCAACCCAATCTTTTCCCTGTCACTGCGAAGTGGCAAAAAAAGACCAGATCTACAAGCGTAGAGCTTGTCACGCAGCGACTGTTTCATGCTTGTAGATCAGATATTTTGCGCAGGATTGAGTACATGTGTGAAGCATACCGATGTGTTCGCTACAGATCGCGCTGTTTTAAAATGCTGCGCCAACAGATCTGATCTACAAGCATAGGGCTCGTCAGGCAGCGACTGTTTTATGTTTGTAGATCAGATATTTAGCGCAGGAGTAGAGCTGGAATGAGCACATTTGTGGAACATACCGGTGTGTTCACTTGTTGCGCTGACATAGGGAGGAGGAGAGGAGATGCTTACATTAACTCAAGAGTTTAATGTAAGCTACAGATCGTACAGTTTTATACGCTTTCTTTTTTACATACATGATCTGCAGTTACTATTACAAGTTAGTGAAGTTACACATGCACGTTCCCAGTTAGCCTATATTATAATGTTCTGCCTGCATGTAGTCTGACAATATATGTGAGCTGGTATGTTAATAGGTAGGCTATTTAAAAGACAATAGAATCCCCCGCTGTGACCCGCAGCGCAGGGGGACAAGGTGTCGGATCGTCTGGAGCCAGGGGGGAGACACTGGCCAATGGAATAGCAGGAAACAAACGGTCATTATGATCTTAACTCAGGCTGCGTATGGGATGGGCTGACAGCCGTCACGGAAGTGTTAAGAGTCATTCCAGTGTTGTTGGACTCTTCACTCACTTATGACACACTTTAATTTGAATGGAGGAGGTCAGCAAGGGAAAGGAAGTTTAAAAAGACATCACCATTACGTCAACAACTGTATTTAAAACTAGTGATGTTGCAGTAATTGTCAGGGCTAAAAATGTATTATTTCATTTTCAAGCTGTACAGTGTACACTCTAGATTACATAACCTCTGCTATTGATACTCCAAATCTTATAATGAATTAATTTGTTTATATGTTCATTGCAGAAGCTGTTTAGGTTTTGTTTTTGGCTTGGCATACGGAGGAACAGTGCTGTTGTGGATCCATTTACAGTGGAGTCAGTACTGCTATATGGGGCTGAGACAAGCTGTGAAATTAATAATGACATTGTTTTCTAACGGATCACAGCAATACACTGCTTGCTCAAGCTGCCCTGAATGGACTGAGGACACGGATATCACAAAGTATGTGTAGATGGCAAAGTGGAGATGACATTTAAAACATTACGTTGGATGTGTAATTTCATTGTCTTCCACCCCTAACGGTGAATTGTGGCTTCAGTCGGGTGCAAGCAAGAGTCAGGACTACGCAATGTAGAATTTGATTTGCTATAGCTGTGCACAATAGTGATGGTGTAATTATGACATGTTATTTACTTTGTTTTCTCCTCAACAGTGTATCAAGAGCGTACGCCAAAGAAGTGCCAGGACTCCACAACCACAAGGTACAATTTTATTTGAGTTTCGCAGTGATATAAATGGTGAATTTCTAAGTGAGATGAGTAAGTACCCCCACCAAACAGAGAATCTTAGCCTTACTCCAAGATGAAATGGAGCAAGGACTACCTACACAAGGTAGATTTTGAGTCTAGGAGTGATCAAAGTGGTGAATATGCCTAACTTATTTCCTTTACCCCAACAGTGAATCGAAGCCTTACTCCAGCCCCAATGAAGAAATAACACCACAAAGTAAATTTAAATGGACTGTATCAGTGAGCAAAATGGGTTGCAATGGTGCAAGTAAGATGTTTATATTTTTCTAATTGTTGGTTGCTGGCTTGTTGTTGTTGATTCTGTCTATTTTTACTTTTTGTGTATATGTTGTCTTATGTGTCTTGTATTGAGCACTTAATTGCTAAAAACAATAAAACAAATATTGAAAGAGAATCAATTGTTCATGCCAAGTTCAAAGTCACTCACATCACCTTTATTCTGATGCTCGGTTTGAACGGCAGTGGATCGTTTTGACCAATGTGTTTATGCCTAAATGCATTAAGTTGCTGCCTTGTAATTGTCTGATTGGAAATGAGCTTCCAGATCTGTTTTTTAAATTCATGAAAATGTGTGCACAGCCATATATATATATATATATATATATATATATATATATATATATATATATATATATATATATATATATATATATATATATATATATATATATATATATATATATATATATATATATATCTGACTGTCCCCAGACTCCACTTTGAAAACCACGGCCTGACGTCACACATATGTCATCGGCATTTGCACATATATGTCACACCCTCCCATTTAAAAGAAATTTCATTCGTATTCGCTAACCCACACGTCTTCAAAAAGGAACTCTCGACCGTGACAGAGCCACCGGGGGATTTCCTGCATACCTTTGTAACCCGACCACGATATACAAACAGCTTGCTCACAGCTCGTAAAGCATTGCCGGCGAACATCCGTCACTTGAACATAATTTCCTCCCAACCTTCTTTGCAACTAATTCCACACGACAAGAAACAAAACAATGTCCTCCTGGCAAAGCTTCGTGGACAGCCTGATGGCGGACGGCAGCTGCCAGGACGCCGCCATCGTCGGCTACGCCGAGCCCGCGCAGAAGTACGTGTGGGCGTTTCACCCCGGCGGCACCTTCGCCAACATGACGAGCGAGGAGATCGACGTGCTGGTGGGGCGAGACCGCGAGATGTTCCTCACCAATGGCCTGGTGCTGTGCAACCGGAAGTGCTCGGTGATCCGAGACAGCCTGCAGGTGGACGACGACTGGACCATGGACATCCGGACAAAGAACGAGAACGGAGAGCCCACGTACAACATCTCCATCGGCCGTGCGGAGAAAGTGTTGGTCGTCGTCATGGGGGGCGAGGGGGTCCACGGCGGGGCGCTCAACAAGAAGACGTTTGAGATGATCGACGAGCTGAGGAGAGCCGGATACTGAAGCGGATTGGGCTCTGATTGGCCTCTTTTTTCGCGGAACTCGTGCACCTCCAGGATGTTCTTACTCTCCGAACTATAGCCCCGAAAGCTTGTCCGAACCAGAGTTTGTTTGACATTGGAGGGAGTATGTATTGGCCTTTAATAAGTGACTACCCCAGTGGTTACCAAACTCATTTTACACAACTTTCTTTTGCATTTCAAGGCCCTCTATAACTCTGAGAGTGTACAGATGGAACCAAATGGACCCGAAGGTCCCATCTGTACACTGAGTTACAGACCTGTACGGGTCCATTTGGAAACCCCTCAAGGAGCCCGGAGGGTCAGCAGAAGCAGACTTTTCAAACGACTCGTTTCGAAGTTTTTTAGCATACGTGTCAAGCTATCTCGACATGGGAGCAGGTGAAGCATGTCACTTCTGCATTCCATCGGCTATTTTCAGCTATGAGATTTATAGAGGGCTCAAAAGGAGAGGGTATAGACCCTTAGGGGACCCTGGTCAATGTAGTGTTTAAGTGGTTAATAACTGGGAGTACTGAGATGTTTCTAGAAAAAGGTGTGTGTGTGTGTGTGTGTGTGCGTGTGCGTGTGCGTGTGTGTGTGTGTGCGTGCGTCTTTCATTTTACAGGGTCTAATCTCACTAACGCCACCACCGGCAAACTCGTAGCCCATGGAATAACCCCCCCCCCCACAGTTTGATATCACAAACCCACACCTTTTTTTTTATATATCCGGGACCCAATCTACTGTACACTGTGACATCCTCAGTGTTAATCTAACTTCTACCTTTTTCTACATACGTTACAGGCCCATTGAGGTCCATTTGGTTCCTAACTATCATTTAGCTGATGGCCCCCTGGAACCCCTGGGGGTCCTTGAACCCCCATGTTGAGAACCACTATTCCAGAGCTAGTCTGGGATGGGGGACCACAATATAGCTGTTGTCCCTTCTAAAACAGTCTGCACCCTCCCTGCAGCCGCTTGTCATCCCGTGTGTTCACACTAGGTGGCACTCAATCACTGCAGTAATCACCAACACCACTCCACTAGTCCTCTGTCTCACCACCTGAGACCCTGGCATCTCTGTTCTGTGCAAGCATTTGTCTAAGAGGATTGGTGTGTGTGTGTGTGTGGGAAGGGGCAGACCCATCATTGAGCCCCTGGTAGACCCTGGCGGTATGTGCGGAGGGGTATGAGGGGGTTAACTCACCTCTCCCTTCAGCCACACTGCTTGGATTTGCGTCATCTGTGTGGCTGTGGCTGTAATGGGATCAGTTTGGTTATTGATCACATGTCACTGAACGACAAGAGCTGAAAATCATTTACCACTTGAACCCCAGTTCCGGGGGGAACATTAGCTAGAAATAGCAGATCTACAAGCTTTTTCTGCTACTTCTGTCAAAGACATTTGGCGTAGACGAGACAAAACAGCCAACTCACAGTAAGGTTTGGCATCCCCATTCTAGGTGGGGGATCACTTGCTGGAAACGGCAGATCTACAAGCTCAGAGGTTGAACTTTGCATGCAGCCCTCCAGTGTAGGCCAAGGAAGACAATTTGTGTGTAGGCGTGTAGGCTCTTTTTGGCAAAGAGATATGGTGTATCCATCAGATCAGTATTTTGGTTAATTACATTATGTATGTATGTATGTATTGCCATGCTATTTATTGTTTTATTTGTTTATGATTGTATTGTTTTAGAGTTGGCAATTCTTTTTTTATTATTTTTTTTTACTCTTTTTAAAATTGGGAGCTAATTCCCGAATGTCTTGTCACCACTGCTGACACCCAATGGTAGACATGTAACTAAGTGCATTTACTTGAGTGCTGTACTTAAGGTACTTTTTTTCTCTCTTTTTTCAAGCTCATGACTTCCACTCACCACATTTCAAATACTAGAACCAGGAGACCGGGTACTGCCAGACCCCTAGTGGTTGAACTTCGCATGACGTGTGTGCAGAGGAAAAGAGGGACAAAAGATGGACGAAAGAGGGACAGACAAAGCCTCATGTAGGCCGACCCTCTGGGTCTGGCAATAATTATTGCACTTTTGAATCCAGTACATTACAGTACCCAAACTACTACATTTGGGTCCCACTATAGTGGCGCCTGGCTATTTCATCTATTGCTGCGATTTGATTTAATTGTTATAATTGTAATTGGTTTTATTTATTCATTTTTATATAGTAGCTATTTATACACCTTCGGCCTGGCGGAGAGTATGTTTTACCCTCCGTCCGTGTGTGTGTGTGTCCGTCCGTCAACATTGGTCAAGTTTCACGTGACATCACAATATGTAATATAAATAGGTAAGACAGAATTAATCAGGAACAGTACTTTCTTTTACCACCTCGCCTGGCGGAGACCTGTGCTCCGAGGAGCACATTTTCTAGTTGTATATGTTTTCTTCTCCAATAGAACCAAGTTTAATCGCACCTCTGGTGTTTACATAATGATATTCAAATCCTCTCATTGAATACTCTAACCTTTTCATTTCAAGGACCCCCAGTTTACAATAAACTAGGCCCACAGACCCCCCATGATCTGACCCACGGACCCCGATAACTCTCAGAGTCACCTGTCATTTAGCTGGGGATCCCCTGGAACCCCCTGGGGGACCCCGCTTTAAGCGCCACTGATCTCAATGACTACAGATTCAAGTACACAGATAGATTAGCTTTTTGCTGTTTTCAAATATGATGTTGTCTGGCCCTGTTTAGGTGAACCTTTCAGCAATATGTTTTGAAAGATGCATCATTATCATTCATTACATTATTATGATTACTGTATTTTCCGCACTATAAGGCGCACCGTCAGTGCGCCTTATAGTGCGGATGCGCCTTATAATCCGATGCGCCTTATATATGTATCAATATTGGTTCCCTTGGTTTCCGCACTATAGGGCGCACCGTCAGTGCGCCTTATAGTGCGGATGCGCCTTATAATGCGGTGCGTCCTATATATGAAAATAATACATTTATTGAAGGTGCGCCTTATACTCAGATGCGCCTTATACTCAGATGCGCCTTATAGTGCGGAAAATACGGTATATAAGTGGTATTTCTTGGTTAAAACAAAAAGTGCTTTGTTAAAAGGTTAAAGCTCTATATTATGATAGTAATTATTGCTAGGGCCTATAGTGTTAACTTTGTTCAGTAACAGGAGTCTCCTTGGGGAGATTACAAATTCATCAGCTTCATTCTCATAATTCTGTCTGCTCATTTGTTTGTGTCATCACTTCCAATTGCACTTGTTTAATCTCTATCCTGATATCCTAATTGGTATCCCGACCTTAACATGCATTTTCGGTTTAATAAAGATTTGGTGAGACGTAATGGACACACTATAGCTATGTAATAGTTATTTTTACAAAAGAAAATCACGTAACCCTACCTTTAAAGCTAGGCTATTTTAAATCTGATGGTGGTTATTTGCAAGAACACATTATTTTCCCTCTATAGGCACAAGGTTCCTGTTGCATTCTTCCAACAGCTCCGAAGACATCCTGAATGATGACTTGATCCCCAAACTCAATTGCCCGGTCAGACAGTGTAAAGGTTAATTCTTTATGATTTTTTTGCTGACACCAGTGGTTTTTTGATTGATTGATTGATTGAAATTTTCATTAGGCAAAAGAATGTACAGTAAAACAACACAGTTACATTTATAATACTTTTGTCTAAAAGGTCCGGCCAAAAAAGTCCTTGCGGACTTGTTTCCATTGGGGTAGCTTTATGGAAATTACAGCCATCTCTATAGGTATATTTTGATATTTTTTAACTGTTATGGTGAGGAGTTAGGGTTAGGAGTAGGGCTGGGTTAGGGTTAGGGTTATTCCACCCGTAAATTAATTGCGCACGTTGTGGCTTGTGTTGTTAATGACATGTGATATGTTGTTGTTGTTGTTGTGTTTAGTGCGAAACAATGACACGGGAAAAATGAGGACGGACTTCTCTCCAATGTAATAATAGATGGATCAAAATCTTTTGAAAATAGCAGATCTACAAGCTCAATGCGTCGTATGGCGATGCATTGTGAGCTTGTAGATGGGCTTGTTGTGGTTGACTATATACAGGTTCTATAGCCTAATCTGTATAATAATGGACACAGGTACATTTCCAGTTATGGTTTAGCACGGGAGCTCTTGTTTATTATTACCGTCTCGGTTACAGTACCGGCATTATCTGACTTCCGGTCTAGTGCTTGTCATCATAGAGCATCCTGCTTCCAGCAGTGGTAATAGTGACCTTCACAATAAAGGTTCAAATTGTACCAAACATTACATCTCCCTTTAACAAGAAAATAAGATGTGCAGTGCATCAATGACATGCAGAAAAAAAGGCACTCAAATTACACAATATTCAAGTCACAGTATACTGTAAAATCCTTGGCAGTGCAAATAACTTCAGTGCAGAAATATAACTTCAGTATACTGAAAGTGCTGCAGTATTTAAGTGTGCTTCTTCTGGAACAACAATAATACTAGCAAACAAGTAGTTCCAACAGATGAACAAATCCTGAAATACTCCTGTGAAATGTTAGCAGCAACTTCAGGGAATCACACTGTAATGACAGTATTATACTGGTGAACATCTCATGACAGGTAAGTATCCGAATACAGTACAGTATCACAAATCAGTTCTTTTCTTTCCTTATAAACACATTAAATCACAGTATGTTGCAATTGCAATTCTTTTTCTTTTCTCTTTTTTTTTATTTAAAAAAAAAATGTATTTCAGGGCAGCGATCCGCCTACACCCTTTACAATCAATCATAAGTCAAGGACTTGCCTTGCCTCTTCTCGTGCAGTGACCAGGTCGTCCTCGCTGATCTCTGGTTGCTGTGTGATGGATGCATGGTTGTCTAGCAGATGCCGTCGGTTGCGCCTGTATGACTGTCCATCACCGGTCTGGATGTGGTAGCTCCGTGCGGTCTCAGCTGGTCGGATGACTGTCGCTGGTTTCCATGTGCCATCTCCTTGCTGGAAACGGATGGGCGCTCCGGCGTGCAGTGTTGACAGAGGTCTGGTAGATCTGTTGTAGTGTTGTTTCTGGCGCTGCTGGCAGTTCTCTCTCCTTGCACGTACAGTGGCTTGGGGGGTCACCTGAGGTCGAAGTTGTTGAGTCGTCGTGGGCAGGATGGAACGCAGTCCGCGGCTCATCAGGATCTGGGCTGGGGATTTGAGTCCGTCGACTGGTGTGTTCCTATACTCCAGAAGGCTGAGGTATGGATCTTTCTTGTCCTCTTTGGCCTTGGTGAGGATCCGCTTTGCGGTTTGAACAGTCTTTTCGGCAAGGCCGTTGCACTGCGGGTAATGCGGGCTCGAAGTGACGTGCTGGAAGCCCCATGACTCTGCAAACAGCTTGAACTCATGTGAGTTATAGCATGGCCCGTTGTCAGAAATGACTTTACGTGCAATTCCTTGTCTTGAAGACACTGCCTTCATCTTGTGAATGACAGCAGCTATAGTGATGTTGTGCAGGCGTTCTATTTCAAAGTACCTGCTGAAGTAGTCACATATGACAATGTAGTTCTCAGAGTTCCATGTGAATAGATCTGTTGCTACAGTCTCCCACGGGGTCTCTGGGATGTCATGTGAGAGCATGGGTTCTTTAGTGTTGGCACTACGGTGTGTTTGGCATATGTCACACTTTAGGACTGTTTCCTCTATCTGTTGACTGGCCAAAACATTACGTCCCTTGCCCTGTGTTTGCTCTTCTCTACTCCAAAATGTCCTGTGTGTATGCATTTTAGCATGTAGGGTCTGAGCTTTTGTGGAATGATTATTTTCTCACCCTTCAGAAGGATCCCATCAGCCTCTGTGATCTCGTCACGGTGGTTCCAGTACTCGCTGATGAGTGGGTGACACTGTTTTCTTGTCTCCGGCCAGCCTGACCGAATGACTTGCTTTAAAGCGGAGAGCTGCTCATCCTGAGCAGTAGCTTTTTTAATGTCATCTAGCCTGTTTGCACTCACTGGAGCTGTGCTGATGACAGTGTGCACTTGTGTCTCCATGGCCTCTGATAGAGACTTGTCCTCTTCATCCAGGGATTTTCTTGACAGTGTGTCGGCCACCGGGATCTCTTTGCCTGGTCTGTGGATGAGAGTTATGGTATATTTTTGCAGTGCGAGCATCATGCGCTGTAGGCGCGGTGGAGCAAGGGCTAGGATTTGCGGAGAATAGTCTCTAGCGGTTTGTGATCTGATTCCACAGTTATGTTTCGCCCATAGAGGTACTCGTGGAACCTCTTACACCCATACAGGACTGCATATAGCTCCTTCTCAATTTGGGCATAGTTTTGCTTTGTGCTGTTAAGCAGCTTGGATGCATATGCTACTGGCCTGCCTTCCTGCATGATGGTTGCACCCAGGCCATTTTTTGACGCATCTACTTGCAGTGTCACTTCCTTTTCAGGATCAAAGTAGGCTAACACTGGCCCTGGCTCTGCTGTGATGATCTCCTTCATCTGCTGAAACGCACTCTCATGTGTTATGTCCCATTTGAACTGCCTTAGCAGAAGTCTGAGTGGTGCACACACCTCGGCCAGATTGGGTGCGAATCTTGCCAGGTAATTTACAATGCCTAACACGGTTTCAAGCTCTGCCTCACTTGTTGGCGGTGGCATGTCTCTGATGGCTTTCACCTTAAGCGGGTCTGGTTTCAAACCGTTGGCTGTGAGTTTATGACCGAAGTAGCTCACCTCAGGAACACAGATGCGACACTTCTCTGGGTTTAGTCGTATCCCTCGCTTTCTGGTTCTGTCGAGCATGGATCGGAGGTTGCTGTCGGGTTCCTCCATTGTTTTCCCGAACACGACAATGTCGTCCACAATACCAGCCACTCCTTTTAGGCCTTCGTATGTCTCATCCACCCTCCTCTGGAATTCATCCTGGGCAGACACGATGCCAAAGGGCAGCCTGAGGAAACGATATCTTCCAAATGTGGTGTTGAATGTAGTGAGCAGTGAGGACTCCTCACTTAACTTGATTGCCCAATACCCTGATCTTGCATCCAGGATGCTAAAGTACTTTGCCCCAGCTAACTTGGATGTCACATCTTCCTGTGCGGGTAGGGAAAGTCCCTTTCCATGTTGTCCAATTCTGTCTTTAGACGATCTCTAAGGGCGAATGGTACCCTCCGGGGTGAGCAGACAACTGGTGCTACACTGGGGTCTATTCTGAAACTGCACTCGCCTGGGAATGTGCCGATGCCTTTGAAAACATCTGAGTACTCACTTTGTATGTGGTCTGACTGGGTGCTGCTCTCTTTGTCACTGTTGACTGCATACACCACTTTGATGAGTCCCAGGGATTTGCATGCTTCGTAGCCTAAGATGGGTGGGCCTTTGCAGTTCACTATGTAGAACTTTTCTGTGGTTGACTTGGCTTTGTATCTGCCTGCTATTTTGCAGTAGCCATTTACTTCCAACCCATGTCCACCGTAGCCAGTTAACTTACGGTCAGCAGCCATTAATTGTGTGCTGGACATTAGCGCATTAAAATCTTTGGCAGGTATTACACTTGCTTGTGCCCCAGTATCTAATTTGAAAGTCAACTTTCTGTTCTGTGGCCCCAATCCTATGTCTGCATATGCACTTTCCTCATCTTCCCTCTCTGTAGTAACAGTGTCCACAAACAGCTCAGAGTTATCATCTTCATAATCTTCTCCAACTGTGTGGATATCTCTGTGCACTGCTCTACTTGGGGTGTGGGACTTAGTTTTACACACTTTTGCATAGTGATTGAATTTTCGACACTTCAGACATTGTTTACCTTTTGCTGGGCACTCTGTTGATTTATTGTGGTGTCCTCCACACTTACTACAGGCATTGTCCTGCATCTTTGGGCTTTCATAGTGCTTGCTAGCACCTCTCATGAAGCTTGGCTTTCCAGGTTTGCGATGGTGGATTGCATGCACTTCACGGCTGTCGCTAGCCATAGCCTTTAGCTGCACTTGTGATATCTCATGGGAGCGGGCTATGTCGATCGCTTTTTCTAGCGTGAGCTCCGGCCCCTGGCTGAGTAATTTTTCGCGCACTCTGGGTGAGTTGGTAGCGAAAACAATACGGTCCCTGATCATCTCATCACTGTTAGTGTAGTTACAGTCTTTGACTAATAGATTGAGCTCTGTCACAAAGTGCTCGAATGACTTACCGCTTCCCTGTGTCTTCTCATGGAATTTGTACCTTGCAAATATGGGGTTTGCTTTCGGAGTGAGGTATTCTGAGAATTTATCGTAGAATGTCTTTAGCAACTTAGCTTCAGCCTCCGATAGCGTCCATGTGTTGCTGATGTCCCGTCCTTTGTCCCCGATCCACAACAAGAGGAAACTGCATTTCTCCTCTTCTGCTCTCTTTTTGAGCGGGCCTGTGAACATGAGTTCAGCATGTTGCTTGAATCTCCGCCAGGCATCTGGAAGATTAGATGAATCCCAGTCCATCTTCAGGGTAGGGCCACCGAACGCCTCCATTTTCGATTTTCCCTCGTCTTTTTTTTTTTTTTTTTTAAGTTTCACGCGGGTCCGTAGTCTAACTAACTACTCTTTACTCTGACACCATGTTGTGGTTGACTATATACAATATGTACTATAGCCTAATCTGTATAATAATGCACAGGTACATTTCCAGTTATGGTTTAGCACGGGAGCTCTGGTCTCGGTTACAGTACCGGCATTATCTGACTTCCGGTCTAGTGCTTGTCATCATAAAGAATCCTGCTTCCAGCAGTGGTAATAGTGACCTTCACAATAAAGGTTCAAATTGTACCAAACATTACAGGCTAATTTCAAATTGCCGAAAGGTATAGGACTGAAGTGATTACTGTCTGTATGGTTTGTAATAATCGAAATCTACAAAGTAACTAGTAACTGAATTTTTCAAATGATAGCAGTGGAGTAAAAGTACAATATTTTCATTTGAGATGTAGTGGAGTAGAAGTAAAAGTACTGAAAATTGGAAAAGAAAAACAGGATAGAAACTACTGTACATGCATACAGAATCATATACAGTAAATGTTTTCAGTTTTTTGTTTGGTACGGCTTATATTGCCCCATCTTGCCAGGGCACTGCTCCCTCTGCAGAAAAGTAAGCAGCATACATGTAGGTGTCCCTCACATCCATCGCCCTCCGAGAGGCGTTCCCCATCCTCTGGACGTCAAAGAGGCCTGCTGGAGGATCCTCTCTGTCGGGGTGATGTAGACCAGGTGGATCCCTTGAAGTGTTCTGCAGGTAGTTGTGAAGAATGCACATCCTCAATCATCCTGATCCTCAAATCATGAATGCGCAATAACAGGCCAATGTGAAAAGGGTGGCATTTCTTCCTCGGCCTAATAGAAATGTGTGTATGAAATTTCACGGAAATCGCAAGCTGAGTCCATGATTTGAGGCATTTTGTTAAAAAACGGACCAATCCTGCAAACTTTGGAAGCCAATCTTAGGCAATCAGGATGCGGGAAACCGGATAAATCCGTGTTGATCACTTGACTATAGAGATACTGTGTACCGATTTGTGTGATGTTTGGACAAAATCTGTAGGAGTAGTATCAATAAATGTGTTTTGCACATATCGGCCTCCTGGTGGGGTTATAACAGGCCGATCTGAAACATATGGGCCAGAGGTTCTGAATTGGCATCCAGGGAGTGTGCGTGCACAGTTTCGCAGCGGTCGGGCCAACGGTGCCAGAGATTAGCTGCCTACGGACAGACAGGACACACGGACGGACACACAGATGGACGGACGGACACACGGATGGACAAACAGGGGGTAAAACATTCTCTCTTGCCATGCCTTTTGGCCTGGCGGAGACAACTACTTGGGTAACTAGAATAGTGGGCATCTGAGAACTATGGGCACAATTTGTTTAGTTATGTTATATTTGCATTTATTTTATAAATGAGGGTCAAATACATAAAAAAAAATATGGCCAGTATGGCCTAATATTGCTACAAACTGTGGGTATCCTGTTATTTTGGGCATAAACAAGAAGTTGAAGGGTACATTTTGGTCTGATAATGGTACCATGCATTTTAAATCATGTATACTTTACATTATTTCCAGTGATTTAAAAAAACAAAACAAAAAACACACATTATTTTTACCCACCTACATTTTAGGGGGTAAACATAATTGCAGTATCAATACTGCAAAGTAGAAGTACTCTGTTACAAGTAAAAGTCCAGAATTCAAAATGTACTTGAGTAAAAGTACAAAACAAGTATTGGTAACAAAATGTACTTAAAGTATCAAAAGTAAAATCTACAAGCTCACAATGAGCTTGTAGATCGACAATTTTCAAATAGTGTAGGTATAAAATAGGGCTAAAATAAAGTACAATATTTGCCACTGAGATGTAGTGGAGTAGAAGTAAAAGTATAAACAATTGGAAATACTCTCACAGGGGTCTTCAACATTTTCAGGCCAAGGACCTCTACATCATATTGTATGAAATTGTGTTGCAGATTAAACATGTTCATAGATTTCATAGTTTCATAGACTTTGACAGCACTGTCATCAGTGTATATTGGATTAATGTGTATTTTCAGACATTTAACCACTTGAACCATCAATACTTTGTCTGCTCTTTTTCCCCCCTCTACAGCAAACCTCTTTGCCAAAAATAGCCGATCTACAAGCTCACAGGCGTTGTGAGCTTGTAGATCTGCTATTTTGGCTATTGTTCCGAATAGGTACTTGAGTAAATGTACTTAGTTGGTGGCAATTCGGGGCCCTACTATGGACAGTACATGATCAAACTGGCTAACGTTTAGCGTAAAATAGCGTTTGAATCTGGGTTCATACAGTCGCATTTCCTGCACGAGATGGTGGTATTCGCCTTGTTGTTGGCGTCTGTACAGGATCGGATGGACCCAGAACTCGCAACGTCTTTTTCTTGTCTTGGTAAACTTCTTCCAATGCATATAAATAATGCCTAGTTCCACAAGAGCTCTCAGTTGATTTTCATTCTCCATGACTTCGTTGTTTGTTGTTTCTCTAGAAGTCGTGCCAACACACGTTGTTGTTTTTCTCTGTTCCGTCGCTCCGACACGTCACCGTGGATGCGCGCATGATGATGTCACCGACGTGTTGAGCAATAAAGATGCAAAGCGACACATCGACAAATATGCAGTGTATTTTTGTAGCTTTGTATCTTTTAATCTGCCCGTGTGAACGCACCATTAGCCTAGAGACTTTTAAATCAGTCGAAACGACTGATTACAGGTTATGATGATGTTTAAAGGATGACTTCACCGATTTTCAACCTATCTTCATATAATTGGTCCTCACTAATACTCATGATAAAATGGTAAAAAAAAATCTACTCGGTCTGTGTCTCATAGGAGGGCTGTGGACAGTCCAGAACCCCGTCTACCAGTGACATCATCGTTAGGCAGGATTTTTTTTTTCCAACAAGATTTCACATTTTTTATTTCGATTTTTATTAACACGAGAACAATGGCTTCTTTTTAGAGATGCACAGATACAGGTTTTTTCAATTCCGATCCGATCCGATATATCAATTAGGATATTTTTCGATATCCGATATATATGCCGATATCCGAGCAAAACTTTAAATACAAAAAAAAATGCATTACCTTTCAATTAAAGACATTTATTACTGCATATTTTAAAGTACAATAACAGTAGAAAAAACAAATACACTATCATCTATCACCAAAATAAAATACCTACAAATAATAAATTAAAACAATGTGCATACTTAGTTGCTTCTTAAAATTGTATTAAACACAAAATAAAAAAAATACTGTAGGTCTGTTGTAATGCAGCAGCAACCACTGTAAACAAGGCAACCACATCTCATCGTGGCTTTTTAAAGTTAAACAAGTGCCTGGCAGTGCAAATATTTAATTGGCAAATGCAAAAAAAGTGGCTACTCCTTATTTTTTTAACAGAATATCTTAAAGTGAAACAACAGTAAAAAAAACTAAAACAAAGGTCTGCTGTAATGCAGCAGCAACAAGGCAACCACATCTCATCGTGGCTTATTAAAGTTAAACAAGTGCCTGGCAGTGCAAATATTTAATTGGCAAATGCAAAAAAAGTGTCTACTCCTTATTTTTTTAACAGAATATCTTAAAGTGAAACAACAGTAAAAAAAACTAAAACAAATACACCATAATCGAAAGAATATACCTACAAATAATAAATTAAAACACTGTGCATAGCTGCTTCTTAAAATTGTATTTAACAGAAAAGAAATAAAATACTGTAGGTCTGTTTTAGCAGCAACCACTGTAGTGTAAACAAAAGAAACCACATCTTTCTTTGTGGCTTTTTTAAAGTTATCAGGCAGGTATCATCTTAACTTAGGACATGGATTAACCCAATTAAGACAACACCAGAAGAATCTCACTTAAGAGAACTTTGTCAGGTTTTTCTTGAGGAAAATAAATATCATTTCTGCTCTCTCTGGTGTAAGGCGGTTTCTCTTTTCATCCACTATGTTGGATGTGGTGCTAAACAGTCTCTCACTTTCAACTGAGGTGGAGGGGGCACTGAGGAATTTTAATGCAATAGCAGCAACTGCAGGAAAGCTATCATGTTTTTTTTCCCCAGAACTGGAAAGGGGACTCAGAGCGAGGAATTGTTGGCTCTTGTAAATACTTTTGCATTTGAACTAGACCAACATCAATCTTACTCCCTGTTCCAGGATCACCTTTCTCCTCCAGAATGTCATCATACAGAGTCATCAAACTGCTCTTGGGTCTGCTTGGACCAGCTGCTTCCATGCGAGGCACCTTCTCTGCTGGCTCTGTTGTTTCTGAAGCTAAATCTTCTTCAGTAGCTGCTGGCTCTGTTGTAGCTGAAACTGAAGCTGCTCCATCATTTAGTGTTTGCTCTATTTTCCTGATCTCTTGCATCAGGGCATCCCTGGCTTGCTGGGCTGTGACATCACCTGTGAAGAATCTGACACAAAAATAAAATAGGTTGAGCACAACTATACTATAGTGTAGCTAAGCAGTAAGCACCAGCCAGTCATGGAGAGACAGCGAGATCCTAATGTGGCGGTGGCGTGCGCCGCGGCGGTTGTGACGGACGCCGCGTGCGCCGCGGCGGTTGTGGCGGACGCCGCGTGCGCCGCGGCGGTTGTGGCGGACGCCGCGAGTGCCACGGCGGTTGTGGCGGACGCCGCGAGCGCCACGGCGGTTGCGGACGCCACAACCGCCGTGACAACCGCCCAAAGCGCCGCGAGCGCCACGTAGGGTCCGCCATCCGATCCATCGACCATATCTGCGCTCTTCTGGCGCAGCCCCCCCCCCCCCCACCTGCGTGCCCCCCCCCCCCGGGACCCCCCCCCGGGACGCCCCCCCGGCCAAGGGGTGGATCGTAATAATTGTATATTTTGCGCATTTGATCCAGAGCAGTTGAGATTTGATTCGGCCATATCTTTCTGAATTTAACTTGTATTTTTATAATTGTATTTTTTATATGATCTGTAAAGTTTATATTTTCATTTGCTACCAGGCATGAATTTATTATAATTTATTAGATATGTTTTTCCTTATTTTCTTTCTTTATTTACACGTGCGTAATAAACGAAGCATTTCAGATTTCATCCGCCCAGATCTTTCTGAATTTTACTTGAATTATTATAATTTTAATGTTTATATGATCCGTAAATTTTATATTTTCATGTGGTATCAGGCATGAATTTATTTTAATTTATTTTATTATTTTATTTCATTTATTTACATGGGCGCAATTACACACGCATCTAACTATTGGACTCAGCTCTTTGCTCTTATAAGCTAGCTCTATAGCTCTTATCGGTCATAAGTCATATTCAGATAATGTCCTCATAGAAAGCGATATATACAAATGCAAAGTGTAAATTAATCTCTTATATATTTGCTTTACGAGCAGGGGTTCTCTCCGATGGCTTGGAGGGTCTCGGTGGCTGCAGAGTTCACCTTGAAATGTTTCATTACAATTTTACTGTAGCCTAATCCACAAAAGTGTGACTGACTGTTAATTCCTTGTGTCAATACATTGTGTTTTTATCACCGGTGGCAGTATTATTATTATTATTATTATTATTATTGTTAATAGACCTTGCAACATATATGTTAGAGCAACTTAAGTGCTTGCAGAACTTAATAATATAAGCACACTTATTCTCCAGGCAGACAGACAGAAACAGTCTGTCTGTCTGTCTGTCTGTCTGTCTGTCTGTCTGTCTGTCTGTCTGTCTGTATATTATGTTACGTGCATAAATTAAGCTTGGGTCATTGGTCAATGAACCTGGTGTGTCGGTCAGAAAATAACTGATCTATAAACTCACAACTCATCGCATCCTCATTCATTTCACTGGTTAAATGCAACAGACAGACAGCCAGCCGATCAACAAGCTCTGCAGCGCGATAGATAGATAGATAGATAGATAGATAGATAGATAGATAGATAGATAGATAGATAGATAGATAGATAGATAGATAATATAAATATATTATACTGTAGGCTACACGGTTATAACCAAACATAATTATGATAGGCTATATTATTATATTAGGCTATTAACATTATGCAAGCAAATTATATTTACCATGGTTACGTCAATAAGAAGACAGACAGATCTATATGTCTGTCTGTCTGTCTGTCTGTCTGTCTGTCTGTCTGTCTGTCTGTCTGTCTGTCTGTCTGTCTGTCTGTCTGTCTGTCTGTCGGACGGACGGACGGACGGACGGGCACATGTAAATAAATGAAATAAAATAATAAAATAAATTAAAATAAATTCATGCCTGATACCACATGAAAATATAAAATTTACGGATCATATAAACATTAAAATTATAATAATTCAAGAAAAATTCAGAAAGATCTGGGCGGATGAAATCTCAACATTTTCGTTTATTACGCACGTGTAAATAAAGAAAGAAAATAAGGAAAAACATAATAAATTATAATAAATTCATGCCTGGTAGCAAATGAAAATATAAACTTTACAGATCATATAAAAAATACAATTATAAAAATACAAGTTAAATTCAGAAAGATATGGCCGAATCAAATCTCAACTGCTCTGGATCAAATGCGCAAAATATACAATTATTACTATCCACCCCTTGGGCGGGGGGGCGTCCCGGGGGGGGGGTCCCGGGGCGGGGGGGGGGGGACACGCAGGTGGGGGGGGGGGACAGGTGGGGGGGGGGGGGGGCTGCGCCAGAAGAGCGCAGATATGGTCGATGGATCGGATGGCGGACCCTACGTGGCGCTCGTGGCGCTTTGGGCGGTTGTCATGGCGGTTGCGGCGGTTGTCCGCCACAACCGCCGCGGCGCTCGCGGCGTCCGCCACAACCGCCGCGGCGCTCGCGGCGTCCGCCACAACCGGCGCGGCGCTCGCGGCGTCCGCCACAACCGCCGCGGCGCCCGGATGGCGGACCCTACGTGGCGCTCGCGGCGCTTTGGGCGGTTGTCACGGCGGTTGTGGCGTCCGCCACAACTGGCGCGGCGCTCGCGGCGTCCGCCGCAACCGCCGCGGCGCTCGCGGCGTCCGCCACAACCGGCGCGGCGCTCGCGGCGTCCGCCACAACCGCCGCGGCGCCCGCCACCGCCACTTTGGGATCTCGCCCCTCCTGCAGTCATGTGTGAATTAAATAAACATGTTAAAAATAAATCTGTAAATACAATTACTTCTCTCTCTCACACACACACACACACACACACACACACACACACACACACACTTTAGACTACAGTTCAACATGTTATCTAGTTTGTGCAGCATTTCACATTTAAAAACACAGCCAACAACATTGTATTGATAATAAAACATTGAATACATGCTGTCTTACCTATCTTTGTAGCGTGGGTCCACTAAAGTGGCTATAGAGTAGAGGGGTTGACCTTCGGTGGCGCTAAATCGTCTGTTTACAGCTTCCAGAAGCGTACGTTTCATTGTTTTTATGCCACTGTCAGCACTGGTCTCCCGACTGAGCAGTCGCGTAAGAACGGTGATGGCTGGGATCACATCGGCTGCAGTGGAGGTCGCTGAGCTGATGTTTTTAGTTGTCTCCTCGAAGGGTTCCAGTACTGTCACTGTTTTTTCCAACAATGACCACTCGTTGGCAGACAGTGTTGCTGGCAGGTTGTGGTCCGCTTGATATGCACAGAGGGCTCGTTTCTGTTCCAGAGGGCTTTTTATCATATATAGCGAGCTGTTCCACCTAGTCTGAACGTCTTGCTGGAGACGTTTTGTGTCCTGCTGTAGCTTTAATTGAACGTCTTGAAAGCGGGACTGTGCAACTTGTGAATGTTTAAAATGAGTCACTATTCTCCTTGCATTGGCGAGGGCATCATGTACACTGCGCTGTGAGAGCAGACCCTCGTGAACAACTAGCTGCAGTGTGTGTGCCAAGCAGCCCAAACTATCAACAGGCACCTCATTCATCACCTTTTTCATATTACTGGCATTGTCTCTCAAAACCACATGCACTTTAGACAGTGGGATCTTCCAGTTGTCCAGCATCTCCTTCATTGTGTTTTTAATAACTCGCTGGTGTGTGAGCCCCTGCACTCTTTAACCTGCAGCACCGCGCTGTTAAACGCATAATTCTCCGCACTCACCCAATGTGCGGTGAGACTTATTAGCGACATTGGGCTAACGGACGAGGACCAGATGTCAGTAGTGAAACTCAGATTTTTTACATCTTTTAACTCAGCTGCTAACCGCGACGACACTCGGTCGTATAGTTCTGGTAAAGCAGTCTCTGATATGTATTTCCTGGAGGGGATATTATATTTTGGCTCAAGGTGTTCGATCAGGCTGCGAAAGCCAACATTATCAACCACAGAGAGAGGCTGATCATCCAGCACAATGAAATTGATCACCTTCTCTGTAATTCCTTTAGCCTTCGGGGCGTCTGCTAAAAGTTTGTCTTTCTTCTTGAAAGCATCAGTGATCTTCTGCTGCGGGCATTCTCGTTCTCGATTAGCTTTCTCCAGCTCCTCGTGTTCTTTCTTTTAGATGCCTGGCCAAATTGGTGGTATTATACGACTTAATACTTTTTCCACCCCTTGGAACATGAACTTCACATACTTTGCACTTTGCTGTGCTGCTTTTTGGCGTCTCAAGTGTGAAATACTTCCAAATTAAGGACATGTTTACTTTGTGCCGGCTCCACGCTCCACCAGACGAAAACACTTCCTGAGCGGGGCTACTCCGTGTCTGCAGGTAAATGGAAGCCTCACCCCAAAACTCATGGCCCCATTGTTTTTTCACGGACCAGTGGTTCTTTTATTTGTTTTACTGGGGATAAGGTTATACATACGTTTAGGGTTAGGCATACATTACTGAGGTTTAGTTTAGGGATAAGGTTAGGTTTTTGCACCGTTTTACTGAGGTTACGTTTAGGGCGTTTAGGCATAGTTTGCTGGGGCTACTGTGTTTTGGGACGAGCGTTTTGGTATTCAGTCTACAGTCTTCACATGCTGTGAGGGCCGTCAGAAAAGACTGGAGAAGCGACGAAAAAAAGTTTGCAGGATCGTTTTATCTAATAGTAATTTGCTAAAACGTTTGGTTATGGTCTTACAATTGCGTGATTATATTATATATATTTATAAACAAGAGATTTTTTTTTTTACTTTTTTTTTTTTTAACTTTAAAAAAAATAAAATAATAATAATAACTTTTTTTTTATTGGAACGTGGATCGATTATGTCATGTCCGATATCCGATACGTGAAATAAGTCATATCGGTAGCCGATACCGATACCGTATCGGTATCGGTGCAACTCTACTTCTTTTATTGCATTGCAACTTTCCAGGAATAGAAAGCCTGCAGTTTCTATTAGCTTGGATTCCCCATTGATGATGTCACTGGTAGACGGGACTCTGAACTGTCCACAGCCCTCCTCTGAGACACAGACCGAGTAGAAAAAAGTTCTACCATTTTATCATGAGTAATAGTGAGGACCAATTATATGAAGATAGGTTGAAAATCGGTGAAGTCGTCCTTTAAGCTATATGATATTGATAATAATAGTCCATATTGAAAACATCAGACCAGGTTATTTTTGGAGTCCCTCTTAGGCCCCATTCACACCCAAAGTTTGCTTAAAAGGTCCGGATCAGGGACCAAATGTTTATTTAATTTTTTGTATTGACCTTTATTTATTACATTGTTGCATATTGCATTTGGTCTGTTAGCGTTCACATGGGACTTTGTTAAGCGAACCAAATATGTGAACAAATAGCACGTGGTCAGTGGTGGTAAAAGTATGTTTTACTTAAGCAATATTACACGAGAGGGTGTGCTTTACCGTCATTATTGGCACGCCAGTGATGCGGTCAGGAACGAGGCGGAGCCAAGTTCCGCAAGCATCACTGAAGTGCCAATAATGTAGGTAAAGCACACCCTCGAGTGTAATATTGCGATTATACAACAGTTACCAACAAAACACATCCAAATGTATTCATATTGTGGGGCAATTCATAATAAAAATGTTTCGCTATTATCCGTTTCCCTGTAAAGAGAAGAGTTTATTTGACTGAGACATTAAATAGTCCCTGTAGCAGCGCTCTGAGGCACCGTCTCATCAACACAGCTGATTCCAGTAGGCTATATGCTCCGTCGTACGACCCGGTCACGTGGCCAAAATAACTGATCTACAAGCTGACAACGCGTCGCGATGACGACGCGTTGTGAACTTGTAGATCGGCTATTTTTGCCGTGCGATACCTTCGTACGATAAAGTATAACATACACTGGACTGTTAACGAAATGGGAGTAATTTGACTTTAACACAGGAGGATAGTTCTCCTTCTCATCCTCTTCTTCTAACCATTGATCAACCGTAAGTCCACCAAATAAGTCAAAATGAACAACATAGTCCATTTTGCATAGCTGTTTGTTCTCCGGTGGCGGCGGTGGGTCAGGCTATTGTCTGTTTGTTTTCCTACCGTGGGACAGCGTGACGTCACAGCACAGCTTGCTGCGCTGTCGGAGGAATGCGCTGTCGGACTAACGTACTGCACCCGTGCCATGTATGGTCTAATCAGGTGCGGACTGCAGTACAGAGTGATTTATTAATGTGATTAGGCCCGTGCTATCATGCTGGTTTGAAGCACGGCTAGATAGCTATTTCAACCAATCAGATTGCTTGGTCTGAACTACCTGTTGTATAATTAAAGTAATACAAGACCTTTTTTTAGTATACAAGCTTGTCACATCCAAGGTAATTATTAAAGGTGTAGTGAAATGAAAAATATGTTTTTCACACTTTTAGAGCATATCCGTGGTCATCATACAGTATGGGCATACCTAACAATAGATGCCAAAATAATTGAAATATTTTTATATCTAAAGTCCCTAAAAAGCCAATCTTAATTACTTCCTATAAACGAAAACGTGCTGCGTGATGACATAACACAGCTTTCATGAATATAAATGAATCTTGATTACATGCACCTGTTTGATTCCCATAGCTGCACGTTCTTCAAACACAGGTGATTTAAATTACAGAGCTACTCCATTTTGAATCTCATTGAAGATGACATCTAGACGGTGTATTACTCATTTTAAACTTAATCTGCACACTAAAATATGTATCTGAAAACGTTATAGGTTAGAAATAAGCCAGGTAGTAGCAAACGTGCTTCACTGGTCGTCTCTCTCTCACTTGTAAACAAACACTAGCCGTGTTGCGCACGGCTGAAGTGATTGAGATTCCAACGTCTCATAGCCTGAAGGGATCGGACCTTCTGATTGGTTTAGAGTCGGTTGAGACGACGTTTCAGACTGAACCTTCAAAATAAAATGACCGAAAATGTCACTGCACTGCATCTTTAAAGATGTTTTTTTTTATTTTTTTTACCTGGCTTATTTCTAACCTAAGATGTTTTCAGATACATATTTTAGTGTGCAGATTAAGTTTAAAATGAGTAATACACCGTCTGGACATCATCTTGGATGAGATTCAAAACGGAGTAGCTCTGTAATTAAAATCAGCTGTGTTTGAAGAACGTGCAGCTATGGGAATCAAACAGGTGCATTTTTTCAATTTTTTCCCCATTTTTTTTGGCATCTATTGTTAGGTATGCCCATATGATGACCATGGATATGCTCTAAAAGTGTGAAAAACATATTTTTCATTTCACACCTTTAAGGCATCATCAGGGATATTTTTAAGGCTAGAAATCTTATTAATAAAGTCTGTGGAATCTTTAATGTATGACGGTAGAGACTGTGCAAATGTGTGCTTAATATGAGCATCTACAAAAGCAGATAAAGGAGACAGCAAGGAGTCTGAGCCACAATAGGCCGACCTGGAGGATTCTCTAAAGATTTATGTATCTTGGGCAGGGTATAGAAAACGGGTCGAATTGGGTGCTGGTTGTGTAAAAAAACAAATTCAGATTTAGAGATCCAACATGGATATGAATGCATAAGCAGCTATGAGGTGGGGGGGGGGCGGGGGGAATAATGAAAATTATAATTTTTGGAGTGTTTTGGGCTGAGTTAAATCACGGGTCAAATTTGACACCAAAAGTGTCAGCAGGTTTTTAATGTTATTATTGTCTCCGCCAGGCCGAAAGGCATGGCGAGAGAGTATGTTGCGTCCGTCCGTCCGTCCGTCCGTCCGTCCGTGTGTGTGTGTGTGTGTGTGTGTGTGTGTGTGTGTGTGTGTGTGTGTGTGTGTGTGTGTGTGTGTGTGTGTGTGTGTGTGTGTGTGTCCTGTCTGTCCGTTAGCAGCTAATCTCCGGCACCGGACGATTTGTGCAAAACCCAGTTTTTTCCATTACTCCTACAGCTTTTATCCAAGCGTCATGCAAATCGGTACACAGTATCTCTATAGTCATGTGATCAACCCGGATCTGTCCCATTTTTCATATTCCATCCTCATTGGCTAAGGTTGGATTCCAAAGTTTGCTTGGTCTGTTTTGAACAAACTGCCTCAAATCATGAACGCAGCTTACCATTTCCATAAAATTGCACACGCACATTCCCACTAGACCGAGGAGAAATGCCACTTGACATTTTTCTAATCAGCCTCATGGTGGCGCTATAACAGGCCGATTTGCATTTTTAATTATAACTGCACCAATCTGCATGAAACTGTGCACGCACACTCCCTAGAGGCCAAGGAAAAACATCTGCACTGCATTTTTCACATCTTTTTACAGCGCCACCAGGAGGCTGACTTATGTAAAATACATTTTTGGAGATTATTCCTTCAGATTCTGTCCAAAAAACACGCAAATTGGTACACAGTATCTCCATAGTCATGTGATTCTGTGGATCTGTCCGATATTTCATATTCCATCCTATTTGGCTTACAGTGGCTTCTAAAGTTTGCAGGATTGGTCAGTTTTGAACAAAATGCCTCAAAACATGAACACAGTGTGCGATTTCCGTGAACTTTTGCATGCAGATCCCGACTTGGCCGAGGAAGAAATGCCCCCCTTTTCACATTCACATTGGCCTGTTATAGCGCCACCAGCAGGTCTAATTTAGCAAAACACATTTTTGGAACAAAATGCCTTAAATCATGAATGCAGTGTCCGATTGCTGTGAAAGGCCTAAGAAGAAATGCCATCCTTTTCAAATTGGCCTATTATAGCGCCACCAGGAGGCCACAATAACCTGCCTGACCTGGCGGAGACTTGTGCTCCGAGGAGCACTTTTTCTAGTTATTATTACTTTTTTAAAATTGGGCGCTGTGTCCACCAAGATGTTGTTTTTCCTGAGCGCAGTGCATTTTTTTTTATTGTTGTCTCCGCCAGGCCGAAAGGCATGGCGAGAGAGTATGTTTTACCCCCTGTCTGTCCGTATGTCCGTCCGTGTGTGTTTGTCCTGTCCGTCCGTTAGCAGCTAATCTCCGGCACCGTTGGCCCGGTCGCTGCGAAACTGTGCACGCACACTCCCTGGATGCCAATTCAGAACCTCTGCCTATTTTTCACATGGGCCTGTTATAGCGCCACCAGGAGGCCGATTTGTGCAAAACATTCTTTTTTACATTACTCCTACAGATCTTATCCAAACGTCATGCAAATTGGTACACAGTATCTCTATAGTCATGTGATCAACACGCATCTGTCCGTTTTCCCATATTCCATCCTGATTGGGTAAGGTTGGCTTCGAACGCAGGATCCGTTTTGAACAAAAGGCCTCAAATTATGCACGCAGCTTGCAATTTCCGTGAAATTTCACACGCACACGATCAATGAATATTATGGTCCACCAAATAGGCTCTAGTGGTGTGTGTAAAGTGCCGTTAAAGCAGAGAACGAGCATCACCACCATAGGCTTGAGATGAGTGTGTGCATAAAAGGGCATGCAATGAATTCCATGGATGCATTCCATTCCATGCATCGTTCCCCCCCCCCCCCCCCCCGGTTTTTACGGGGCCAGGCTTCCAGCATGGACCCGTTTTGTTATTGAGATTATTCCGTTTCTTCTGCCACTTTTGGCAGTTCTGGCTGAACCGTGCAGTCGCTTTTTATGAAACTCGGCCATATGATAGATGGTCATGAAAAACGATCAAGAAATAATTCTCACAATCTTTCGTCAAAAGGTGGCGCTATAGCACTCAATTGAAAAATGCCAACTTTGAACAGGTACAACTCATGCCCTGTTTGACCTACAGCCATGAAACTTCGATGCACACATGCGTCTCCTCATGCTGAACAACTTTCACACTCTGACTTTTGACCTCTGACCTTTAGATCTCCCACCATTTTGAATTATATGAAAAACAGTTAAAACCTATCTCCTCCTGGGATTTTTGAGTAATCTGCACGAAACCTTTTACACATGAACTTTGGACCTATGCCAAAAAACGTTTGCAAAATATTTTCCATAAGTGAAAAAATGAAGGTTTAATGAGCCAATGAATATTGCAGTTTTATGACAATTATTCATCTGCCCCTAACACATACATGCAGACTTACCATTCTTTGAAACTTTGCAGAAATGTAAAGGGCCATTCCAAATATCACTGAAACCAATCTTACTCCAATTGGTCAAACGGGGGCGCTATAGCAATTTTTTGAACATTGAAACTTTAAACAGGCAAAAGTCACGCCTCGTTTGGCCGACAGCCATTAGACCTGCTTACACATGTGCCTTGACTAATGAGGAACACATCTATCACGTTGACCAGTAAGCACCGCCCTTAGATTGTCCGCAATCTTGAGCAGTTTGAAAAACACTTTAACCCAGGATTTTTCAGCTATTTGCGTGAAACTGTATGATCAGTGTGATCTCTTTTTTCAGAGGTTTGTCTGTTGGTCCAATAGCGTCCCGCTTAAGTGTATGTCTCACAACCTCAAGGTCACAGGTTCAAGCCTCACTTGGTGCAGACTTCATCTAAGTTGCATTTCACACAAAATGACTATCAATGAATACATTTGCAATTGTTAAAGATAACATGAAATACTTAATTGAGTGTTTTTTACATACTTCATTGTGAAAATAGCTGATCTACAATCTCACAACTTTTCAGATAGCAATGAGAGTATGTTTTTTCAATGTATAACATACTTCATTGTGAAAATAGCCGATGTACAATCTGACAAATTTTAATGGTTTGTGAGCTTGTAGATCGGCTACTTTCACTAGTTTTGGTTCTGAGGAGATGTACAATTTCTTCATTGGTAAATGGTTTGTGAACGAGTGATCTTTGTGTTAGTGAAACAGGGGCTTGGGTCATGACAGAAGGCAAGAGTTTGTGATCCTCAACAGACAATATTAGCCTGGACAAAGCTATAGCACTATAGGTAGTGTTGCAGCTACCTAAGAGTGCCTCACGATCGCAAGGTTGCCGGTTCAAGCCTCACTTGATGCAGACTCATTTAAGTTGAATTGCAAAAAACATGACTCAATCTATTCCGTTTCCATGGCTCTCTCTTCAATCTATTCCGTTTCCATGTCTTTCTCTTCAATCTATTCCGTTTCCATGTCTGTCTCTTCAATCTATTCCGTTTCTATCTTCAATCTATTCCGTTTCTCTCTCTCTCTCTCTCTCTCTCTCTCTCTCTCTCTCTCTCTCTCTCTCTCTCTCTCTCTCTCTCTCTCTCTCTCTCTCTCTCTCTCTCTCTCTCTCTCTCTCTCTCTCTCTGTATATATCTGAGGGGCGGCCATAGCTGAGTGGTTAGTGAGCCCGCCTAGGGAGCCAGAGGCTCTGGTTGCCCCAGGTACGATTCCAGGCCAGGTCAGCATATGCGTCGATGAAATGAAATTTGTCCCTGAGCAAGACTCTTAATCCCTAATTGCTCACAGGCCCTCTTTGGAAACAAGACCGCAAGGACTTTCATGAACTGACCTGCTAAAGGAATTATCATTTCTCTTTCTCTCTCCTGGCCCCGTATTATCGCTGCTTGCAGCTATATTTGTTACTTTTTTTCGGGTTTGTAACAGATTTCGGTACCTATATATACACTGTTATCAAAACGGCTGAATATGATATTAAAACAAATATATATATATTTTTTTGGGGTGGGCACAACAACCAAATGGGTGAGCCCAGGCCTATATGCCCACCCGTGGATATACGCCCCTGGTTGTGACAGGCCTCTGAGAACTGATGGTCACATCAAAGCCAGCTGTCTAATTAGTCCTACAGACTGACCAGTTCCATAAAGTTATGTCATCTGTGTTTTTTAGACTTATACTGTTTGTATGCAGAATGAAAAGCGATAACGTCCTCCTTGTTTTGATGTTAACATTTCGTGGGGGCCTGCAGCAATGGATATTTTTAGCCTACGTATGTTGGATGAATCTAACAGGATAGGCCTAATATTGCTGTTACTATGTATAGCGCATATCAAAACAGTGATTCCCGTATTAGAACGACATGCTTTTAGAACCTGCTTAGAAGATTGATGAGTGTGTAACTGCTAGAGTCTAGAGTCTTGAGATACAATAATTCATTATTAATATATTTATACAAGTTGGTTTATTATGACAGACAGATGAGGACTTGACACTGGTGTAAATGGAACACTTACCTAACATCGGAACTTTCAGGCTATAACGTTTACAACATACTGTACATGTTGCCTACTGTAGGCTACCATTCTTGGCGGTGCTATGGCCTTCTTAGGGTGTGCTAAAGCACCCCCACACTCCCCCTTAGCGCTGTGATTAAGTATTTTAGTCACTTTAATGATTAAGCCTTTTCATTAATCAAACCTTTATTTAGCCAGGTGAATCTCGTTGAGATTAAGGCTTAATCATTCAATCTTAATCATTAGCTCTGATGGGCTGGCCCAGCAGCAACACTAACCTGGCATTACCAGGCTTTCACAGCAACACCGTAAAGCGACAATTGCAGTTTACAAAGGACCTAAAAAAAAACATTTTGGTGAGTCAGTATGGGGTATACAGACAGTGGTCGGAATAACGGGTAGTCGAACCAGCGGGATCTCCCTTTAGTCCGAATGAATGGTCCGACGGGTCGGACTAAAGGGAGGTCGGATTATTGGGACTGATAGGACATCTCTTTAGTCCGACCGGTTGGACTATGGGGAGGTCGGACCAATGGGATGTCAGCAACGATCACAGCATTGTAAATGTTCTGCAACTTCTAATATTTAGTCCTATTCAAGTCAATGTACTGTATGCTTTATTTTGGAACATGGGGGTCTGTCCATATTAATATGGGGGGTCCTTGACGTGAGAATGTTTGCGAGGGGGTCATGATCATTTTATCCACTTTATCCATTTATACGTTGGTTAATCATAAAATAGCAGATGTACAAGCTTGTGAGATAAAAATAAATAACTACATATATATATATAGTTTAAACACAAATCTTCTCTTCTGTAGGTCCCTGGCACAACGCATTTGGGAGTTGGGGATTCCTTGGTCAAATGCATCTCAATCTGGGGGTCCTTGACACAAAACAAAGTTTGAGAACCTCTGCTATAGATTTCACAACAGCAGCTGGATGTCCCACAGCCTATTTATAAGTGTTTGACTTCCAGTGAAAGTGACTTTAGTCCATACATAACTCTGTTTGATGTATGGCTGCCATTAGCCACATGCTCTCAAACAGATGTTTGGAGCTTTGCCTGCCTCTAGCGTCCTCTCTCTCTCTCTCTCTCTCTCTCTCTCTCTCTCTCTCTCTCTCTCTCTCTCTCTCTCTCTCTCTCTCGTGTGGCCGCACACACAGGTAGCCAAAGTGCCAATATTTTATTCTGGACGCAGAGTAATGAAAACCAACGTTTTGGCAGCTAACTGCCTTCTTCAGGGTACCTTCCTTGGTCTTTCAGACCCCCCTAAAAGAACCCTGAGAGTCCCTGGAATCCACTTTGAGAACCACTGTTTTAACTAAACCAGGCGTTTTCAAAGTTCTTCAGCCCAAGAATTAGAATCAGAATACATTTTATTGTCATCACAGATTTACAAAAGTAAAAAGCATAGTTCCCATCATACCGTTATTTCCATAGAAAAAAAAAGAAATGGAAGAAGAAGGGGGGGGGGGGGAGATCAATCAAAGAAAAACAAAAGCAAATTACATATTTACACATAGTACCTGAGATAAGGTATAAGGTCCGTGAGCATAGCAGCAGATGTATACTGTGTGCGTGATATACTTAGTTACCGCCTGTCATCAGGCCCTCATGCCTTGTTCAGCAGTCTGACTGCAGCCGGGTGGAAGCTGTTCATGAACCTTGTGGTGCTGCTCTCGACCTGTTGGTGCTGTGGTAGGCCGCTTTTTGTATAGTTCATGGAGCGTGGGGAGCTCGCCATTGATGAGGATGGGCGCATTATCTCTCCGCGGCCTTCTGAAGTCCACAATCATCTTGTCAACATTAAGGGCGAGGTTGTTCTCCTGGCACCAAAGTGCCAGTGAGTTGATCTCATCTCTATCGTCAGACTCGTCATTGTTGACGATTCGACCTATCACTGTTGTGTCATCTGGGTACTTTATGATGGTGTTGGAGTCATGTGCGGCTGTGCAGTCATACGTGTACAGGGAGTAGAGGAGAGGGATCAGCACGCATCCCTGGGGTGCTCCAGTGTTGAGGGTCAGGGGGTCAGATGTGATGCTGCCCATTCTCACCAAGAAGTCTTGTATTCAGTCGCACATGCTCGGATGTAGCCCAAGGTCTCGGAGCTTTGTGGTTTTGCTGGGACATTTGCTGGGATTTTTATGTTAATAAATATTCTGTAGTTTAACTCAGTGATTTTTTATTTCAAGGATCCAAATGATTTACATTAGGCCACGTACCACTATTTGTTATGATTATTATTTCTGGGACCCCATTTAAATTCTCAGTCTGATAATGTACACATGGAACCAAATGGACCCTCACAGGTTCATTTGGTTCCATGTATACACTCTCAGAGTTACAGACCCATAGGGGTCCATTTGGTTCCATTTGTGCACTCAGAGTTACAGACCTGTAAGGGTCCATTTGGTTCCATTTGTACAGTTGACTGTACAGTTGTACAGTTGACTGTAACTATCTCCATAGTCCTGCAATGTCCGGCAATGGGAGAATCCTCTCCCTCCCATGCAGTCCACCTCTAATGTTAAAGTTAAATGCTCACATTTTGATGTTATACAATATATTATCGCAAAGAATATTCTAAACAAAACCATGTTTACACAGTTAATGTTTGGGCTACGTTATGTTGTATGTTTTATGTTAATGAAACACACATTGTGTGCCAAAAACGGTCCGGACCGTTTTTGAGAATCCATGCGGAGAGTGCCGAAAACGGTCCAGACCGTTTTTGACCCAATTTTATTTTTATACGTGTGGCCCACGTGGGGCGCTCTAACGAAACTTTGGGATCATCCAAGGAGTCTCTGAGAAGGAGAGGCAGGGTGTGGATCCATGTGAAAAATCCTTCCGGTCGGCCGCTCCAATGTTAACTCCTTGACTAAAAGCTTAATATCTCCATTTCTTTTTAACATGGTGGAAGTGAGCCGTTTTCGATCGACGATCACTCTGCAATGGAGGATCGCGTTAGAAATATTATTGTTCCAGGCGTTAGTCGGGACCCTCCGCCGTCTCGCACGCACGCTTTGTTTACATGCACTTCCGCGTCGGGGCTTCTACAGCACGAAACGTATCAACGTAAGTGGGTCTCTCCCTCTCTCTCTCTTCTTTCCCCCGACACGGTCGAGGCAGAAGGCCGCCACCCTAGACTTCTTTAGACATATTGTAAATGTATGTCAATATGTCAGTATGTCAATGCATTGTTATTATGTAGTCTCAGGATTTATTGTTTTTGTTCTTTATTTAAGGCATAAACAATTGAAAATGTGTGTGTGAACACACAGCAAACATTTATTCCTCTACATGTGTTCACATATAATACTGAATAATAATAATAATAATATATAATAATAATAACTAGAAAAAGTGCTCCTCGGAGCACAACTCTCCGCTGTTGGGAATGTTGGGAATGTTCTATCTGTATAAGTGTCCTATCCGTCCTGTCTGTATAAGTGTCCTATCCCTCCTGTCTGTATAAGTGTCCTATCCGTCCTGTCTATGTAAGTGTCCTATCCGTCCTGTCTGTGTAAGTGTCCTATCCGTCCTGTCTGTGTAAGTGTCCTATCCAATTGTTACAGTATCCGCCATTTCTCAACCATTTCGTGATTGTTCCTGTCTTACCTCACTCTTACCAGACTTGTGTTGGGAATGTTGGGAATGTTCTAATTCTTATGTTCTAACTGTCCTATCCATCCTGTCTGTATAAGTGTCCGATCCGTCCTGTCTGTATAAGTGTCCTATCCGTCTGTATAAGTGTCCTATCCGTCTTGTCTGTATAAGTGTCCTATCTGTCCTGTCTATGTAAGTGTCCTATCCCTCCTGTCTGTGTAAGTGTCCTATCCCTCCTGTCTGTATAAGTGTCCTATCCGTCCTGTCTGTATACTGTAAGTGTCCTATCCGTCCTGTCTGTATACTGTAAGTGTCCTATCCGTCCTGTCTGTGTAAGTGTCATATCCCTCCTGTCTATGTAAGTGTCCTATCCGTCCTGTCTGTGTAAGTGTTCTATCCGTCCTGTCTGTGTAAGTGTCCTATCCGTCCTGTCTGTATAAGTGTCCTATCCGTCCTGTCTGTATGTGTGTCCTATCCGTCCTGTCTGTATAAGTGTCCTATCCGTCCTGTCTGTGTACTGTAAGTGTCATATCCCTCCTGCCTATGTAAGTGTCCTATCTGTCCTATCTGCCAATTATGTATCAGCCATGCAGCCATTTCGTGATGGTTCCTGTCTTACCTCACTTTGACAGTGGCAAGGACACTGTCAAAGTGATGCCATGTATTTATACAGTATTTCACCGTATTGTCACGTGTCACGTGAGGCTTGACCAATCGGTGTGTCATATTTAGAAAGTGAAAACAATACTCTCCTGCGGAGAGTAATAATAATAAGGGTAATAATAATAGTAACTAGAAAAAGTGCTCCTCGGAGCACAACTCTCCGCTGTTGGGAATGTTCTATCTGTATAAGTGTCCTATCCGTCCTGTGTGTATAAGTGTCCTATCCCTCCTGTCTGTATAAGTGTCCTATCCGTCCTGTCTATGTAAGTGTCCTATCCGTCCTGTCTGTGTAAGTGTCCTATCCGTCCTGTCTGTGTAAGTGTCCTATCCAATTGTTACAGTATCCGCCATTTCTCAACCATTTCGTGATTGTTCCTGTCTTACCTCACTCTTACCAGACTTGTGCTGGGAATGTTGGGAATGTTCTAATTCTTATGTTCTAACTGTCCTATCCATCCTGTCTGTATAAGTGTCCTATCCGTCCTGTCTGTATACTGTAAGTGTCCTATCCGTCCTGTCTGTGTACTGTAAGTGTCTTATCCGTCCTGTCTGTGTAAGTGTCATATCCCTCCTGTCTGTGTACTGTAAGTGTCTTATCCGTCCTGTCTGTGTAAGTGTCATATCCCTCCTGTCTATGTAAGTGTCCTATCCGTCCTGTCTGTGTAAGTGTTCTATCCGTCCTGTCTGTATAAGTGTCCTATCCGTCCTGTCTGTATAAGTGTCCTATCCGTCCTGTCTGTATAAGTGTCCTATCCGTCCTGTCTGTGTATATAAGTGTCCTATCTGTCCTATCTGCCAATTATGTATCAGCCATGCAGCCATTTCGTGATGGTTCCTGTCTTACCTCACTTTGACAGTGGCAAGACACTGTCAAAGTGATGCCATGTATTTATACAGTATTTCACCGTATTGTCACGTGTCACGTGAGGCTTGACCAATCGGTGTGTCATATTCAGAAAGTGAAAACAATACTCTCCTGCGGAGAGTAATAACGAGTAATAATAATAATAGTAACTAGAAAAAGTGCTCCTCGGAGCACAACTCTCCGCTGTTGGGAATGTTGGGAATGTTCTATCTGTATAAGTGTCCTATCCGTCCTGTCTGTATAAGTGTCCTATCCCTCCTGTCTGTATAAGTGTCCTATCCGTCCTGTCTATGTAAGTGTCCTATCCGTCCTGTCTGTGTAAGTGTCCTATCCGTCCTGTCTGTGTAAGTGTCCTATCCAATTGTTACAGTATCCGCCATTTCTCAACCATTTCGGGATTGTTCCTGTCTTACCTCACTCTTACCAGACTTGTGTTGGGAATGTTGGGAATGTTCTAATTCTTATGTTCTAACTGTCCTATCCATCCTGTCTGTATAAGTGTCCGATCCGTCCTGTCTGTATAAGTGTCCTATCCGTCTGTATAAGTGTCCTATCTGTCTTGTCTGTATAAGTGTCCTATCCGTCCTGTCTATGTAAGTGTCCTATCCCTCCTGTCTGTGTAAGTGTCCTATCCCTCCTGTCTGTATAAGTGTCCTATCCGTCCTGTCTGTATACTGTAAGTGTCCTATCCGTCCTGTCTGTATACTGTAAGTGTCCTATCCGTCCTGTCTGTATACTGTAAGTGTCCTATCCGTCCTGTCTGTATAAGTGTCCTATCCGTCCTGTCTGTGTAAGTGTTCTATCCGTCCTGTCTGTGTAAGTGTTCTATCCGTCCTGTCTGTATAAGTGTCCTATCCGTCCTGTCTGTATAAGTGTCCTATCCGTCCTGTCTGTGTACTGTAAGTGTCCTATCCGTCTGTGTAAGTGTCATATCCCTCCTGTCTATATAAGTGTCCTATCTGTCCTATCTGCCAATTATGTGTCAGCCATGCAGCCATTTCGTGATGGTTCCTGTCTTACCTCACTTTGACGGTGTCAAGACACCGTCAAAGTGACGCCATGTATTTATACAGTATTTCACCGTATTGTCACGTGTCACGTGAGGCTTGACCAATCGGTGTGTCATATTTAGAAAGTGAAAACAATACTCTCCTGCGGAGAGTAATAATAATAATAATAATAATAATAATAATACTAATAATAATAATAATAATAATAATAATAACTAGAAACACATTTCCTAAGAAAATGTAAGTGTGCCTGCAGCTGGATGGAGACTCAAAATAGTTTCACTACAAAGTACCACCAATCGACTCCAAATGGCTTAATACGTGCTCCTGACAGGTTTTTGGGTGGTCCATTTTGGTGGAGTAAAAAAAATATATATATATATATATATATATAAACCGAAACCTAAAAAAGGAAAACAAAAAAAAAAAAAAAATAGAAAGAAAAAATCTAAATCTAAAACAATGTTTGAAAAAATATATATCTAAACAATTACTCAAATGGTTTCAAGTGCTTGTTTCACCCACTTCTGGTGGTCTGGGGCAAAAACTGAGCATTATATATTTGTTTGCAGACCCCCATTTAGGAGGGGTAGGCAAAGTTTCTGAGCATTTTGGGCACTTTTCAAAACCGGAAGTTAATAAATCCACTTTTGGGTCTGATGCATTTGTTCGCAGACCCCCACTTAGGGGGAGGGGCGCGAAGTTTCGGAGCATTTTGGGCACTTTTTAAAACCGGTGTGAACAGATCCACTTCCGGGTTGCACCAGCTCCACACCCAGAGCTGAAAAAAAAAGGAAAAAAGAAATTCTGAAAAAAAGAAGAAAAAGAAATCGGACAAAAAAAATGTTCGAAAAAAAAGTTTGGAAAAAAACAATTCGGAAAAAAAAAAGTTTGGATAAAAATAGGTCCACCCACCAAATTTGGAATCGGTAGCATGCTGCCATCTGGAGTTATAGCTGTTTAAAGGCCAGCCAATAGGAAGACAGGGGGGCCCCGGACCCCTCTTTGATAACCAGTTGGATGTTTGGCCAATGAGAGGAGAGGAGAGGTCCACAAAGTGTTAAACAGTGCAACCTGCACTCTGAACCGGATCTGTAAAGGTTTATTTTTTAACATGGGTTTGAATGGGGGACTAAAAAGGGGGCGTGGCTACGTGGTTTTGCCTATCACGTCGCCGTGGTAACGAGAAAAGTTATAGCCTGGTTGGCCCGGTCGTTCCGCACGTTTTGATATATACATTGCCGGGGACGTGTAAACCGTGTGGGAGGAGTAGCATTTGGGGCACCGCGTGCGGCCAAAAGGGGCGTGGTTTCGTAGTTTTTTGCGAATAACGTTGCAATGGTATTGCGTAACGGCAAAAAACTTCCGAGCACACTATTTCCGGCCAAGCCGCACTTTTTGATGTATATATTGCCGGGGTAGTGTAAACCGTGCGGCTGTTACGGACGACCGAAATTTGCAAGGATAAATTATATTATTATTAAGTATGGCGGATTACAAAAAGTGTTTTGCCATTACATGGCAGGCACACTTAAAGGTAGGGTAAATGATTTGGTCGCCGACCCCCTGAGCACCCCCTCCTGCGTGTGCACAGTTTGTTTTCAACATGGCGGCGCCCTGTGAGCAGAGCAAAATTCCGATTCCAGTTCTCCCAACTACAGAAAAACAAGCCAAAAGAATAAAGAAGAGTGAAGAGAATAAAGCTGCAAGTGAAGAGAAGAAGTCCGCCTTTAAAGAAAGGAGAAAGGTAAAATCAAAGACCCGAATTTACATCGGAACGGCTATTGAACGGTGGAGACGAAAAAAAGAAGCAAAGTCTCTGAAGACTTTCTTCTACTCGACCAGTAAGTCATATTTTACTTTGCAGTGGGTATTCTAATGTTGTTAGGCATTTACACTAGGTTTGTCGTGTTTTCTTTAACCATTCATGATTTAGCGTATTATTTTATATATTTTATTTTACTGTGGCATCTCATGTCCATCTGTTTGGTTGCTGAGTTTCAAAGCAAGTTTAGCGACCGAGACAGTTGTATGTTCTTCATTGAAGCATAAAATTAATGTAACATAATAATGCTCTCAACATCAGCACCAAGTAGATGCCTGAGAAATAAAACGCCCTGATTATTTTTCTTATCTTTTTCTTTGTAGTTATGAGAGAGATGAGTCTCAATCAACTCCGTTTAAGGGTCCTCGGAAGAGACCCCCTCCCCGATCTTCAATCTCGAGCATTTCAAAGAGCGAGAGAGAGTATGTCGCATTGTACTTATGTTTGAATGTGTAGATAACATTGCTTCTTCTATTAATATTCAGCTAAACGGAATGGTTATTTTACAGGGATGATGATAGATTCCTTGATATGCCACAACTAGAGGAAGAAATCCCTTCGCTGGAAGCTGCTGTTCATCTGATGGAAATTAGGTTTGTGTTGTTTTTGCTACAGGATACATTGACTTGACTTTAAACCACCAGTAGGCATATGTATTGTTTCAGATTGCATTAGTATTGTCACGGCCCTGTAGCCTGGCTTACCAGGTCCTGTGTTGTGTCTTGAGTACTCTTGTCTTTAGTGTCTTGCACAGGGCCTGTAGGTTGTGGAATTGGGGGTGCCAATCAAGTGCATTGGGAGCACCTGGCCAGTGTTCCCCAGTATGCCCTATAAAAGGCTGGGTGTGGCCACACTCAGTCTCTCTCTCTTTCCCTGATGGCAGCAACACTGTGTTCAGTTTAGTCTTTGTTTGAGTGTGCACCATTCAACACCCCACACTACATTTACACTACATCCATACATTTGCTGACACTACTGACACTGATTAACACATCTCATATTATTCTTGGTTATATGTTGAATTTAAGTTATTGTTTATATTGTAAATAAATATATTGCTTTGTGCACTTTTAAAAGCCGTGTCTTCCTCCTTTTTGTTATGGCCTATGAGCCAGGTCATAACAAAATGGGGGCTCGTCGATACTATAGAACTTGGGTTAACAAAGTACATTTAGATGGTTTGGCTGTGACATTTTTGGAGCAGGTAATGTAGTGATTTCCTGTTTTGTTTTGGAGCCTAGATTGTTTATTGTCACAGTCTTTGGAGGAAGTGCACGGTAATTTAGTGTTTTTGTTGTTGGTTACATTTCAAGTTGGTGGTATTTCATATATTGGGTTGTGTGTTGTCATCAGGCTTTGATAATCATTGATTTGGTGTGATGCTGAGAGGTCAGGGTAAATATGTTGACAGGTGTGTCCTACTCTGTTGGTTGAGTGGTGTTCCCCACGTAGGTTAGCAGCGTTTCCCCCTGTGGGACGCTGGGGTGCTGTTTTTTTTTGTTTTTTTTGTTAGATTCTGTCCCACACAAGCTGGGATAGGGTGGTACCACCGAGATGCCCAGTCGGTAAGGGCCACCGAAGACCAGGGCAAGTTGTGTTATGTTAGTTTTGGTTAGGTAGCTAAGTCAGGGGGGAACATGCTCACCTTGTTGGGCTTGATAATTGTCCTAGACTCACTGTCAGCACTTTACCTTGTCTTGCAGCGCACACTGTTGTTGAGAGAGAGAGCATTGGTTCCTGCGGGAATTTGGTTTGGTTTAAAAATGTTTTTAATATATAGTAAGATATGGTATCCACCTGTTTCCGCGGGTAGTTTCCTGATGTGTGGGAAACATCCTGCGGAGGGACCGGAAGTAGAAAGTAGCGGCTCATGTGTTTACATTTGCCAGCAGAACGTAGCTGCAGCTTCACAGGTCGCATAGCGATTTTCCAAGACGTTTGTTATTAAGACTCGGCTTTTCTTAACGTCACAATGAGCTCAGGGACAACGTGTGCTGTGCGTGGCTGTCATTACAACCGAACCAAACTAAATGAATGGCTTAAACTAGAGTGCTTCGTGTGGGGCACTCTAGTACACATGCATTAACACATCATGCATGATGACGTTAAGAAGTGGCCTCGTATCGCTTTGTGGAGTCCAGTTCTAAGTAGGCTAATGTAAATGTACGCATCCATTATTACGACCTGTCCTAAAAGTTTTAGATACCTCCCGACACAGCTGATTCACGTAATCAATACGTCATTTATGAACCGTTATCATTTAAGATAACCATCAGTCCCTGCGTGCTGAGGTCATATCATCAACAGCAGTAAAAATGCAACACAGATAGGTAGATTAATATAATTAAACGTGCAGGCCCAAGCTAAGTGCTCCAGTATTTTATTTTATTTGGGTCGGCGAGGAAACACGTACTGTTTGTTGACATTCTAAGACCACCTCATGGCTAATTTGCATATGACGTTCATATTATCCCACTGTCAACAAAGGAAAGGACATGTATTGTATTGTGTGGTGGCTATTCTCACCTTCTTAATATAACTGACTGTACAAATGAAAGCATGGTTCTATTTGCACACTCACAATTACAACTGGTCTGGATAATGAACACTGAGGATTTTACTGTGAGAGACGCTATGCGCACAAACACGGCTTACACTTACCATAACTGAGTAACCAAGTAAAAGTACGCATTATACAAAATGTCCCATTTCACAAGTCTTCAAAATGTTAAAAAGCATTTTGAAAATAGCCGATCTACAAGCTCACAACGAAAGCTTGTATGTCTGCTATTTTCAAATAGCCGAAGTATGGGGTAAAGTGTTTAATGCATGATTTGTAATAATGAAAATCTACAAAGTAACTAGTAACTCAAGTTTTCAAATAATTATAGTGGAGTAAAAAGTACAATATTTGCTTCTTAGATGTAGTGGCCTAGACGTACAAGTACTGCAAATTGAAAATACTCCAGTAAAGTAAAGATTCCTCAAATTTGTACTTAAGTACAGTACTTCAAGTCACCTCCAGACAGATGGTCAGTTAGCTCAGTTCAGCTCAGTTACAGAGCCGATGTTAAAAGGCAGGGCCAGGCAAGCCCAAGCCTACATGATTCAGACCTGAGCACACTCTGTCACACACACACACACACACACACACACACACACACACACACACACACACACACACACACACACACACACACACAAACCTACTGTACAGTACACAAACACAGTGCGAAATCTTTCATCAATGCATTTGTCCTAGGACACAAATCATCTTTCATCTTTTGTGCAGCCCTTGTAAATCTGAGAGGAGAGTTAATGTAAAGCAAATAGACACAATTTAGATCACAATCACATCACTGTTAATTGTATTTTATGTATTTCTGTTTTGAGAGGCCTTAATAAATGCTTATGTAATTTCTAATGAGATTATCCAGAAACAGTATTGTCTAATTTCCAATGAGATAATCAAGTTGAATTAAGTATTTTGTCCATTTTAGGGACAATATTAATGGGCACAGAGTTTTCGGTTATGAATGTGTCGCTACATTTCCCACCATAGGTATTATAAATGTAACTGTGTTGTTTTACATTCTTTTGCCTAATACAAATTTCAATCAATCAAAGATCAATTTTTAATGACATCAATGAAACTTGATTCGGCAAAACACTTCAAAAGGTCACATAGTCAGGCTGGTAAAACATTGTCATTCTGGATAGATGTAATTGCTGAGCACACTAAGGATCTGATTCCATGGCTGCCTCGTGAAACCATAAAAGCTACTATGCCACAGGTTTTCCTGGAGAATTTTCCAAACACTACTTGTGTAATTGACTGTACAGAAAGTGTTTTGCAGAAAGAAAAACATCTGGACTCAAGAACTGAATCTTACAGTCACTACTATGCTTGTAATGCTGTGAAATATCTAGTTGTAACTGCGCCATCTGGAGTCATTATGTACATTTCAGATGCTTTTGTCTAAAAGGTCTGACCAAACAAGTCCTTGCGGACTTGTTTCCGTTGAGGTCCTTGGTCCATCTAAAACAAGCATTATTGATGTGCGGACAAAGCTTTGTAAGCATGACACAAGAGTGTTGAATTCAAGTAGAGGAATCCCTGTGTAGAGAAGACAGTCTTCATCATGTTTTAGGAGATCCTCTGCAACAGACTGTGAGCTCTCAGGGGATGGTTCAGGCAGCACGCTAGATGTCCTGGCAGGTGGAGCTTTGGGATAGATGTGGTCCTCCATTCCTGGGTCTGACCACTGTGTCTGGACATCATGTGAGCTCTTTGCCACGGGATTTGGCTCCTCTGAAGCCTCCATTGCAACTGGCTCGTCGTCTGCGGGTACAGACATATTTAGTGTACAATGAGATGTATTGCAGTAGTTGTTATCGATTGAGACAGATGTAATTGTACACGTTTAACACACCACCATGCTTAAGGCACTGAATTAAACATATGATTATAACATATTATAGTTTTTTTGTCTTTAAAAATCTTTAAAAATGCTTGTTTTTCTTTTTGGACTTTAGGTTATACCGTCACCTTCCTAAAATAATGGCCTACATCATTCTTTTTGGGAAATTATATTTTTGTCAAAAGAGTTGCTTGCTTCTAGAAATAGGCCATTATTTTGTCAAGGTGCATGGAGAAGAAGAAAAAAACTAGTAGTGCTGTGCGTGGGTGTGTGACACACACACACACACACACACACACACACACACACACACACACACACACACACACACACACAGCGCGCGCGTGTGTGTGAGGTTACAAATGACACATTATGTTTGTGATCATAATTGTGTTGCAACTTTTTGTTTGCGATAGGTTGAATCGCTTGCGTCACAATCACAATGAGCCCTGCCGTGGACCAGGCCAGGTCAAATTTGTTTTAATGCCTTGTAGAAATTAATCTTACCCGTTAAATGTCTCTGAACGATACTCTCCTCTGGAGGTCTCTCACCCAACAGCAGCGTTGGATATGGGTTGTCCCGTGTAGGTCTCTTGTCCACGAAGTGAAATGAACATACATACACAGCTTTGGGAGTTTTTTTTAAGTTCAAGTTTCTTAGACAACTTCTTTTCGCATCGGATGCGATGTAATTGAGACGTTAAGCGAGAGAAAAGCAGAGATAAAAGACTTACTAACAAACGTTCTTGGAGTCATAATCGCTATGCGACCTGTGAAGCTACAGCTACGTTCTGCTGGCAAATGTAAACACACTGAGCCGCTACTTCCTACTTCTGGTCCATCCGCAGGATGTTTCCCACACCAGATTCTTGCCCCAGTAAATTCCCGCGGAAACAGGTGGATAGGCTAATGAAAAAAAGTTTTTGGATGATATTTAAAGAGGTCACATGTCCTAATTTCTTTCCCCTTGTTGCTAATTGTTGTGTTAGGCAATTATATAGTTGAGGGATGAGTTCTGCTACGACGAGGTATAGTACGTCCCGAAAGGCGTAATAAAGGTAGTCAGCTTTTCTGTCTCCTCAGCCAACGGAATTTGCCAGAACCCCATGTTGGCGTCGAGCTTGCTAAAGATTTCGGCTCCAGCTAGTGAGCCCAGGGTCTGCTCAACCGATGGGAGGATGTACTTTTCTCTGCGCACTGACTCATTTATCTTGGTACGGTCAACACATATACGTGGATCAGCATTCTTTTTAGGCACCACCACCATGCCTGAGCACCAATCTGTGGGCTCTTCCACTCTGCTGATGACCCCTAACTTCTCCATGCGCTCTAGCTCTTTCTTGACATTGGGCATTAAAGGAAGAGGGATCCGTCGTGGAGTCTTAAGCGAGTATGGCACTGCATCTGGCTTTAGCTTAATGGTGTAAGGCTGCTCTATCATGTCTAGACCGCTGCACAGCTTTGGATAGCTGTCTCTCAGGTTTTGCATGTTAATGCTGTCCAGGTGAGCTACCTAGCCCAACTTTACACTGGCTGACCTACCCAGCAGGGCTGTGTGTAGGCTCCTGATCACAAACACTTCCTCTACTGTCTGTTTCTCCCCCCTCTGCAGTAGGATGTCTGTGGCCCCCAACACGTCCAGTGGGGTACCACCTGGACCCAGCAGGGATTTAGTTGCTTTGTGTAGGGAGGGTTTGTTACTGGTGTACACTGCATTGAACACATAGTCGGGAATGACAGTCACATCCGCACCCGTGTCAATTTTGAATTGAACCTTTTTATTTTTCAATAATAAATTAACAGTCCATGGGTCTTTTCCTGCTGTCACTGACCCTAGAAATAGGCTATCATCCTCAGAGTCTTCCTCAACCTCGTTGACTGTTTTTGATGACAGGCACACACGTTGGTAGTGTCCTTTCTTTCCACAGCCACGACATGTGACTTCATTAGCAGGGCACTGGCTTGGAGGTTGTGATGGGCTTTTTCCACATTTGCGGCACTGTTTAAATTTGTCATATTTATCTGCATTTGCATGACTGCCCCACTCTTTCTGGGCATTTGGCTTTTTCTGATACTGCTGCTTGCCTTTGAACGCAACTCTATCCACAGAGTGTGCTTCTTTAGCACATGTATCACCACGAAGACTTATTTGCTGCCGCTTTATCTCATCACTCTGCCTTGCCATGCTGATTGCTTTGTCTAACGTGAGGTCTTTGTCAAGCTGCATACGTTCAGACAGTTTTAAGTCAGCTAGTCCTACCACTAGTCTGTCTCTAATCAATTTGTTGTGCAGAGCACCATAATCACAATGTTCTGACAATGTGTACAAAGCAGTCACAAAAGAATCCACACTTTCACTTTCCTCTTGTTTTCTCATGTTAAAGCGTGCTCTCTTGTATATCACGTTCTTTGAAACAATGAAAAACGCATGGAATGCATTCTTTACCGCGTCATACTGCTGCTGACGTGCGTAAGACAGGTTCAGTCCTGTCAAGACGTCATCCGCTTCGTCGCCCATACAGTACATCAGAGTGTTTACTTGATTTTGCTGGGTAGATGAGTGAAGATTGCTGGCTTGTCGAAACCGTTCGAACCTCCTAATCCATCTCTCCCAGTCCTGGGGTTTGCTGAAGTCAAACTGATCCGGGGGCTGAATGCTGAACGTCGCACCCGGTCCCGGAACAGCCGCTTGTGTCCCCGACGTTGAACCGCGGACTCGGCTCCACTCTCGCACCGTCCTCGTCTCCTTCCATCGCGTTCACACGTCTTTTACTTTCAGTTTATAACTCGGTAAACTTGACTCAAAACACTCGCTCGTAGTCTTCTGACACCATGTTGTGTTAGGCAATTATATAGTTGAGGGATGAGTTCTGCTACGACGAGGTATAGTACTGTAGTTTTATTAACAGGTAGAAATCTGCAGGGAATGTTTGCCACACCGGCTCTCATAGGAATGTCATTCATTCGATAGCACATTACATCCGTAGACGCCACTTCCGGTGTCCCGGGCAATACCAACTCAAGGGGTGTCTAGGCTAAACCATTACACAGTGTATCTAATAGATTACACCACACTAATGGCATACATGTGTTTGGTCCAGTATTGTCAGTACCTAGATAAAGGATGGCTGATGTAGCTGACTTTGGGAGAGCTCCATGTGTGGACGCTTTAAGTCAGTGGAGTGGAGTATAGAATTTGAACGGCAGGAGTAGTCTTCACCAGGCCGGTGCAGCTGGAAGGCAGAGTTCGTCTCTCTGCCAGGCTGTAGATGGCTGGTAGGTGTAGATATGGTTCGATCCTGTCAAAGTATGAGATTTGTCTCACCGGGCCAGACTGGCTGGGAGACAGGGTCTGTTTCCCTCTTTCCTTCTGACATATGGGTCGGTTGGGGAGGGGGGTTGGTCTCGGACGAGACTGGATTGTCCGGGTGGGGCTTTGCGCGCGCACTCTCGGTTGGGGGGCGAGCCTCCGCCCGGATGTTTTGGGTCAGCCTTGTGAAATAAAATTGACTGGACATTGTAGCTATTAACTTGGGGATCGTGAATGTAGTGGAAAATGCTCTCTGTAGGGTGCCTTACATGTTGGACAATGTGATCTGTGTTTTGTCTTAACTCCTGGTCTTTTCTGTCTGATCTGGCTTTTGGGTTCCCGTTCGTCTCCTCTTAAAGGCTCCACGAATCCTAGGTATAATCTTGGTTGCTGAGGGGGGGGGGGGGGGGGTGGGGGGGCGCTGGTATGCTAGGATGGAATTGGTTAGATCGGAGGTTATTTGAAGCAAGTACTTTGTCACACTTTTTTTCATCTCAATTATGACTTCTTGTTAGTATGATTATATTTGGGTTATTTTGGTTGTAATATTTGACAAGTTTTCCATGTTTATATTTTGGGTATTTTGGCTGCTAGTTTATCTTGGATCCTTATAAGGGACCTCGCTTTGTAGGGGGAGGGTGTCACGGCCCTGTAGCCTGGCTTACCAGGTCCTGTGTTGTGTCTTGAGTACTCTTGTCTTTAGTGTCTTGTACAGGGCCTGTAGGTTGGGGAATTGGGGGTGCCAATCAAGTGCATTGGGAGCACCTGGCCAGTGTTCCCCAGTATGCCCTATAAAAGGCTGGGTGTGGCCACGCTCAGTCTCTCTCTCTTTCCCTGATGGCAGCAACACTGTGTTTAGTTTAGTCTTTGTTTGAGTTTGCACCATTCAACACCCCACACTACATTTACACTACATCCATACATTTGCTGACACTACTGACACTGATTAACACATCTCATATTATTCTTGGTTATATGTTGAATTTAAGTTATTGTTTATATTGTAAATAAATATATTGCTTTGTGCACTTTTAAAAGCCGTGTCTTCCTCCTTTTTGTTATGGCCTATGAGCCAGGTCATAACAGTATCTACACACTTACTATGTCTGTTTTACAGTGGCCTAATACAAAGTTATATTATCAAGTACAGTATGTGTTATGAGAGTACCTTGCATAGAAAACAATATTAACACAAACAATTGCAATAACAAAGAAGAGTGTTGGCTCACTCTGTGATGTCACACATAGCTGGGTGGTTAGACAAAGTAGTGGCTGGGTGCATGGTTAGACAAAGGAGTGAATAATGTCTCATTATTCTGACTCGGGTCATTATGTGTACATTGCTCTCTCTCCTTTTCTTCTATGATCTGGCTATAGGGTGACCAGATCCAAACAGGGCCAATGAGGGACAGATGAACCCGTTCCGCGGGACCCCCCCCCCCCCCCCCCGCGCGCGCGCAATTTTTTTTTATTTCGGTTTTAGGGTTCGGATTCAGGTTAGGTTAGGGTTATGTTATTTAATTCTTATTTTTGCCTGATTTGACTGATTTATTATCAAAAAAATTAAACACAATTAAAACTTTTTTTTTGTGCAAAAACTGGGGGGTATGAAATCTTCTCTGTAATAGGAGTGTGATAATAAGAACTATAATAGAACTACTATGCAAATAAAAACTTGGATCGATAGGGTTCTGTGCAGACTGCAGTCAATTTAGAAACACTTGGTTGGACCCTACCTGCTCGTAGTGTCACTGTTGGCAGGTCCATTGCTCCTAACATTATCAGAATGGCTGGGCAGCTGCTGCTAAATCCTCTGATCTCTGATGAACATAACATTCTCCTCTTCAATACCTTCGGTTTACCCCCCAACTTGGAAGCAAGCACCAGGAGGTTGTTTGTTTATAATAATTCACAACGTGGTCACTGGTCGTTAGTTTGAGTCCTGGCGGGGTCTATTACTTTTTTTTCTTTTTCCTCGGTAGCTTTCACTGTTTTGAAATACTTGCTTAAATATGCACACTTTGCAGCTTTTGCACAGATAGCTCTTGTATCCTCTTATATGTTGTTGAGCTGCTGATTATTTTCTTTCCGACTTGTATTCCACCAGCAACACGTGATTTAATTCACTGCTCGTTCACAAGAACGCGGCCGCGGCCGCCTCGTCCAAAGAAAAACACTCGCCCCAAAACACACTCGCCCCAGGTATATCTGGCGGCCTCGGTCGGCGAAAAACATAGGGGCGAGTGTTTTAATTGGGGCAGCGTGCGTCTCGACAGACAGACACACACACACACACACACACACACACACACACTCGGCCCGCTCCCTGATGACAGGCTCCACTGCTCCGCTGCGCTGCGCACAGCCAGTTAATTGATAAAATCAAGATTTTAAACGCATATTTGAAAACTGGAGCCTATCAATCAAAATGCGGGACAGCGTCTCAATTTGCGGGACGCTTGAAAAGTCACTGAAATGCGGGACATATTGTGGATGTTCTGGGTTTTTTTCTTGAAGGGAGGAGGATAATTTCCTTGATGTCCAGCCAGTGGAGGTGGAAATCCCATTTTAGGAAGCTGCTGCTCATCAGTTTGAAATTAGGTAAGTCCAGTAAGCCTATGTATTGTTTCATAGTGCATTAGTTTCTACTGCACACATTCAATGTGTGTTTTAACCTTGTACCATTGTTCATCAAGTATCTGGTATGAGAGTCTCTTGCATACAAAACAATATTAACATTGTTGGCTCACTCTGTGGTGTCACACATAGATGGGTTAGACAAAAGACTGAAAAATGTCACATCATTCTAACTTAGGTCATTCTGTGTAAATTGCTCTCTCTCCTTGCCTTCTATGATCAGGCTATCACGTTTACTCATTGTATGTATATATTTTTGTGATAATGTATTAGTGTATGAATTCAATACATTTTATTGTTTACCCCAGTATGTCCTCATTGGATTTACACAACATGGATTTTACAACATAAAGCAGTACCAAAAATATCAATTGTTGCATTATTACAAGTACTAAGTACTCTACACATTTTATTCTGCAGCATTGAGTGGGAAGATGATGAGTCCTGGCATTATGGGATGGAAAGTTTGCTATTGTCATCGTCTGAGGAATATCTGACAAGAGACTACGACAGTGAGGAGGATGACAGTGAGGATGATTACCGGCCCTGCTTATATGTTCGGTAGGTTATTATAACCTATATGCTGATTTCATTGATATATAATTTTGTTGTGATTATTTCTGAATTTGATCCTATTTGTTCCTGCAGTTCTGGTGGTGCCCTAAAAGTCAGCATTGATCATCTTCCACTCATTAGTCTTGATGAGTCTGTGCATGATGGGGGAGCTGACGAAGAAGAATCCATTAACACTCCAGATCCAGAACATGATATCCAGGCCGATGCTAACATTCTCAAACAACCTGCCTGTATAGCGTACCACATGTCTCTACGTCAACTAGTGGAGCATCTACAGCAACTAGAGCAAGAGTGTAAACACTGTGGAATCAAAAACAAATTTGATGTTCGGATTACATCTAGGGGTACAGCAGCCGTCATTGAATGGGTGAGTCTTTGTTTTTGGTGTCCTTTACTGTGCTGCTGAATGCGTTTTCAGTTTGCAATGTTGTACGTTATTGCATCTAATTATCCTGCATGTTTTCCAGTTTTGTAAACAGGGTCACACTGTGTGGAAGTGGTCATCCCAGCCGTATCTGAATTATGGAATGCTGGTTGGAGACTTCCTTCTGTCCTGCAATGTCCTCATCTCGGGAAACAACTATGCCAAGGTTACTCTCCTATTCAAGTTCATGAATATGGGCATGGTGAACAAGACCACATTCCACAAGATCTAAGACCTCTACTGTGTTGACACAATCACAGAGTTCTGGAATAGAAAGAGGACTGCGATAATCACTAGACTACAAACCACAGACAAAGTTGTGGCCCTGGGTGAGTGTCCATATATAGCCCAATACACAGTCCAAATGAATGATTGATTATAGACTGATGTTCTCATGACCACTCATTTGTATGAGGGGTCTAACACAAGCTATTTGTGATGAGTACAGATACATTTCAGTTGAATGACATGATCTGATGTTTTTGGAACAAACTAGCTTTGCATGAATGATAATATGGTTATGAGAAGGCTAACGGTTGTCATTCCTATATTTATGTTTTTGTTTATGCCAGGTGATGGTCGGATGGACAGTCCTGGTTACTGTGCACAGTATTGCATTTATAACACCATGGATAATGACACAAAAGAAAAAATCAATTAGGTCAAAATCGACAATAGAGAAACTGGGCGAAACTCTGTGATTATGGAGAGGCAGGCATTCATCAAAACATTTGACAAGCTCCATGCAGAACTGAAGCTGTCAGAGATCTGCACAGATGCCCATGTCCAAATTGGATCTCTTTTTAGTAAGACATATTGTATTGATACATTACACTTTATGAAGACTGGACAGAAACGTGCCTTAATTTATTGTTTAATTATGTGTTTAACTATCTTGTTGCAGGTGGGATATCATAAAGTGGGTAAACTTGCCATGCATGCATATGCTACTTTACACATAAAGTAGCATATGACCAGGGAGTATTTTGATGGTGGGAGCATACTGTATGACCAGGGAGTATTTTGATGGTGGGAAAGTTGGCTATTTGTCTCCACAATGTTTGTAACTACAATTGTCCTCCATGCTGAGCAGCTTAGCTTAGCATCTTAGCTTAGCATCTTAACTTAGCAACTAAAGCTAACTTGCACTGAAGTAGTGACTGCAGAGGCCCCAAGCTGCTACTGTGTGACTGTGTTGTGATTAATTAATGAATTCTACCCCACTGTAATAGTAATACTATTTTGAAAACAACTATTTGGTGTCATGTATTTATGTTATATTTTTGTAAAACATTTTTTTGTTTAAATGTGATGTTATTTCTGTTATGTATTGTTCTGTTTATGTCCAGTTACAGTATGGCTATCAATCAAAAAGAAAGCCAATGCATCCTGTTATGATAATGTGATGAAGAAACTTGCCTTAAATTCATTGTTTATGTTTATCTGTCTTGTTGTAGTTCCATAATGTCCAGTAAAATGAACAAACTCAAAACACACTGATGTGGACTCATTCCTTCTCTCTACATCAATCTATAGAGTATTATAATATGATACAAATGCTAATGACTTATAAAGAATGTTGTCACTTTACTTAAAGGTCACTACGTCATGCTATAGGGTATTATAGTATGATACAAGTGCTAATAACGCATGAGTATGTGACCACTTTACTTAAAGGTCTCAAAGTCATGTTATAGCATATTATTGATGTTTATAAGACATTATTCCATTTAATAAACATGTCTGTTATAATGCGTTATGACACATTACAGGACTTCTCTATGAGCCTTTACAACTGACTAAGTTAGGGTAGTTATAATGTGCTGTTCCACTGAGCATAATAATGCATTATGACCAGCAGTTATAATACGTTATAAACGTGGTTATAAGTCGTTATACATGATTATAAACAATTATAATGAGCATTATAATGCCTTATAAGGGCATTATAATGCATTATAAATGAGCTTGTAAAGCATTATAGAGGCGACCTTCATAGAAAGTGTTACCAAAAGAAGCAGTAGTAGAAGAAGACTATCATGAATGGGTGAAGTATGAACATGATTACATGCACAAATGAGTCTGCATGCAATCAGAACTTTGGCTAGAATAGCTAAAGTATAGAAAACAAGAGTTCACAGTCAAGTCACTTTGGATAAAAGCGTCTGCTAAATGACTGTAATGTAATTTGTGTGTGTGTGTGTGTGTGTGTGTGTGTGTGTGTGTGTGTGTGTGTGTGTGTGTGTGTGTGTGTGTGTGTGTGTGTGTGTGTGTATGTATGTATACATATATATATATATATATATATATATATATATATATATATATATATATATATATATATAATGGAAAGAGAGAGAGAGAGAGAGAGAGAGAGAGAGAGAGAGAGAGAGAGAGAGAGAGAGAGAGAGAGAGGCCGGTGATCATATGGAGATACAAGGTTTCGGGAGGCATACGTTGATCCGACAGACCTTTTAGGTTTCTGCCCTACCGCAATATATGCAGTGTTGCCGTTCTGTTAATGTAATTGAACTCTTAAGGTCATCTCCATAGTTTTAGCCCAAAGCTAAAGGGAACACGTTTAACATTTACGTTGTTCATTCCTGGAAGGCATTTCTTACCGTATTTTATACACATAATGCAAATGTATTCCTCGTCCGCTCCTTCAATGCTAATTGAGTTATGCATCCATAATGTACCCCAAGGGTATCGCCATGGCATCATGGTAAATAAGTGCCTTTAGACAAAGTCAAATAATTTACAGTTTTCCATACTAATAAATCATTACGAAAAAAGTTTCACAAAGGACTTTTACAAGCTAATGCTGGCAGAACATTGTTCTCCTGATGCTTGTACACTATAATGCTTTTACCTCATATCTCCATTTTTCAACTTTATTATTTTCCTTTTCATCATAATACAGGGTAAGGGCGCGCTCCCACCAAAACAGGGTCGGCTGCTGTTAAATGCAGGTTGTACGCGGCCACAGTTTTTTGCAGCCAGCGGATTCTAAAAAACAGGAGTGACGCACCTGTCACTCACTTTCAAGACCGTCCCCGTAGCCCGCACCGCCTTCTGCCTTGAGCACCATGGTGCTTCCAGAGTCTTGGGACGGTCCGGGAAGGGGAAGGGGAAATTCAGCTCCTGCCTCCAGCAGAAATGGACAAGTTGTGTAGAGTGGATAAACACAAGGTCTGCGCGACATGCGGAAAGATCCGCTCTTGCGTGAATCCACGCATTTACATTGACAAAGCATTGGCAGATTCCGCCCCAGAGGTCAAATAAAAGTGTGGTGGGAGCGCGCCCTAACACAAAAGTTGCAAACAGAGCCGCTCTAAAAAGGGGTCCTTAGTCTGAAAAACGTTGAAGACCCCTGCTCTAGTGATCCATGTGTACACACAAAAAACACAATCAGAATCAGCTTTATTGTTAAATCACAGGTTTACAGAAGTAAAAAAGTGTGTGAAATTTGTTTTGTTGAGTGGTGCCTTCGATGAGTTAATTTCATCAAGCTATTTGAACTAGAGGAACAAAAAATCCCTGTCCATTCATGTCAAGGCTGCTCAACAGGAACATAGAGGGGCGGGGCACAAGCAATTACAGTCTGTCCCTATTGGCCGTCTAAGAGCACCTACAACGTTTGGGAAGTTTAGCATGCTGGGAACTGGAGTTTTGGCTGTTTAAAGCCCAGCCAATAGAAACACAGAGGGGGCGGGGCTTAAGCAATAACATGGGCGGTCAGATGGGTGGGTCGCGTGCATATTCAGAGCATGTTTATTTGAATGATCATTCAACCGATTGTGTTGCGTATCACAATGAAAAAAAGAAAAATGTTACATAATTTTTCGCTTTAAATTGTTAAATTGTGCCATTATAATGTTTATGCTTTGTCAGTTATTTGGGGGCCCACTTGCAATGTCCTCACGGCCTATAATAGCTCACCTTCAAATGACAGCTGAGCAGACATTCTGAGATGCAGCCTGTGCAAAGGCCAGCAGAAAGAACAGGACCTGATACAGAAAAAGAAAACAATACTTTTATTTTGGTACTCCTTCTTGGCCTCCAGGGCAGCCTCATCATTTCCACATTGTTAATGTGGGTGTTTTAATGTCAGTGCGACGCTGAGGGACCAGCTAGGGGCCTCCTTCATGTCTGTGACATCTCCTGTATGACAAGCCAGTGGAGTGGATGGGAGTCCCTTTGTTCTTTCTCTTCTGGTTACTGTCTCTCTCTTTTGTTCTCCTCATGCCCCCCCCCCCCCCCCCCCTCTCTCTCTCTCTTTGTTTCACCCTCCTTCATGTTCTGTCTCTCGTCCATGCTCTCTCTCTCTCTCTCGCTCTCTCGCTCTCTCTCTCTCTCTCTCTCTCTCTCTCTCTCTCTCTCTCTCTCTGCCTGTCTCGGAAATAACTCAAATGGGCAATTTACACTCAGTTCCTTTCCAAACTGTCAAAACAGCCACATTGTTCCAAGAAGAAGAAAAGAAGAAGAAAAGGGCAGATTCACGCTTCAGGATGTTGAAAAGGACAAAGAAAGCTTTGGGACAAATACAAAAAAAGAAGAAGAAAAAAGAAAGAAAGTAAAGTCAAAACATCCCATCATCAACCAACCTGCACGAACCTCGAGTACGCCCCAAAATAATCACACTTAAACTGAGGACCCCCCAAATTTAAGATATTTGAACTGGGAGTTCCCCAAAATAATCAATGGAATGTGTTGACTAATAGAAGTACATGAATAAATACATTTTTGTTACTTCTCACTCACGACTAAAGGCTCCCACATCCTTTCACTTAACTAAAAGAGTTGTTGCTTTAAAGATTGTGTCTTATGACACAGCGTTTTGAGATGCCTGACGGGCATGCGCATGAAGATCACCGAGTGCTGATGGTAGCTTTTTAAGTGCTAAAGTACTGTACATTAAACACAAGCATCAAAGTTAATCTTCTGCCTGGTGAGGCCCGGTTTTAGAAGAAATGCTTGGATGTGTTACTTGAGTAAAAGTACCAATACAATAATGAAGCACACAGGTACTCAAACTTTTTTGGTGTCCAGGAACAAAACAAGTGATCAAAATGATTGTGATGCGTGTGTGTGTGTGTGTGTGTGTGTGTGTGTGTGTGTGCGCGCGCGCGCGCGTGCATGTGTGTGTGCAGGAATTTGAACACACACACAGACACACGCACGCACGCACGCACGCACGCACGCACGCACGCACGCACGCACGCACGCACACACACACACACACACACACACACACACACACACACTAAGGTGCACCCTTGCTTCGCCCTCTCTGTGTTCCTATTGGCTGGGCTTTAAACAGCCATAACTCCAGTTCCCATGCATGCTAAACTTCCCAAACTTAGAGGACAGATCCAGTCATTTTAGGTGTTTGCTTTGATGTGTCGCTAATCACTCACCAACATATACCAGGGGCAGTTGACTTTTTTCATAGAAGCCCCTGTTGTCCATTGTGGAGACCCCTTCCACTTGCATAATGGAGTAATGTGTATAGACAAAAATCGCTGTTTTTAGCTCCAAAGTTCATTTTTTCCCATTAATCCTCATTATACAGTGTCCTGAGACTCAAAGATGCACTGAATGTCCCTTATGAGCTGCCGTTCATGCAGAACGACATGGAGCTGGTTGCTCGTTTCTCTCACAGAATATGGCAACACCGAGGACTAGCTTCCACGTGAACCACAACCACAATGAACTTTGGAGCTGCTAAAATAGGCGATTTTCTTTTATACACATTACTTCATTATGCCAGTGGAAGGGGTCTCCACAATGGACAACAGGGGCTTCTATGAAAAAAGTCAACTGCCCCTGGTATGTTGGTGAGTGATTAGCGACACATCAAAGCAAACACCTAAAATGACTGGATCTCTCCTTTAATAGGTGCTCTTAGACAGCCAATAGGGACAGGCTTCTATTTGATCCACTACACTTCCTTGTTTATCGTAGCGCAACAACGGCAGAATACCAAAACCCTCGCCAGTATTATAGGCAAATCCAGCGGTATATAGAATGGGGGCGAGCGTGTTTTGGGGCGAGTCTTCCGGTTACCTAATACTTTCATTTGCTCTCCGAGGCGAACTTGTCGGCCAAGCCTAACACTTATGGAATACTTTCATTGCAGTAAGCAAGGAAATACAACATTTTGTTGTTACTTTTGGGTCAATTGTTGTATTTATTTATTAAGTAGCCGTGTAATAAGCAGGATAATGTATGGGGAGGTGGTAATTATTGAAAATGAAATGCCTTCAGGGCATTTCATTTTCAATAATGACCACTTCCCCATACATTATCCCTTGCTCAACATACATACATACATACATAGTGCCTTTATCCAAGGTGCTTTACAATGATGGTGCATTACATTTACACACTGACGGCGGAGGAAACCACGCGAGGCACCAACCTGCTTATTGGGAGCAAATAGGGGTTCAGTGTCTTGATCAAGGACACTTCGACATTAACTCTTGGGGAGCCCGGGATCGAACCGGGAACCTTCCGGTTCTCCAAACGGCTGCTCTACCTCCTGAGCCACTGACACCCCTGAGCTATTGTACTTATGTTATTTTCCACCACTGAAAACAATCTGTGCTGATGTGTACATTACATTATGTAAATGAATTGCATAATTCATCTTAGTCCCCTCTACACACACACATCAGTGTGATGAAGAGTGGCTGTCATCCGTCCTGATGGCTTTAGACATGTGATTAATGTCTTGCGACGGACCACGTTTGAGACTAATGAGCTCTGATTGTTTGTGTATAATTGATGTCAGGGTCCGTCTAATCTATCCTCTGTGTTTCCCTCCCTTTGTCTTAATTGGCATTAATAGTGGACAACGCATAGACAGACCGCTTTTACCCCCAACAACACTTACTCCCTCTCAATCTGTCTCTGTCTATTATCCCCCCTTGCTGGCAGTGTGTGTATGTTTGTGTGTTTGTGTGTGTGTGCAGTGGCGGAGCGTCCGGGTAGGCTAGGTAGGCGGCCGCCTACGGGCCCGGAACTCCTTGCGCCATTAAATCAAATGCAATTTGGGAGTGTGCAGATGTGTTACCTTCTTCTCCTTGCCTTGATATCCAGCAACTGGCCTAAATACAAGATGTGCACACAATCTCCTCTGTGAACTCAGAGGCGTGGGACGTTTTGCTCTAACTCTCGCCGTGCAAAGAGAGAGAGAGAGAGAGAGAGAGAGAGAGAGAGGGGGGGGGGGCAATCCTAAGAAACGTTTATCTACTGCCTTGCTTATTTCTCACCTCAAATGTCTTCATATACATATTTTAATGTACTGTTTAAGTTTAAAACGAGTAAAGCACCATCATCTTGGGTTAGATAAAGAACAAAGCAGCCCAATAGTGTCTCCCTAAAATCAGGTGCGAGTGGAGGAACGTGCAACTATGAGAACCAGTCACAAAGGTGAATGAAATCATGATGAGGGCCGAGCTCATGCCTCCTTGCATGAGAGCCAACTGACCTTCTTGTCACCTGACAGGGGGGGAGTTTCCCTGGTTGGACGTAGCGCTTGGAAGGAACACGTTATTCCAACCAGTTCCCTTCCCCTCCATCAGGCGCCCCGGCTACCGGGGAGGCGTTATAGTGACCAGGATTACTATATGTTTTTTGTGAGGGTATTAACTACCCTGAGAGACACGGGGAGAACATGCAAACTCAGGGTGAAAGTGATGCAGCGTGAGATATTACAGGGATATATTTGACTATTGTCCTTTAGTTACAGGAATTGCAAACATGGAAATGATTTTTTAAATTTGGAAATTGGCCTTTGGCACTCTATACAAATGTATACAAATATACAGTATATGAGACGCTGCCACTGAGACGCTGCTGTGCTGCTGTGCCAGAAGCGCTTACCTTAAAACAGACTATTCTTTACTATTTTCTTTAAGTCTGATTGCTCATGAACGATTGGATGCACCGTTTCTATGCATACAAAGTCGATAATTATGTAAAAACAAAAAAGAAAAGTCTGTTCATCAGTTCTGGGTGTGTCAAAGAAGCGGGGCGTGGCTATAGCACATTTGGAATGACGTGCCTGAAATATGAATCAATATAATTCAGTACGGCTTGCGTACTGTTCCTAAATTCCTAATTCTGTTTAGAACTACACCAACACAAATGTGGCATCGGGTCATATTTTAGTTTTATAATACTAATAATGATAGTATTTAGAAAACGTTTTCCGCATTTCCCCCCAAGATTTTATTTGAAAATCTACAAGCTCGCGTCGCATCGCATTGTGAGCTTGTAGGTCTGCTATTTTCAAATAGCTGATGTATAGGTTTAAAGTGCTCATTTGGCCCACAGTCGCTTCTTTTGGGCTGGTTTTCCTAGACCTGGTTGCTTGTTTCTCTCACATAATCTGGCAACACTGCTTGCGTATCGATCAAAAGCAACCATTCACGCCGTCATTCACTGCCGGGTGTCAACAGCGCGAATAAACATAAGAATGACCCTGGCTGGATGCATATCAATGGTCCATTGTGTGCAAGTACTGTAGGTGTAGGCACATATATATATATATATATATATATATATATATATATATATATATATATATATATATATATATATATATGAGTGAAAGATACATCTTACGATGCACTGGGACACATCATCAGTGATGTGTGCCTGAGATCACCGGCATCATATTCAACATCATACGTCCTCCCTCAGGTGACCCAACCAGGGTTGATCAGACCCCGGCTTGTGTCCCAGTAGCGTTAGCCCACAGATCGCTCCTCCTGATCCAAAGCCATCTGGAGGCTCTCTCTGCCGCCTCCATGGTGGACTTGATGGCTTTCCTTTTTGCAGCCCCCGTGATGCCAAGTAGCGTGTATACCTTGCACAGTGAGCGGCCAGCAAAGCCTCTACACCCCACTTCAATGGGCTCGCAGCGTGCTTTCCAGCCTCTTCTTTGGCATTGCTCGACCAGCTCCTGGTACTTTGACCGCTTCCGCTCGTTCGCCTCCTCTATGCGATCCTCCCAAGGAACTGTCAGTTCTATCAGTAGCACCTGCCTTGAAGAAACTGACGAAAGCACAATGTCCGGCCTCAAGGAAGTTGTTGTAACGTGGTCTGGGAACTTGAGCTGCTTGCCCAAGTCAACTCGTAGATCCCAGTCCACCGCTGAGGTGAGAAGGCCAGCTGCTGGTTTGGGCTGTGACTGCGGCTGCACTCCAGCCCTGACAAAGGCGATGTTTCTCTTGCCATGTTGTTGCTTGCTGCTGTTGTTTTTGGCCACAGCTTTGGAGATGTCTTCAGCAACTGCCTTCAGCACCTGGTCGTGCCGCCATCTATAGCGGCCCTCCCCAAGGGCTTTCGAGCAGCTGCTTAGGATGTGCTCCAGAGAGCCTTTCCTGGAGCACAGAGCACAAGCTGGAGAGTCAACCAAACCCCAGAGATGGAGATTGGCTGGGCTGGGTAGGACATCATAAACAGCACGAACCATGAACCTGATGCGCTGGGGTTCTGCCTCTCTGATCTCAGACCAGGTCAACAGGTCAACGATAGACTCAAATACGCTAATTGAGTCTATCGGTTTCTCTCAGTGTGTAGATAAACCTACTCACAAGTTCAACCATACCCTCGACCTTGTTTTGGTCTATGGTATTGAAATTGAACATCTTATAGTCTTCCCATATAATGAGAACCTCTCCGACCACTATTTAATAACTTTTGATTTTACATTAATTGATTACTCACCATTGGACAAAAATGTATTTGGTAGAAATCTATCTGATAGTGCTGTGGGCAAATTTAAGGAAGCACTACCATCAGCCATCAACTCAGTATATTCCAACACAATTGAAGATCTCTATACTTATAGCCCCTCTCAGGTCGATCACCTTGTTGATAATGTCACAGGCTCCCTTCAGACAACGCTTGACTCTGTTGCTCCTTTAAGAAAGAGGGTAATAAAGCAACAGAGGCTAGCCCCATGGTATAACTCTGGAACTAAAAATCTCAAGCGAACGTCACGTAAGCTTGAAAGGATATGGCGTTCAACCAAACAGAAAGAATCCTGTATAGCCTGGCAAAACAGCCTTAAAATATATAGGAAGGCTCTCTGCAATGCCAGAGCCACCTATTATTCTTCTCTAATAGAGGAAAACAAAAACAACCATAGGTTCCTTTTTGACACTCTAGCCAAATTGACAAAAAGTCATGACTCTACTGATCCGCGTATTCCTATATCCCTTAACAGCAATGATTTCATGAATTTTTTCAATGGTAAAATCAATACTATCCGAGATAGTATTGATAACCTACTACTCTCAGCCCCTACCGGACCGCCCTCCGACGTAATATCCCCAGAAGTGGCTGTACGACACAGTGTATATTTGGACAGTTTCTCCCCGGTCGAGCTCTCCGAATTCACTCTAATGATCACATCTTCCAAACCAACGACCTGTCTCTTGGATCCAGTCCCAACTAGATTGCTTAAAGAGGTCCTGACCCCGGTTGGTGCATCCCTACTCTATATAATCAATATGTCTCTGGTGACGGCTACGTACCACAGTCCTTTAAGGTAGCTGTCATCAAACCCCTCCTCAAGAAGCCTACTCTCGACTCAGGCATTTTGGCTAACTATAGACCTATATCGAACCTCCCATTTCTCTCTAAAATCCTTGAGAAAGCAGTCGCCAAGCAGTTATGTGACTTTCTACATAACAACAAGCTATTTGAAGCTTTTCAGTCAGGATTCAGAGCACACCATAGCACTGAGACGGCATTGGTGAAGGTCACAAATGACCTCCTGATTGCATCCGATAATAACCTTCTCTCTGTACTGGTTCTGTTGGACCTCAGTGCTGCATTTGATACTATTGATCACCATATTTTGTTGCAGAGACTTGAGCATCTGGTTGGCATTAATGGTGCTGCATTGAACTGGTTTGAGTCCTATCTGTCTGACAGATTTCAATTTGTAAACGTTAACGATACACCTTCACTACGCGAAAAGGTTAAATACGGAGTCCCACAAGGCTCTGTACTTGGACCAATACTATTTACTCTATATATGCTTCCTTTAGGTGAGATAATTAGGAAACACTCTATAAATTTCCATTGCTATGCAGATGATACACAATTATATCTATCAATGAAGCCAGATGAAACAGATCAACTGGCTAAACTTCAAGCATGTCTTATAGACATCAAGAGTTGGATGACCCGTAATTACCTACTCCTCAACTCGGACAAAACTGAAGTTATTGTACTTGGCCCTAAGCACCTCAGAGATAAATTAGCCGATGAGAATTTTACCCTAGATGGTATTACCTTGACCTCCAGGGCCACTGTAAAGAATCTGGGAGTCACGTTTGACCAAGACATGTCCTTTCAGTCCCACATAAAACAAATTTCAAGAAATGCCTTTTTTCACCTGCGTAATATTGCAAAAGTTAGGCACATTCTGTCCCAAAATGATGCAGAAAAACTTGTCCACGCATTTGTTACTTCTAGGCTGGACTATTGCAACGCTTTACTATCAGGCTGCCCAAGTAAATCCCTAAATAGCCTGCAGCTTGTCCAGAATGCCGCTGCGCGCATACTGACAGGAACCAGAAGAAGAGATCATATCACTCCTTCATTGGCCTCTTTGCACTGGCTCCCGGTTAAATACAGAATCGAGTTTAAAGTTCTCCTCCTCACATACAAGGCCCTCAATGGACAGGCACCAATATATCTCAAAGAACTCATCGAGCCCTATAAACCAACCAGAACACCACTGCGCCCACAGTATGAAAAAATGCTTACGGCTCCAGAAAACCCCAAAAAAGTTAGAACAGGAGGCAGAGCATTTAAGTTTCAGGCACCTCAGCTGTGGAACCTTCTCCGAGTCTCAGTCCGCAAAGCAGACACACTCTGTATATTTAAGACTAGACTAAAAACCTTTCTCTATGATAAAGCCTATAGCCGAAGTGTATAGACTCAGTCACCCTATAGTTATCCTCTCTCCCCTCCCCCCCCCCCCTTCTCCTCTCGTCCTCTCTCTTCTCGTTCTCCCTTTGGTTGTGTGGGTTTGTGTCCCAATGGTACGATCGTAATTAACCCTGTACGGATTCACGCTCTAGTAAGGCCTGCCACTAATTCTACAACCGGGGACCCGCTCCCCGGAGTTTCTTTTATTTCCCACTTCGCAGGTCCATGGACTGTCAATACGGACCCCCAGCTGCGGCTCAAGACTGTGACTGCGGACCGGGCCTTTCCATGGAGCGCGACCGTGGATTTCTACTACACTGCACTATACCACTATACTATATATACTGTATATTATCTTAATATTCTTATATTATACCATTATATACTACATACACATTATTGCTGTACTATATTATACTATCATATATATCACATATTACACTATTATATGTGCTACTATTGTTACTGTTACTACCTGCACTGTATCTCTCTCTGTCTCTGTCTCTGTCTCTGTCTCTCTCTCTCTCTCTCTCTCTCTCTCCTCTTTCCCCCGACACGGTCGAGGCAGAAGCCCGCCACCCTAGAGCCTAGGGCCTGCCTGACGTTTCTTCCAGTTAAGAGGGAGTTTTTCGTTGCCACTGTCGCAAAAATTGCTTGTTCAGGGTGGGATTGTCGGGTCTCTTCTCTACATGTAAAGTGTCTTGAGACAACTTGTTGTGATTTGACACTTAAATAAAATTGAATTGAATTGAATTGAACTTCCTCTCCAGCGCACCCTCCCACCTTGTCCATGCTCCCTGCTGCTGCATACCCACCATCCTGCTGGTACGTTCCTCCTCGATCCCGGCCCGCACCTCCTTCAGGACTAGCTGGCGTTTGTCCTTGCCGTGTGCCTTCTCGTAGCGAGGTTGAGGAAAGGCACCGAGCCCTGCACGGCCCGTTGCCACCGTGCCCGCCAAAGCCCTGTGTCTCAGCCGAGACTCGGCTACCTCCAGACCTTCCTGAGCCCTCCACTTCCTGCCAGTTCGCACCACGATGCCCGCTGATGCGACCTTCGAGTCCTTGGAGTCCCGATAGAGCAAAGCCTCTCTTGTGCGAGAGACCCTGAACTCCTCGTCGAGGCTGCTGAAAGGGAGCTGGAGTTTGTTGGTCTTCCCATACAGTGCTGCACTGCATAGGCTGCGTGGAAAGCCCAACCATCTACGGAGGTAGCTACTGATCTTCCTCTCCAGCGTCTCTACTGTCGACAGGGGCACCTCGTACACCAACAGCGGCCAGAGTACCCGGGGTAAGACGCCATACTGGTAAATCCACGCCTTAAACCTGCCGGGTAAGCCAGACTTGTCTACAGCCGATAGCCACGTCTCAAGCTCCTTGATGGTAGTTTGGATTGCTGCAGTATCCCTGAGACTACAATCAAAGACCTTGCCCAGGCTCTTGACCGGTTTCTCGGTGATAGATGGGATTGCCGTGCCTATGGTTATGTGCTGTATACAGCAGTAGTCCCAAACCTTTTTGGCCCAAGGGAGCCCTTCCAATATAGCATATTCATTACCAACCACCCACAATGTTTGTGAAAGTGTGTGTTAAATATTGAAGTAACAAAGAAACGTCTATCCATTACTATAACCAACAATGTGATTGTTGCATAATGGAGATATTTGATATTGGTATGAGTAATGTGACAGCATGTCGTAGAGACTTTGATGAGACGGGAGGCATGCGTTAATCCGACATACCTTTTCTCCGACTATGTGGCATCCGCGTGCGGTTAGGGTTAGGGTGCGGGTTTGGTTCGGGTTTAGTATTGGAAACGTCGGAGCGCTGCGCTGTCGGAGGAATGCGCTGTCGCACTAACGTACTGCACCCTGATGAGACAGGGGTTATGAGTTGGTGTCACATTAGCTCTGTGTGAATTACTAGTCTGCCTTAAGTCAGTCCACCTTAAGGCCAGGTTAGCTCATTTCACTAGCTTGTTGACTCCGTGACATTGTATCTAATGGTGGCGAGCCAATAGATTAGCATTATTGTTATTATTATTACGTCGTCGCGTCCCCCCCTCCACACACACACACACACACACACGTAACATTTTTATTTGCGTTCACATTTAACAAGTAATTCTTGAACACAAACAATAGTAGATGCGCAAACTTGGTAAAACTCAACGACAAGTATTTCAGGATACAGATCACCCGTACAGGATGCTTCCTGTACCCGTGATCTGTATCCTGAAATTGCAAGCATTCCTCCGAACAGAATTTTGCCAATGCCTTAGCTTTTGGCTTGGGCTTTCCTGCAATCTGCAGGCCAAATATGAACACAAGCAATTTACATTTGTAACAAGTTGTATAATTTTACACACACACACACGGCTGGATGGACCCACACGTGTCCCGTCGCCACATCCCGGACCGACAGTGAAAACACACACACGAACCCACACAGACAAACATATATCCAAGCACACACACACAGACGGCCGGACAGACCCGCGCGCGCGTGACGCCGCTTAAGCACGTTCGCTGTGTGTGCTTGTGGCAGACGGCAACAGTGTAACAAAGTGGGTCAATGGATTCAACGCATGCGCAGTTTGATCATTCATCCCATCGGTCGGAAGGCCATCCCACACCTGGGGAGCCGTAACCATGGTGACATTCTTTTACATAAAAACGCTAATAAACAGGTGACATTTGGAGAAAGCGAAAAACGGGCGTTGGTGTTCCGTGCACATGGTAATGGTCAATGGCTGTGTGCAAATGCAGATTAATGCTCCAGGCACTGAGGAGAACTGGGCATTTTTTGGCACAGCACAGACAGAGCTACAGAGGCACAGAGCTTTGGTTAGTTATTGGAGGATTATCATTTGTGCATGCTGCGTGCATAATGGTTTCTCAAGAATCAATTGAGTTTGAACACATTTTCTAATCAAAGGGCACTGCAAAACAAGTGGCACTTCAGGTTAATCCTTCATAGCGTGGCTCAGCTGACCTGTTAGGGCAATACATTATAAACCACTACTCACAGGTTATACTGTAATAGGTAGTGGATGCCGTCCGTGCCTCTGGTTGGGACAGTCGTGGGAAAGTTGATGAAGCATTTTGTGAGAATCTCGTAGTCTTCTCCTAGAGCTATCCAGTTCAAGTCAGACTGTCTGTCTCACCAGCTGTGCTCAATCAATACCATTCTTAACATGCAAGACCACAACAAACTTGTTTGAACTCCAAGTTCATGACCCACATCACCAGGTATGGACTAGTGTATTATTCTTTTTAAATAGCTAAAACAGCAGATCTAAGAAATCACAAATGCATCTCATTGTGACACGTTGTGAGCTTGTAGATCTGCTATTTTTATTACTTTTTGTGTGACACTGACTATATTATGTGTACGAAGTAGGGCATTCATTTACCCTGAACCCCCAAAACAAGAATAAAAATAGAAAAAGTGCTCCTCGGAGCACAGGTCTCCGCGGTTACATGGCGGCTTTCCGACATGTCGCCTTTCCGACGTTAACGAACCCTATACCTAACCCTCACCCTAACCCTAACCGCACGCGGAAGCCACTAGTCGGAGTGGCGAGATGTCGGCATGGAAGACGGTTACCGTCTCCGCCAGGTCAGGTAGGTTGTTGTTGGCCAGCAATGTTCGGAATTCGCCAATCAGGATGGAATAGGAAAAATCATACACAAACACACATAAGCATATGCGTATAATATAATCTCTTCATCCATGCCAGAAAACCGGGCAGGACATAAATAAATGCAAATGACGCACACACGCACGCACGCACGCACGCACGCACTATTTTGAAGGATAATTTATTTTGTATAAAATGAATGTGAGATGTTAACGAATTCCAGAAGGATATAGCTCTATATATAACTGTATGTTTGAGGAGATTGGTTTGTGGGGCAGGAAGTGCCAGTCTGGCAGCTCTGTTCTGAACAAGTTGCAATTTGTTCAGATCCGACATAGTTGCTACTGACCATATGACAGGACAGTAGAGAATATGACAAAAAAACAGGGATTGAATGACTTGACCCATAGCGGATGTCAAGTAGGTGGAGCACTTCCTGACCATGGCTATGCCTCTTCCCATTTTTGTTATAATGCTATCAATATGTTCAGTTGACTGTCCAATAAAACACCAAGCAGTTTTTTTTTTTTTACCTGTTCTATAGGGATTCCTGACATAGATAGATTCAGCTGAGGGTCACCAATAAGCATAAACCTGGAGCCAAAAACATTACTCCTTGTTTTGGTGACATTCAGGGCTAGTTTGTTATTTTTCAACCAGTTAGACACCCTTTCAAGATCATGATTTAAAGCAGTTATTAATTCATTCAAGGTAGGGGCAGTGCTGTACAAAGTTGTGTCATCTGCATACATTACCATATTGGTGTTCTTTGTTACACAAGGGAGATCATTTCTGAAAATAATAAGAAGCAAAGGACCTAAGCAGCATCCTTGAGGACCCCGCAGTTATTGTACTTGCGTTCTGATAGGCTCCCAGGTAAAAAAAATGTAGCATACTAAAAGTAAACTTTTGATGAATGTATTAAAGTATATTTTTAGTATGGATGAGCTATTTTGGCTGACTTAAATTGAACTTAAGTGTACTCAAGTACTAATAAATTACTACTTAAGGTATGCTTGAGCATACTAAAAGTGCAAATTGTGTGCTAAATTCGTACAACTTTTTACAAACTTTAAGTATACTTAGCACAGTAGTGAAAAGTATACCCACGAGCGGTCTAAATGCACTTTTAGTGCAATTATATTATATCATTAGTGTGCTGTAAATCTACTTTAAATGGGATTACAGTACATTATCAGTAGTATAAAAGTGTATTATTAAAACACTTTTATCATATTAATAATACTTTTCAAATGTACTTTTTAAGTGTCCCATTTAGTTTATTTAAAATGTATTAAAGTATATTTTTAGTATGGATGTACTATTTTGGCCGTCTTAAATTGAACATAAGTGTACTCAAGTACTAATAAATTACTACTTAAGGTATGCTTGAGCATACTAAAAGTGCAAATAGTGTGCTAAATTCATACAACTTTTTTACAAACTTTAAGTATACTTAGTACAGTAGTGAAAAGTATACCCACGAGCGGTCTAAATGCACTTTTAGTGCAATTATATTTTATCATTAGTGTGCTGTAAATCTACTTTAAATGGGATTACAGTACATTATCAGTAGTGTAAAAGTGTATTATTAAAACACTTTTATCATATTAATAATACTTTTCAAATGTACTTTTTAAGTGTCCCATTTAGTTTATTTAAAATGTATTAAAGTATATTTTTTTGTATGGATGTACTTTTTTGTGACAAGTGACAAGATGGTGACAAAAACGGAACAGTTGATTATGTCATAATCACATGACTGCAAATTTGAAAGGCAGAGCCAATGGCTCTGCTGAAAGGGAACCCTGTGACTCTGACCAATCACAGGGAAGCTAGTGCAGCATGCAGTCTCAGGATTGCAGGACTTCTAATGTATTTAAATTATTCTACACTTTAATAAAGCATATTAATAGTATATTAAAAAGGATTTGCAAATAATCATACTTTTTAAAGTAAACTAAAGCTCATTTTAAAATTACCTTACATTAAAATAAGCATACTTAAGTACATTTCTAACTGAGTAAAATTAAAGGGCACTTTCATAAAGCATACTTATAGTATGTTACACAAGGCATGAAAATAAGTGTACTTTTCATAAGTGCACTAAATTAACAGTAACACTATAGGTATTTGCAATTTGGTATATTTTTTAAAAGTGATTTTAAAATACAAATAAAAATTATTATAGTGCATTTTGTATTATTATAATCAAATAAGCATATAATGAAGTTAAATTAAAGTACACTTTAATGAAGCATAGAAATAGTGTATTATAACATTCTTAAACTACACTTAATTCCTACTATAAGTATTAGTAAGTTAGTATACTTTTTCAAAGTACACTGGCATATCATTTTAACATACTTACATTAAAGGACAACTTTGTTTTTTTACAACCAAGGTTTATATTTTAGCTTGTAATTAAAGTAAATAAAAGATGAGTGTTATTTTTTTTTCATTTACTGCTTTCTATAATTTTAGCAATTTTCGTGATTTTTTTTACAGTGGGCGGGGGCATTCTGTCCGGTGGCTAAATATGTCTTTTTTTACACAATAACCTGGTGTTTTCTTTATTATTATTTACCGTAGCTCTTCTATCCCCCAATAACTCACATCTGGCCATCAAAGACCACAGGACCTTTTTTATTGTGTAAAAAAGGCATATTTAGCCCCCGGACAGAATGCCCCCGCCCACTGTAAAAAATATCGCAAAAATTGCTAAAACTATAGAAAGCAATGAATGAAAAAAAAATACCACTCATCTTTTATTTACTTTAATTACAAGCTAAAATATAAACCTTGGTTGTAAAAAACTAAAGTTGTCCTTTAAAGCACAGTTATTTTAAGTATATTTAAATACATTTCTAATTGAGTGCAATTAAAGTACACTAAAATAAAGTATGCTAACAGTGTATTACAAATGTCTGAAAAATAAATGTACTTATGTTAAGTATACTAAAAGTACACTTATAAGCATTAGTAGTTTATTATACTTTTTCAAAGTACACTGGCATACAACTTTCAATGTTCTTACATTAAAGTACACTTATTTTATGTATATTAAATACATTTCTAATGGAGTGCAATTAAAGTACACTTAATAAAGTATACTAACAGTGTATTAAAAATGACTGAAAATAAATGTACTCTTCTTAAGTACACTAAAAGCTCACTTATAGTTATTAGTAATTTAGTATACTATCTCAAAGTACACTGGCATACAACTTTTAATATACTTACATTAAAGTACACTTCTTTTTAATATATTAAAATACATTTGCAATGGATTGCAATTATAGTACACTTACATATGTTAGACTAACAGTGTATTACAAATGACTTTACTATAAATACACTTTTCTTAAGTACACTAAAAGTAAACTATTAACTCACTGAGTGCCATTAACGTGTTTCACGTGTTTTTACCGCTATGGCGCTGGGTGCCATTAACGTGTTTGACGTGTTTTTGAAAAAATAGTAAAAAAAATAAAAAAAATAAACTTTTTTTTACTGAAAAAGGCTGTATCTCGCTTCCTAAGCACTTTTTGTTTTTTGTGAAAAAAAACTCTGGCACTTTTCAGAATCAATTCTGAAATAATTCTGGCAATCCTGGCACTCAGGGAGTTAAGCAGTTTCAATTTAGTGTACTTTTAAAAAGTGTGCTTACATTTAATTAAAAATATACTTTGCATAAAGTACACTTTGGATAAGTACATTAAAAATACATTTCAAGTATTCCATAATTAGTATATTTATTTTCAGTACATTGAAATTGAACTAAATTACATATTTTTTTAAGTATACTTTGTATAAGTTTATTTTTAATATGCTTTTAATTAAGTACAACAATCCAAAGTATACTTTTAATAATATTAGTACACTTATATTATATTTTTCATATACTAAAGTATACTACTTTTTTACCTGGGCTACCATTCAAAAACACTCTCTGCGATCTCTCTGATAAGTTGCTCAACATCCAACCAAGTGCCATACTACTGAATCCATATTTTCTTAGTTTAGATAACATTATGTCGTGGTCTATGACATCAAATGCCCCGCTAAAATCAAGCAAGACAGTACCAACCATCTTCTTTATGTCGATTTGTGTCAGCCAGTCATCAGTTAACTGAGTTAGAGCAGTTGATGTGGAATGACCCTGCCTATAAGCATGCTGGGAACAAGTGAACAGTTTGTTATTGGTAAAATAATCTTGAATCTGTTTAAAAACAACTTTTTCTATCAATTTACTCAAAACAGGAAGTATGCTTATTTGCCGACTGTTTGTACCGGTAAATTCTTTCTTTTTATCCTCAGGTAAAGGAATGACCTTTGCCTCCTTCCAAATCTTAGGACAAACACCGTATGTTAAACACTTATTGAATATATGACAAATTGGATTAGATACATAGCATGACGCAAATCTTAACAGTTTGCTATCTAGTATCTATCAGTACCAGCAGGTTTCTCACATGGTAGTGATGACAGCAAGTTCTCAAGGTCCGTAATACTAACTTGCATCAAATCAAATAGACAGCCCTTACCTTTCATTATATCATTTTCCCAATTAATGTTCATGAGGAGGAGCCATCAGATGGTGTCATTTTTGTTCTCCAATTTTTACCTTACTCGTGAAGTAGTTGTTAAAGTAAGTGGCAATCTCCACAGGTTTAGTCAGAAAAGCTCCATTAACTTCTATAAATGAATTGGTCTGGTATGATGATCTTCCCACTATTTGATTCAATATCCATAATTGTTTTCCATAATGTTATTAATTTTATTCTGATAATATTATTTTGTATTACTTCTATTTATTTTTGTTACATGATTTCTTAATTTATGGTAGATCATCCTGTTGGACAGTAAACCTGCTGAGTCAGACAACTTTTTAGCCTGCTCACGTTGCTTCATAAGTGATTTAAGCTCATTGCCTATCCAGGGGGTGCCATTGGTAACCAGACATTCCGCCCTAAAACCATTTCGCCCCTGTTTTTGAGCGGACATTTCGCCCACCCCCAGACATTTCGCCCGGACATTTCGCCCACCCCAGACGTTTTGCCCTGCAATTATATTGTGCGACATTCATTATAAATATATAATCCATCAGTTGTGCGAGATTCATTATATTGAAATTACCTACTTTTGCAATTATAGATAATTACCAGCGTTACCGCTGCACTGCACTTATATCAATCAGTTGTGCGAGATTCATTATAAATGGCTTTATTTAGATAGATACATACATACATCCTACTTTTGCAATTATTATAGTTACCATTCATTATAAATGGCTTTATTTAAGAGGGGAATTTCTCAACTTTCACAACTTGTTCTACTGTTTGACTATTTGCATAGTTCCGTTTACAACTTGTTCTACTGTTTGATTGATTGCAGTTTGCATAGGAAAAGGTACAAACGCCTTAACTGATCACCACCTGAAGTCCAGCTATCTTTGTACTTTAATGTCCAGCTATCTGTGTACTTTACAACTTGTTCTACTGTTTGATTGATTGCAGTTTGCATAGGAACACATAGGAAACAATGCACTGAAAAACAGGCCACTGAGTCGATAATATAATCTATCACCAGCCTAAATTGTTGTAATTGTTAGATTTGGCTTGAATCATTCTTTCTGAATGATTACACTTGAAAACAAATTAGATTTAGGAATTTTATTCCTAAAGGCTTCATCTATTTGCAAATAGGGCAACTAAATTATCAGAATAGAAATGAATAAAAAACATAATGATGCATGGACAGTTTAGCTATATCCTGTCTTTTGATGCTGACACCATTGGCATTTTTGTTTTGTAATTGCTCCGCAGTCACAGCGGTATATATTATCTGTTATTTGTGTGCCATTTGATAAGTCTGACTGCAGCACCCAGTCAGGTTTACACAATAAAATCCAGAGTTTTGATTTAACTCTGGGAGTGTACAAATGGTACACAAGACCCTCAAAGCTAGCTTCTTCTCTCTGAGGTCACCAGCCTCAGCACCTGTTTGATGTCCTCGCCGTCAATTTGCAGCAATCATTTTACAAATTTTACAGAAATGTATGGGCGAAATGTCCGATTTTTTGGGCGAAATGTCTGGGCGAAATGTCCGACTTTTTGGGCGAAGTGCGGAAAGGGCGAAATGACTGGTATTCGTGCCATTAGCCCTCACAGTTGTTTTCCTGACAGGAGCATGTTTATCTGCAATCTGCAAAAATAACCTCATAAATATTATATCCAAAGCGACTTTTGGATCCTCCTCAAGACACACCGTTAACTAGTTAACATTTTTCACTTCATCCATAAACAGTTTTTGATTAAAATGTTTATATGACCTTTTATGTACTGTACAATCAAGCTAGGTGCTTTTGAGACCTTAGTTTTCCTTTTAAGTGCAATCAAATTGTGATGTGAAACCAAGAGCTATTGATACTGTTTTTGTGTGTATAGGTGGTCAATACATTTGGATGATTTTAACCCATTTTTATTGTCTCCGCCAGGCCCGTAAGGCATGGCAAGAGAGTATGTTTTGCACCCTGTCCGTCCGTCTGTCTGTCCGTCTGTCCGTCTGTCCGTCCGTCTGTGGACAGCTAATCTCCGGCTCTGTTGGCTTGATCTTAGCGAAACTGTGCACACACACTCCCTGGATGCCAATTCAGAACCTCTGCCCCAAATTTTTCACATGGGCCTGTTATAGCGCCAACAGTAGGCCACTTTTTGCAAAACACATTTTTTGACAGTACTCCTATAGATTTTGTCCAAACGTCACGCAAATCGGTACACAGTATCTCTATAGTCATTAAGCGAAAAGGGTTGTTCAGATTTTTCATATTCCATCCTGATTGGCTAAAAATGGCTTCTAAAGTTTGCAGGAGTGCCTCAAATCATGAACACAGCATGCAATTTCCGTGACATTTTGCACGCACATTCTCACTAGGCAGAGGAAGAAATGCCACTTCAAATTTTTCAAATCAGCCTCATGGTGGCGCTATAACAGGCCAATTCGTGTTTTTACCTACAACTGCACCGATCTGTGTACAACTTTGTATGCGCACTCCCTAGAGACCAGGGAAAAACCTTTGCCCTGCATTTTTCACATCTGCCTTTTATAGCGCCAACAGGAGGCCGACTTATATAAAACACATTTTTAGATATAACTCCTTCAGATTTTATCAAAATTTCACGCAAATCGGTACACATGATCTCTATAGTCATGTGATCAAGATGGATTGGATTTTTCATATTCCACCCTCATTGGCTAAGATTGACATCTAAAGTTTGCAGGAGTGGCCCGTTTTCAACAAAATATTGCAAATCATGAACGCAGCGTCCGATTGCGCTGAAACTTTGCACGCACATTCGCACTACGTTGAGGAACAAATGCGACCCTTTCAACATTGCCCTATTATAGTGCCACCAGGAGGCCGATTATTATATATTTTTTAATATTACTCCTACACATGTCCAAACATCACGCAAATCAGTACAAATGATCTCTTTAGTTAAGTGATCAAAACGGATCCGTCCAATCCGACAGATTTTTCACATTCCAGCCTGATTCCAGGCGAATTCCGAACATTGCTGGACCACACTAACCTACCTGACCTGGCGGAGACCTGTGCTCTGAGGAGCACAGGTCCTAAGGTTGCAGGCATTAGCTACAACGGTAAGTTTCTTGTGGGCACATACCAAACCAGTCAATATTTATGTCCCCAGTAAAATATAATTCCCTATTTTCATCACTAGATTTGTCCAACATCTCACAGATCAAATCCAGGTATTTTATATCCGCACTAGGCGGCCTATAGCAACAACCTACACGTATGGGTTTGGTTTGAGGCAGATGAACCTGAATCCACAGTGCCAATATCATCCAACATTAAATCTCTACCTATTTTAACAGGAATATGATTCTGCACATACACAGCAACACCTCCACCATATCTATTACGAGCCTTCCTAAATAGTGTGTATCCATCCACATCTAATACAGTATCGTCAAAAGAGGAGTCAAGATGGGTTTCCGATATTGCCAGAATATGAATGTTATTTGTCTTCATTACCATGCACAAATCTGGGATTTTATTTCTTAAACTACAGATGTTTAAGTGAGCTATCAACAGGCCTTTGCCCGGTAGATTAAGAGTGGATGAGCCCATAATTCAATGAAAAAAGTTAGATAGGATATATAGCCTTTCAGCAGTTACACCGAAGCCCAGCACAGTTGAAACAAAAGCATAAAACAGTTTATCAGTCAAATTGAAGTGGTAATAACTCCCAATAAAGTAGTAATAACTCCCAATGAAATTGTAATAACTCCCAAAAAGTACAAAAGCATTAAAACCTTTTGTCCGTAATTATAAAGTTATAAAAACTACAACAAGGTACAAGAGAAAAACTATGTTTGTCAGTCATTATATGTGAGTAAATGTCCATCAGTAGAAAAATAGAATAATGTATGTCCATCAGTAGAATAATAGAATAATGAAAGTCCATCAGTAGAAAAATAGAATAATAAAAGTCCATCAGTAGAAAAACAGAATGATAAATGTTCATCAGTAGAAAAATATAATAATAAATGTCCATCCGTAGAAAAATAGAAAAATAAATGTCCATTGGTAGAGTAATAGACATCATTATATGTGTGTAAATGTTCATCAGTAGAATAATTGACACAGGGGTCCTACCTCACAGAAGTTCGTTCAGTCATCATATTTGTCCAGCTCGCTGATGTCACTTATGACCATAACTTTCTCGTCCTCTGGTGTCGTTCCATTGATCAAAGACCAAAAAGCTTTTTGGAGATTTTTTAGAAATAGACCATCCTCCTGGTTCTCACAAGATATATTTTTGTGGTTGTGGATTTGTGGTTAAAATAATGAACATATTATGTTTAGAGATTAGAGAAAGATTCCGGTTAGGGTTAAGGTTAAGGTTAGGTATTTAGAGGATAGGTTTAGGCGTTATACAGTACCTGATGAGTGCGCTTGTGTCATGTAAACCAAACATAGCTGATCCATAAGATATAAGCTTGTAGATCTGCTATTTTTCAGCTTTAGGCTTACGGTTAAAATGTCCCACATCTTTTCAAATTGCATTCTGTGTCTGTGTGTGTGTGTGTGTGTGTGTGTGTGTGTGTGTGTGTGTGTGTGTGTGTGTGTGTGTGTGCGTGCGTGCGTGCGTGCGTGCGTGCGTGCGTGCGTGCGTGCGTGCGTGCGTGCGTGCGTGCGTGCGATCGTTCGTTCGAGCGTGAGTGCAATTGTTGTTCACGATGTGTGTTTCGCATTGCGCAATGAAAAGTATCCATAATAAGTATGGCTGCCGGCTGCCGCCTGGATGAGACGTGTTGTGAGCTTGTAAATCACCTATTTCCGCTATCTCCAAAAATGTTTAAAGTGAAAGTATAGTTACGGTCTGTCTTTGGGTTTTATGTAGCCTGATTATCAGCCTGAAGCTGCGTGGAGCTTCAGTCTGAAATTGGCTGCAGTGTCGGCGATTACAAGGGGGAGGGGATTCGAATTTCCCTAAACCAATCACAAGAGATCCGCGGATCCGCCTACATCTGACGTCATCGCACAGCTTGCTTTAGCAGATATCCGCTGATTGGCTTGTCGTTAGACCCACTTGTCGTTAGACCCATCCCCACCTCCGTACTTTTTGTACCGAATAAAGTCCTAGGCTCACATTTCAACACCAGTCCAAGAGGGGCAGTCCACTCAGAGAGTGGGCGAGGTCTATGGTTTGGAACCAGGCTCGGTTTTATGAATATTGGACCACTGAAAAGCATTATGACTATATAATAACTACATTGGATCCAGTGGAACACAGTTTATTATTTTCTTCCTTTCTTTCGTTTTCCTGAAAAGTATAGTTTTTGGAAATACAACGTTACCTCCAGACAGAGACGATATGCTGCTGCACAGCAAGGAAATAGTGATATCTCTCCGATGCTTAGTTTTGCTCCTACTGTTCAAAACAGGATGAAGGTGCATGAGGGCATCATTTCATTAAGTATATTAACCCATTAAGACCGGAGGTCAAGAACCCCCAAGACTTTATGGATTTGGCCACGGAACCCCCATCTCAAAAATATAATGTTCCAGGGACCCCCAGTAGCAAAGATTTGAGTTAAAAAATGCACTTTAAAATATATATTTGAACGTATTCAAATATATATACGTTTTTTTTATATATTCGTTTTTCAAAAATAGCAGATCTACAAGGCACAAAGTGATGTGCTGAGCTTGTATATCTGCTATTTTTGAATAGTCAAAGTAGTTTTATATTGTGGTAATGCTACTTTTACATATTGTCTCCGCCGGGTGGAAACCTCATATGACCAAAACTGTTACTTTTCAGGATTCAAAAACAGCAACAGTAGCAGATCTGCAAGCTCAACGAGCTTGCAGATCTGCCACTTTTGAGTGAGATACACAAGGAGATAAGAGGTTTCTGCCCAACAGAGACGATGAGTAAAAACAAATTATAATACTTCCTACAGTCCTGTCAAATAAGGGCATAAAAGTCTATTATATATTATGGTCCCAATAATTTCAAAATTTATGATAAAGAAGGCAGTGCTGGAGAATAAATTAAGTACATTTACTCAAGTACTGTACTTAAGTCCAGTTTTAAAGTGTTTTTTTTCTTGAGTATATCGATTTTGAAGACTATACTTCTAGTGTTTCTTTTTTTTTTTTCTTGAGTATGTCGATTTTGAAGACTTTATACTTCTACTCCACTACATCTCAGAGGCAAATATTGTATATGCCACTACAATTATTTGAATACTTTAGTTACTAGTTAGTAGATTTAGATGACTAGGCCTACTCTGGGACCACGCAAGTCAGGAACAATGCAAGTTGGGAATGCATGTCCCAATATGCAATACCAGCTGTCAGATTACCTGTTCTAGATGTCTATTAGGCCGTGGGCCGAGTGCCTCTATCTGCTTTAGTTTTTGAGTTGGTTGATCCCCATCAAGGAACTGGCAATTTTTTTTTTGTATTGTGTCAATTACTTGTTTATGAACACATTATCAAATGTTTCCAATCTGTAAAGTTGCACCAGAATAATAAAACTTAGATATAATATCACTAACTAAACATTACTTATTTTCAAATACCTGGCAACCCCATGTGAAGTATAAACCAATCAAAGCTCGCCTACTGTACTGTGCAATTCAGTTGGCCAATCACGTTCTTCGTATCACTTGAAAAGCAGAACCAGGAAATACAGCTCAGATGGAATCAAGAAAACAACAGAGGTAGGTAATATTTGTTTTGGGATGATTGTTGGACTGATTCTTATGAAAATGTATACAATGGATGTAGACAATAGAATGAGCCATGTTGACGACGGCACATTATGATATTAAGCATCAATATTATATCATTATAACGTTAGTATTGCCAACAGCAGGATGGTTTGCGGATGCAAATTTCGTTTTAACAACTGCTGCAAATACTTAAGATACTATTAAGCAGTGACCAATCAATATGTACCCCTTTATAAATGTCTCGCTATCATAAATTGGCTCTGCTACACTATTTTGCCTCATTATTTTATTGATTCCCATCTCGTATAATTTCTGTTAAGGTCTCATCACTGTGCATCTGTTGTCAAAGTTGGTGTTTAGATTATAGTTACGGTTGGTGATTTGTTCTTTCTCTCTTGACAAGTTCTAAGCTAAAGTTACCAGTTGTTAATGTATTTAGTTGGGTTAAATTATGTTTGTCTGTCAATTAAGTGTGTGCACTCATGCTGCATTCATTATTTTGTACAGTGTTTGTTATCTCTATCTTATGTTTGTGTGCAATAACCACAAATGATGTGTGTGTGTTGCAGGCTGTATGGAGTGGCTCAGGTGCAAGAGGTGACAAACAACTGGATCTGGGAAATTATTGTGACATGTTTGAAGAAGAGTGGATTGTGTGTCATGTTTGCAGTCTATGAGAGATGGGTCGACATGATTTTGAAGATCTATATGTTAATGATTGTGTAGAAATTATAAAAAATATATTCATAAGCTGATAGAAACTGCTCTCATTGACTTCAATGCATTCGAGTGAACTTCAGGTGCCAGTTTTCCTCACAGTGCATCTATGACACATGCTATGTTATAGAACATCTGTCCTAGTGGTTATAGGGGAAGTTCAAGGCTGATCTGATCCACTCAAATGCAGAAAATGTATGTATTATGAAGTAATGTAGCTGGACCACAGACAAGGACCTCATGGCATGTCATCAATCAATGCCACAGTTTGCTGATGCAATGTGATACTATGTAATATCTTAACTTTGAATAAATCACTCTAAAAAGTAACTGTTTGTACTACCTCTACTGGTTACCATACCCTACTGAATATATGCTTTGTGATGCCGTTCAAGTACTTCTTTTTAGTACAAATGTTGAGATGAAAAGTGTTCAGAATATACCTATATTCTAGTCTTACATGATCTTGAAATGTGCTCTTTATTGGTCAAGAGAATGTAAAAAAAAAAAAAAAATTAAACAGGCAAATATGCATGGCGACTAAGAATATCCATGGCAACCAGGAAGAAAACATTCTGCAAAACCATACTAATAGTTATTAATGAACTATTAGTAGCCTATGGTATAGCTGTTGCAAGTTCGTTATGAAAATCTATATTTTACGCTCATTTTAGTCTTTTTGGACCAGAAGTTTCGGTTTTGCAGAATGTTTTCTTCCTGGTTGCCATGGAGATTCTTAGTAGCCCTGAATATTTGCCTGTTTAAAAGTGCATTTTGTAAAATCGGGCTCTTTCATTCTGGTGCACGAATCGAAGGAATTCAAAATTTACTTGAGTAAAAGTACAAAAATATTGGTATCAAAATGTACTTGAAGTACCAAAAGTAAAAGTACTACAATGTTTGAAAATAGCAGATCTACAAGCTCACAACACGTCACGATGTGAAACGTTGTGAGCTTGTAGATCCGCTGTTTTCAAATAGCCTAGGTTTAAAATAGGGCTAAAGTGGTTAATATATGTTTTATAATGTAATGATGTATATCTGCAAAGTAACTAGCAATTGTAGTGGAGTAAAAGTACAATATTTGCCTCTGAGATGTAGTACAGTAGAAGTAAAAGTACCTCAAAATTGAACTTACATACAGTACTTGAGTAAATGTACTTACTTACTTTCCACCACTGGGAGTGAGGTTTGTACCTGGTAGGAAGTCTCGGTGGTGAGTCTTCAGCTCTGCTCTCCCTCCAGCACTGGAAGCATTTCTCTAAACCCAGAGCTCATCGTGAACGTTGTAGGAGATGAAGGCATCGTAGCGCTGAGGAGACCCCCTCTTTCTTTCCTTGTAGGTCGGCTGCCACCTCAGGAAGCGTTGGGTGAAGGATGTGAGCAGAATTAGCACAGTTGCGCAAGTGCAATACATTTTAGCCTGGTTCCAGACGAATCTGCCTTTGCAAAATTGCATCGCACTTTAGCCCTTGGCAGATTAGGTCTGGCCCCCCCTCAATAGAGATTTCATTTCTCTCCCTCCGAAGTCTTGAGGGACCAATCAGGGCCCAGTATCCAAATATGGGCGGGCTTATCACCTTATTTGGAGCAATGATGTACAATCAGGAGACTCATTTTCAGTTTTTCACAACAAAGATGGACGCCGCCATAGCATCGGTAGTTATACGCGTTAGAATATATTTATTTTCTAAAAGACGAACAAACAAGCCCTTAAAGCTTTTGTTGGAAAGAAAGATGTGTTAAGAATAGTTTCATCTGGTTACCAGACTAAATACTATTTCAGCACCGGCGCTTGTGTGTGACGTAGCAGGAAGCACTGCTCTGATTGGTTTTAGGTCTAACCAATAGAGTCCGTTTGGATCTTTTTGTAACCGCCCCTTGGAAAAAAATCTATCGTTGATAGGGACCAAACTAATATCCACGCAGTGTGTCGTGTGATATTGTCTGGCCACGCGAGGCTAAATACATTTAGCAGATGAAGGTAGCGTCCATCCAACAGGAATGGTCAAAGTCAAAGACCAGAAACCTGGAGCCAGAGGATAGGCACAAGTGTAGCTGTGAGCAACAGCTACCAGCGTTTGCTTGTCGTTCAGCATCCACTGCTGAAAGTCATAATTAGAGCAATCGCTAGTGAAAAAGTTGTCACTCATATTGACGTATTTGAGAGCCGGGGGAAAATGAAACACAGAGACATTGATCACCGTCAACTCGTTCTGGCTCAGGTCCAGCCAAGAGAGTCGAGTCAGGTTGGCTCGTGCCAGGAAATCCAGGGACTTCAGTTTATTGTTGGAGAGATGGAGAATCTCTAGTTAGGGGATTGAGTATGACAGATTATTTCTCATTAAGATAAGAGTTTTCAGCTGTGCTGTGTATTTAAATATGCCTTGGTCTGGTTGTGCACTAAGGGCACGCTCAGCTGTAAATTGTTCCAAAGGTGCCATATCCAAGGGCAGGGAAAGAGTAGAGAACTGCAAGCCACCGCACCCATCTATTGCAAGGATCTTCAGTGACAGTAAATTAGGAGGAAAGTCCCAACACATTATGATATGTGCATTTATGTAATCGTCATCCAAGAATACACCAAAAGTTTCAAGTTTATTCAGAACAAAAGCGGTGCCGTCCAACTTCAACATTCCCTGTGATCCAATGTGTAAGTGAGTGAGCGATATCAGACTTCTAAAATTATTTTAAATTATTTTGAGAAAGAGTTTCTACTTAAATCCAATCATTCTAGTTTCCTTCGACCCATCTTGAACGATACGTTAATAATACTTTATTGTCAGCTCACACTGAAATTTGTCTAGCGACCCAGCAGCCATGTATGCAACACATACAGTACACACATTTGACATAACACAGAAGACAAAAACACAAATCACATGCATAAAACATAAAGACAAGAGCAATGTCCACCGCTTAGCCTACCCCTGTCAACATTAGCATACTGTTATTATATGTAGATGTACTGTATAGAGCCTCGTAAGTGGTTGTCCAACAATCTTTGAACAAATGTTCAGTTGCTGCAGCAGTTGTGACTTTAAGGCTACAGACAGACATCCATACCAGGTGGTATACAGTACAGATGAACACTCATAATAACAGAAGTGAAAAACAAAAGAAGAATCTGTCTGCTAGCACCAAAATATCTCAGACGGCGAAGGAAATAGATTATTTTCTTTGTCTTCTTACCCACTATGTATATGAACATACCTGGTTGATCTGTTCACTATGAATAGTAATTGGGGATCGGTGTAGGGGAGACTGGGGTCAAAAGTAACACTATGTACATTTTCCATAATTGCCAGACCCAAGGGGTCGGCCTACAGGAGGCTTTGTCGGTCGGTCGGTCTGTCCCTCTTTTCCTCTGCATACACGTCATGCGAAGTCCGGCCATTCAGATTTCAACCAGGGTCTGGCAGTGCTCCGAGGAGCACTTTCTCTAGTTTACAGAATACTTGAAATATACTAGTCATCTTTTGTTTTAAGAAACATATAGATGTGCCATAATTACTTATTTGAACCTTTTACTTTGAACTTGTGAACTGTGCTTCCAGCTGTAATGCTTTGTTTCAGAGGAAGTCCTGGAAGATTCTACAGTGACCATCACATTTTCCTGACTTTAACTTAAAAATGACGTGGGACATACAACCCCATATAACCCTTCACCTCTCTGGGATTTGAAGAAGGCAGTTATAAAACACAAACCCAAGAATATGCTAAGATTCCTCAGGAATTTTGCCCAGAAGCTGTTGTCTGGTTAAGTGGCTATGCATCATGTTTGCAGCAGGTCAAAGCAAAGGGGTGCTCTACCGAGTACTAAAGGCACATTTTCATAAAAGGATCATTTTGAGCCTGCAGTAGTCATACAATATTGCATCCTGTCCAACAGAAACTCATTTGGAACCATGCAGTCAGCTTCTGAAGACTTTTTAGTCAAAACAGTAATCAATAAAGCTTTGACTGGGAGCCCTATAAAAGATAGTCTGCAGACTTATATTTTGTATTTACCATGCAGTCAGCTCACATGGGCTTCCTATGTGGGACCATATTACTGAACCCACATTATTGGAAAAATATATATGATCCCAGTTCCAGCCCAATGGCCCATTCGTCAGCCAACATGGGCTTCATATGTGGAACCCATATTGGACTCACATACAATGTGTTCCCAGTTCCAACACCCATGCCCACATAGCTCATATTTATGAATCATATGGGACACATGGATACCCCAATAAAGTTTCATCCTTTTCTGGGGGCTTTGGGGTCTGAAAATCCAGTGTCTAGTACCCCTTATGGGTATGGTATGTTATGCCAATCAAATTCAGATGTTGGAAGTATAAATATCACGTTTGGGGACATTTCACACCTGTTAACATTGAAACGCGAAAGATAGATAATATTGGACATGCTTTGCTGGGAACAACAAAAATGAAATTGCAAAGAATAACAGATCCCTCTTAGCATATCTTAAAGTATCTTCAAACAAAAATAAATAAAGAAAAGTAAAAATCAACATAAACCATGGGGGTTTTAAAAATAATGGCAAAAGCCTTTCATCCCATTGGCTTTGGTTAGGCCACAGCACTGCCCACTGGAAGAAAATAAAATGTTAATTTTAAATACATTTCCAACAAAAAAGAAGAAACGACAGATTGACTTATAAGCTTCTGAGGGCTAAAGCAGTTCATTTGCAAGGTGATTACACCAAAAAAAAGGAAGAGGAAAAAAAAGAAGAAAAAAAAGTGCCTCAATATGGCAGACATCCTGGGGTTTCCATCTGTTATGACCAACCTTCATTGCCAACACATGGATTTGGCGATCATAATGCTTACTTCTCACATACAGGGACACATTCATCCCTGCGGCCTGGGTGGTAAAAACGTAGTAGAAATGACCCCATGACGTTTTCCAGTGTTGTTTCCCTTCTCCGTTGGTTCTCTTGCAGGGTTGAGTGTTGGGGGAGAGGAGGAGGGGCTAGGCAGAGTAAAACCCCACATTCCCCTTCAGCACAAAGATCCTTCACTTCTGAAAATAGGCCAGACCACGCCTTGCCACTCGGAACGAAATGTGGCCGTGGTAACCTCTCCCGCCCCGACCCCCTCATATCCCAACTCCCTCATCTCCCGACCCCATTCACTTCTCTCTGGAATAGGCTGTGTGCATAACTGTTATTCCCTTTTCTAGAAGGTGGCTTACCCATTTCCTGTTCCAGGTCAGTTTCCCACACCTCTGTTTGATTAGCTCAGCAGGATATTTGAACCGTAAATAGATAACATCTTCACAATGTGTCTCCAGGGAGTTGGAGAGGTTTGTTGCAGCTGTTTGGGATTCGTGCTTTCTGTCGCATTTTGGTTGGTGGAACAGATTCAGTCAGATGTGTTTTGAAGGTCACTCTTTCTCAATATCGGGGGCCGGGGACGAAGCAAGGTTGCGAATGGACCCGTACGGGTGTGTAACTCAGAGTGTACACGAGAGTCCTTTACAGTGTACTTCGCAGTGTACTTTACAGCTTAGATTGGTATCAAATTGGGGTCTCTGGCCTAATGCATATCAAACTAGGGGGTCTTCGGAATTCTAAAAGATTGAGAATTGCTGTTTCAGGTGGTCTTTAACCGCCTTCCTCGTCTTCGGTGTACTCCGACGGCTCTTCACCGGGCTTCAGCAGCCTTCCGACATAGTCATACTTTTCCTTGAACTGCATCTCCCACTCTCTCACGCTCTCCATCTGTGGACCGTTCAGGTCGGACAAGTCGTCGTACTTGTCCCACAGAGCGTCCTTTTCCAGACAGAAAGTCGCCAGGCCTCTCGACGCATCGCGGCCGGCGAAGATCCCGTACGGGCCGTCTCGTCCGTAGAACCGCTTGCCCGAGGTGACGTCGAAGACTTTCATGTTGACCGCCATTAGAATCCGGGGGTTTTGGACTCCGTCGTATTCACGGAGCTGCTCCAGGGTGAAATCGCGTCTCCTCATCTTGGGAAGGTTGGAGGCCTCGCTCCCCTGTGCGGCGTCCACACCGCCCTGCAGACGGATCCTCAGTTGCCGGTAGCCGACATAGAGAACCGCCACTGCGACAACTACAAAACCGATATTCAGCAGTAACATCTTTGATTCATAATAGAAGTCAATCGGGGGTTGGATTAGTATAAAAGCTCGCCCAAATTTGGAGTCGTACGTCACAGATAATCTAACTTACTGGCCTCTTCAAGTACGAAAAATCAGATCCCCGGCTGAACCAGCCAGAATGTCAATTATGTTGCTTGAAGGAAGAGCCTCAGAGAGTCTTGAAGGTCTCACGTGCAAGCCTTATGGGACCCACATAGGTGTTCAAATAGTGAAGATCGAACTGAATATCTTGCCAAAACCGCATTGCTTATATACTTGTCCAGTGACGTCGGCACGTGTCATCACGATGAGGTCATGATGAGTTATTCATGCCCAAATATGGACTTCCGGGTTAGATGTGCCCAACTATGATGTCAGACTGGCCTCCATGAAATCCTATCAGCAACAGCAGTTGGTTAACTCGGTGGTTCTCAACTTGTGGGTCGGGACCCCTAGAGGGGGTCCCCACATGATTTTGGGGGGTCCTCAGATGACAGTGACAATTTAAGGACTTTTAAGACCTTTTTAATACCTAAAAGAAAGAAAATAAAAAGATCAATACTGCATCAAGAAAACTGGTCAAACATTGGCCAAATTGTCAAATAACCCTATATTAAAATTGCCTAGAGCAGGGGTGGCAAACTCATTTTGGGGTGAGGGCCGGATTGGTCAAATGGTGACTTGATGGGGGCCGGAACCAGTTGCGGGCGCACATGCGCGCTCACACGCACTCAGACACTGCTACTAACTATGCATATCACTTAAAAAAAAAAAATGTATTAAGAAGAATAGCTACTTTAATTATTGACATTAAAAACAAACAATGCAATTTGTAATAAGGGTAGTAATAATAATAATAATAATAATAATAATAATAATAATAAACCATTTTAAGTAGAATAATTCAATTTGAAGTGGGTGGTTAAATAATTAGATTCATAGAACAACAGTGGTGTAAAGTAACTAATTATATTTACTCAAGTACTGTACCTAAGTAAAGATTTGACGTATTTTTACTTTACTACAGTATTTCCAATTTCCAGTACTTTTACTTCTATTCCACTACAGTTTGTCCAGTAGGCTATTCAGACCTCCAGGCAGCCTCCCCCCAGGCCGAAACCGAATACCGAATATAGGAAACACTTGGCCGAATGGCTGAAAATTATTATTTAAAAAATATGGTGGGTGATGGTGGGTGGGTGGACGTTACAAACGTAACATGCGGACCTGCAAGGTGCACTGTTGCTCCGAACCGCACAAAAACTTGGCACCAACACTGGTCAGGGGTCTCCCTTCAGAATAGCCACACATTTGTCAGGTGCTCTTAGACGGCCTTTAGGGACAAACTGTAATTGCTGTTAGGAAAATTAGATTTCAAGTCTAGAAGTTTAAGGAATGTGTCTGTAGAAAACTGCATAAATGGAGGAATTTAGAAGAGTAAAAAGCTCCTGTTTATATCCTGCTGTTTAAACATATAACTGCTTTAAGTTCAGTCACTGAAGCCACACAGTGGTATATAGACTATTATACTGTGTACTGTATATATACCGTATATTTTAATCATTAGTATGACTAAAGGTGTTAAGTTTTAGCTTAACTATGTCATTATAACCTTATTCAAAGAAAATGTGTTTACCAAGGAGGAGAGGAGATCATAGTGAGAGAGGCCCTGTCTTTCCCTCTCTCTCATTTACTCCCTTTTTGAAAGGAATGTTTCACTGAAAATACAGGCACTAGGGATGCCTCAAAAGTAATATTAGGTCATAACAATTGTATATTCTTGTTGTAATACTCTTATAGTAATATACTAAGAGCTTTAATATGGATATCAAAATGACATAAAATTACACAGCAGAAGTCAGAGTGTTAGTTCCCAGCGAGGAAATAGAAAACTAAAAATGCCATATACCTTGGCCAAATTATAATAGACAAAGGGTTCATAGACGCTTATCGCAATCAAAAGTAAGGGAGTGTAGGACCATCGAAGGGAGTTGAAGGAGTCCTGAGGCCTGTGACGGGGAAGGTGTGGAGTCAGCGTGAGAACTGCAGGAAGCCTCGTCCTCCGAAGCCAACATCAAGATCTAATTGATAATGTTTTTATGATGTAACGCTGGAATAGGGAAAGGATGCTTCAGTGCAGAAATATCGCCCTGTCTCTAGCATCATTACTCTGTGATGAGGGAGAGATTTTTGTATCCAGCGCGCTGTTATTTGATTGGTATTGTATCTTTAGTGTTTGTTTGATAATTCATTCTAATAGTTTCATAGGCTCAGAAATAATTGTAAACTTAGTTTAAGGATAATAAATGATTTGATCTTACAAATTGTAAATCTCCTGTCACTTTATTTAAGGGTGTTTAACGTCTCCCCATTTCACAGAACCTCTGAACTTGCACCTTGGTTATTTCTTAAGTATTTTAACTTTATCTCTTATGGTGTGAAGGTACAGATAAATCATTTCAATTGGTGACCCCGACGGCCCGTTCTGTTGGGGGGACGGCATCCTTGGCAGGTTGACCGCCTGAACATCATTTCAGCTGTCGGTCGCGACGTTGCTTTCTGGTCGGACAAACTTGCCTCCGGAGGTTTAAGTTATAAGGTTTGCTGAAACCTGCTTCGTCGAATTCAGTGATTGATCACTCTAACCTGAGTTTGTTTGACTGAGATAAGCAATTGTCGTAATCCCAAAGCATTGGAGATAAATTTAGCGATTGTAGGACATTGATGTATAACCAAATTTAGCGGTGTGAATGAATTGTCATTAAGCTGTGTGTTTTAACTGTGCAAAATCGGACTTGGGGAGTTTGAGGGAAGACTGTTATTTATGGGAAGAGACATTTACCAGGTAAACTCAGTTATTTTAACGCACTAGTGCAGCATTTACAGTGATCCAGTATCTTGTTGTCACACAAAGTGCGGTTAAACCGACAACTGCCGACATAAATCAGTTTACAGTATAGCTGCCGAGATAAACTGCCGAAATATAACAGATACCTGCCGCGATATTACAGTATTATAACTGCCGACATAAATCAGTTTACAGTATAGCTGCCGAGATAAACTGCCGAAATATAACAGATACCTGCCGCGATATTACAGTATTATAACTGCCGACATAAATCAGTTTACAGTATAGCTGCCGAGATAAACTGCCGAAATATAACAGATATAGTCTTGACATTTATTGTGTGGGTGGATTCCTCACATAGCGCGCCGCGCTATGTGAGTTTGTATTGGGGAAAAGCTGGGTGGTGTGTACTCGCGACAATCAATCAATTGTCGCATCTCTTCTGTCTATCTCTTTCTAGTTCACTGTTAAATCATTGTATAACATACTACAGTTCATTGCGCTAAGAAGTGTGTGCTATTTGTGCATTCTGGCTGCTCCTAGAGACTTTTACAATAAAAATTAGAAAGTTGGGAGGAAAAAGAAAAAAGGAAAGAAGTGTGTAGGACAACAAAAGCTTCTTAAAAAGTGTGAAGACGTTTTTTTGGAAACCCCTAAATAATTTTCCTACATAGTACGGTTTTGGGCGCTAGGAACTGTGTGTGTTTTATGTATTTTGGCCACTTATAGCGATTTGTAGAATAAACACTAAAACGTGCACGGCCGCTGCTTTCTCTGTGCGGCTGGTTGGCTTGTCATTGAAGATTAACGACATACTGCTTTGATCTGTGGTTTCCATACATTCAGTACTTTTGTTTGTGGTACTTTTAAAACATTTTGAGGCCAAGCCTGTTTGTACTTCTAAAGTTTATGCTCTAGGTTGGCTGTAGTACACCTCTTCATTGTGATAATTATACTTTTTGTTCACTACTGACATATACGCACACGCATGTAGACTCACAGTTAAGCCCCAGTAGTATATCACTTTAATCCTCGCACTGCCATTTGGAGGTTCACAAAAGGGAGAAGAGAGTACAGGATTTGGGTACTGGTGCCGCCCACACACACACAGGCAGAAAACTCCCCAGTAATAAATCACTGCTATAATGTGTTTAACTGAATAGTCTCATGTTTTATCTTATATAGATTGTAACGTGGGGGTTCATAAACATTGGCATTTTCAGTGAGAATCATAAGTGCCACATCCAGCCGTTTTGTTACAGATTACTGCGGAAGACCAGTTGTGTAAGAAATACTGTGCCATTCACTAGGGAGTGGTCAAACGCTGTTTGTACAGAAGTAATAGCAGTACCATAGTCCCCTGCTGTGTTAGATTCCTAAAAGAAAAAGGTGACATGGCGGAAATTGCTGAGCTGAAGAAAAGGCTTCTCAGATTACAAATACAACAAGTAGAACAGCAGCTTAGTACGACCAAAAAGAATGCCAAAAAGAATGTGCCTGCTCTTAACGTAGTGCCTACACAGCCTGTGATGCCGGTGGCACCCACACCCACCTCCGGACAGCCGGTACAGTCCACACACATGTTTTCATTTGAGCAAATGCAACAAATGTTGGAAATGCAACAAAATTGGGTACAACAGCGGAATAACACTTATCAGCAGGGGGACTATAGAAGAGGTTATAGGGGTCCCCGTGACATGTCCCAAGTCAGATGTTTTAACTGCAATGGTATGGGGCACTTCGCCCGTGATTGCATACAACCCAGAAGGGAGCAAACACACGGTGGTCAGAGCCAGCAAAATTTTTAGATGAGGCAGAATGGAACAGACCAGTTATAGGGGTGTTAAGGCAGGGGGAGGAAGGTTACAGGGTTAAGCAGGACCAGCATAGAAGGCAGAGAAAAGTGATTAGAAGAGAGTATGACAGAGTAGGAGAGAGGTCAGAGTGCATGCACGCACGGACACACACAACACACAGTTGCTTAAGTGGCAGTACACATACGAAACCATACGCACGACAACAGCATGTCACACACATGAAGCAAAACTTTTTGGGGAATAAATGTTAATAATGTTATAACTGCTAAACTGCCCCACTATAATAACTGCTATTTTTCAAAGTAAATAACCCGAATGCTGAGGATAATTGCGTTCACATCCGAGGGGTCCACGAGGTTTATGGTCTGGACAATTTGCCTTTTCACATGAAGTGACACTGTCTGCAGCTCTTGGACGTGATATTACAGGCGGGAAGGGGTCAGTCTATGCGACCTGGGATATAAACAATGCACATGCGACACGTGCAGGAGAAGGAACTGTATCGACTGGGCATTTGGGGGTGCTCTGGAAAACATAAACTGTTTACATGTGTACATTTGTCTTCTGGCAGGAGGAGGAGTGCTGCCACGTGACCATTTACCGAGCCACTGGAAGATGTCAAACCAGGCTCTCTGGCCCAAGCATGTGAAAGCAAATTTTCCTCTGGCAAGTTGGTAATTAAATTATTGAATGGCCAAAGTAGGGCAGAGTGCACCTTTAGTTGTATGTTTAGAAAAAAAACAAGAAAAAACACATTTTTTTTTTGTTTTTTAAGGGGGAGAGAGACAAGTAGCCTACTGATGTATTATGTTTTTAACATTAAAGTCCACAGAACAGAATGGAAAAACTCTCCTGCAACCACACTGTAGAATATGACCATTAGCAGATACATTGTTGTACAGAGAAAACTCACACTGTACACAACTATACACTGACTGGCACCCTGACCAAAGATTACAAGTGAGGTAGTAGTTAAAAAAGTAAAAGGAAGTGTGCATGTACGCTCAGGGTTTAGTGCACGATGAGTCAGCTAGATGGGAGGTCAAGTGAGTCAGCTAGATGGGAGGTCAAGTGGAGGTTATGAACAGACAGAGTAGTTTAGTTTAGTGTATTTCTATTAAAAGTTCAGAATTAAAAGAGTACTAAATCAACGGAGTATAGTATGGAATAGATTAGACGTGTTTAAATATTTCTTAAATGTTGGAAAGGAGTTTGAAGACTTAAATGGCATCTAGTAAGTTCAATAAGTAAGTGCGGAATGTGAGGTTTAGAAATATGACAAAAAGTGGAATTAAAATCCTATAAAATGGCCTTGTAGGGTAGGAGGGAATATCAGAAGTAATGAAATAAAATGTATAATAAGTATAAGGATTGGGTTGTTTACATTTTTAAATTTGAATATAAAAAGTAGGTTTGAAAACATGTACCTTATTAGCGATAATGAATAGTTAAAAAAAAGAGGTGCAGTGGGCTCATAACTATTTGAGTATGATATCATTCTAAAATATATATATCCTACTATAATTCTAGTAACCTCTGTCTGTCTTTAGTGGTGTCACAACCCGGTTCTCCTCACTGGCTGGACCAATTGCTCTGATTTTGCCCACAGTCATTGACCATTACCATCTGAACTTAACTGTGAAGCTCGTTTTTCAATTTCATCAAATCTCAGCTTCTTATTAGCGTTTATGTGTCAAACAATGTCGCCTCCCGGGTTGCCAGATCATGTGTGCATATCCCCCCACGGATATGCGTCGACCGGGTATGGTCTAGTATATATAATAATAATAAAAAATAAGAACGAGGAATGTTGTTAACAAGTGGCAGATGGCGCAGCGTATGTTTAGTTGAGAGTGAATACAGGCTAAAAATAATTTAGTCAGATATGATGGAGGTGTAGCAGCCCAAAACAATATTACAATAGTGTCAGTAATTCAAAGGTGGGGGGGAGCATTGCGATTGTATTAACTGTTGTACAGTCATCTGTTAACTTAAGTGACTGATCATTCCCCAGTTGAACTAACCACAGATCGAAAAAGTCACAAACCAGCGATTTTCAGGTCTAAAAGGGGGACGCCCCTGAATAATAAAAATGTGTAGAAAATGTATTACAAAGTTTACGGAACCTAATTGCATTGAGGGCCTCTATTTTTAACAGACACAGGAAACGGACAGGAGACCTACCCAGAAGCCCAGCAATATTCTGTGTTTGATGTATTTGCTTTATGAAATGCTTGATTTATTTACCAGGTCGGCCTACAGGAGGTTTTGTCTGTCTGTCTGTCTGTCTGTCTGTCTGTCTGTCTGTCTGTCTGTCTATCTTTTTCTTCCCCAGCCAGTCAGCAAAGGGGGACACTGGGGCAGTTTGGGTCTTTTGGGGTTCTGGCTGTTCGCAGTGGCATGGGAGTATGTGTGCTTTAATTACAATTTTTTTTCATTGCAGTACCAACAGACCTTTGACCTGCTTACTGTAAAAGCAGGGGGGAATGTGTACGGTGTTGCTTAACCACTTTTTAATTCCAGATGTGTCTACTAACGTAACCTCTCTATTAGCTCACTCCAAGGCCGTTCTTGACTCATTGACCCCACCACCAGAAGGCTACGACCCCTGGGGTTGGTTCTCCTCATGGGGCTCTTCCTGGATGGTTTGGGTGGCCAGTGGGATACTTCCCATTCGTATCCACTGTTGTGTAAACCACTCACTAGCTAGCATCCCCTCACATGACTCCACTGCCCGACAACTTGCTCTGACTAAGGTATCGACCTATGACTCTGACTTTGATCCAGCCAACCTTAGAGGGTTGCCTAGAGACTTGAGAAGCCTCATACCACATGACGGACAGTACATATACAGACCCATAATGACGTGCATGACATTTATCCTAGCCCAGACACACATGACGACCCATTTGCAACTTGTGACATAACACTGTAAATCTAGGTGGACTAGGTCCTTCTAATTTCCCTTTTTAGATTACACCTTCCAAAGGGAAGGTGTAAAAGGGGGACTGTTAGGAAAATTAGATTTCAAGTCTAGAAGTTTAAGGAATGTGTCTGTAGAAAACTGCATAAATGGAGGAATTTAGAAGAGTAAAAAGCTCCTGTTTATATCCTGCTGTTTAAACATATAACTGCTTTAAGTTCAGTCACTGAAGCCACACAGTGGTATATAGACTATTATACTGTGTACTGTATATATACCGTATATTTTAATCATTAGTATGACTAAAGGTGTTAAGTTTTAGCTTAACTATGTCATTATAACCTTATTCAAAGAAAATGTGTTTACCAAGGAGGAGAGGAGATCATAGTGAGAGAGGCCCTGTCTTTCCCTCTCTCTCATTTACTCCCTTTTTGAAAGGAATGTTTCACTGAAAATACAGGCACTAGGGATGCCTCAAAAGTAATATTAGGTCATAACAATTGTATATTCTTGTTGTAATACTCTTATAGTAATATACTAAGAGCTTTAATATGGATATCAAAATGACATAAAATTACACAGCAGAAGTCAGAGTGTTAGTTCCCAGCGAGGAAATAGAAAACTAAAAATGCCATATACCTTGGCCAAATTATAATAGACAAAGGGTTCATAGACGCTTATCGCAATCAAAAGTAAGGGAGTGTAGGACCATCGAAGGGAGTTGAAGGAGTCCTGAGGCCTGTGACGGGGAAGGTGTGGAGTCAGCGTGAGAACTGCAGGAAGCCTCGTCCTCCGAAGCCAACATCAAGATCTAATTGATAATGTTTTTATGATGTAACGCTGGAATAGGGAAAGGATGCTTCAGTGCAGAAATATCGCCCTGTCTCTAGCATCATTACTCTGTGATGAGGGAGAGATTTTTGTATCCAGCGCGCTGTTATTTGATTGGTATTGTATCTTTAGTGTTTGTTTGATAATTCATTCTAATAGTTTCATAGGCTCAGAAATAATTGTAAACTTAGTTTAAGGATAATAAATGATTTGATCTTACAAATTGTAAATCTCCTGTCACTTTATTTAAGGGTGTTTAACGTCTCCCCATTTCACAGAACCTCTGAACTTGCACCTTGGTTATTTCTTAAGTATTTTAACTTTATCTCTTATGGTGTGAAGGTACAGATAAATCATTTCATTGCTTAAGCTCTCTGTTCCTATTGGCTGGGCTTTAAACAGCCATAACTCCAGTTCCCAGTATGTTAAATGCTTAAAAATATGTAGGTGGTCTTACGGGACAGGCTTTAATTGCTGAAGCCCCACCCGCTCTGATTTCATACTGGCTGGGATTTAAACAGTCATAACTCCAGTTCCCAGAATGCTACAGGCTCCAAACTTGGTGGGTGGTCCCACAGACATCCTATTTAATCAAAAATTACCACTTTCTGGTTTTCCTTCCTACTTCCGGTTTGTCAGATTGCCTTGAAACTTCACCCACACACTCTCTGAGGGGAGTGCAATGTGGAGTTCAATGGTGCAACCTGGAAGTGATATGTCCACTTCCGGTTTTACCAGGTAGTGGTCATAGACCCCTACCTCCCGAACACAAGGTCGCACAGGTATGACAGTGAACCTGGGTGCTGAAAGTGCATCACTGCTTTGTTATAGCAGTGTTTAACACTTCAAATGGCCATACTTTGGTGTCCATTGCTCTTATCAGCGCAACATAGGACTAGGTTTGAAGGCCGCATAGCGTCCTGAAAATCTGGTTTAAGAAAGAGGCAAACATTTCAAAAAAAGATGATCTACAAGCCCAGTGTTGTGCCTGAACGCGTTCAATGAACGATCGTTCATGAACTCGTTCATATTTTGGGCGAACGTGAACTGAACGTACTGTATATCCGCTAGATGAACGTTATCGTGAACGCGTTCATTCTGGCGTTTGTGAACGGCGTTCTCTCACAGTTTAACTTCGTTCAAGAGTGTCCCAAATTTCCAAGGTTACATCGGTTTGTCATGTTGTATTTCATCCTATTCTGTGTTTCCGAGGCGTCTTGAACGCAACATCAGCCAAAAAAAGAGAAAAGCAAGGCGGTGTCTAAACATTCATCTGCGCAGCGCGGAGTCCGACTCCGAGTGAACAGTCTCATTGCAGCGACAGCTAGTGAGCAGCACAGACAGTTACGGCCACTCGGCCAGGGCGAAGAGCTGACACTTTATCCGCTCTGCGAAGCTTATTTCCCCGCCACAAGCATTTGGAAGTTGACTTGTGTCTCTTCCAAAGTATCGGTGTTGTTTCCTTGGCTTCACTGCCGACAAAATTAACTTGAAGCTGGGCTGAATTAATAAGTAAACACCGCGGAACGGCGAGATGAGTTTGGGATGTCACAACAACATGTCCGTGGCTGATGAGTCGTAGCACCGTAGCCTACAGCCGACTTTAGGACGGTAGCCCCGGCCCCCGAACCTCTGAATGAACGTATTGTAGTCTGGACGTCCAACCCGACTTTATTTTGGGATTAAAAGTGGACTTCTGCACCTGGCTTTTGATGTTAACAGTGTCATACACTCACTTTGACAAGCCCCCAGCCGCCCCCCCCAAGATTAATGAAAATCTTTAGAAAATAGCAGATCTACAAGCTCACTGTGTTGCACCGTGACCTGTTGTGAGCTTGTAGATCGGCTATTTTCCAATATCCAAAACTTAAATAGGGCTGAAGTGATACATGTATTTGTAAAATCTACAAAGTAACTAGTAACTCAAGTTTTCAAATAATTAAAAATAAGTACAATATTTTCCTCTGAGATGTAGAGTAGAAGTAAGTAAGTACTGAAAACTGCTAATACTCTAGTAAAGTAAAAGTACCTCAAAATTGTACTTAAGTACAGTACTTGAATAAATGTGCTTAGTTACTTTACACCACTGGAAATAATAAATATAGGGTGCTTTGTGTATGTACACCAGAGAGGATATAATGTATAAGAAAATTAAATAAATAACATTGGTTTTATAATGTATTGGATAAATAATAAAAGTATAGTAATAATAATAAATAATATATTTGGATGCATCCTGCTCCATATACAATACAATGCACTGCTTTTCAGTTCATCATTCAAGTTTGAGACAATAAAAAATATGCGATTAATATGCGATTAATCGCGCGATTAACTACACAAATCATACGATTAATCGCGATTAAAAATTTTAATCGCCTGACAGCACTAATATATATTGAAAAAAAAGAACGAAAAAGAACTGAACTAGTTCATTTTTTGAACCATGAACTTTAGTTCAAAATTTTGAATTATGAACTGAACTTTGAACTAGTTCATTTTAAAATTTGTGAACTGAACTTTGAACTAGTTCATATTTTAAGTGAACTTTCCCAACACTGTACAAGCCCACAACACCTCACGTTGTGAGGCGTTGCGAGGAGCTGGGAGCGTGTAGATCTTCTATTTTTTTTTTTTTTATCTGTGGAGTCAAACAAAATGTCATGCCTGAACTCCTACAATTCCAAATGCTTATCAGGGTCCCCAGTTCAAATATGATTATTGTGGGGGGTCTAAGGCCTGGAAAGGTTGAAAACCACTGATATAGAGATACAAATGTCAACATATAAGGGTCTGTGGCACAACACATATCAAACTGGGGGTCCTTGATACTGAGAAAAGGTTGACAATTGCGGAACTAAACTATACTGGAACCCCAATCCACATTGTAAAATCCTCTGTGTTTATTTAACTCTTGAGAATCTACGAATAAAACCGAATGGACCCTCCTTTTTGACCGCTAGTGGTCCCTGAGCCTGACGTGGAAAGACAGTGGCTTAACCGTGAAGACATCACATTATAGACATATTTTGCCTATTAATCACTCACTCTGCGATTACTTAAAGGTAGATTAACACGATGGTTAACTTGAAAAAGTGATGACACAGATCACTGTATCAGAACGGCCCGGGAGCTGAGTGGATCCACGACAGCCACGGATTATGCGATAAACAAGTGTTTTTATTGTTGTAGCCTAAGTATGTATCTTGTTTTTGTTTTGTTTTTTTTATTTTTGTTTTATTCATGAGGCATCCATGTATACTGGCATACTTGTATTGCTGTTATATTGCTAATATGACGAATAAAAACTATTGATAACAAAAACAAATATTATGTTGTGTTGCTAACTTGCTGAATACAGTGGATTCATGTTTTGAATCCTTATGGGTCTGGGATGTTATTGTGTACAACAACTGTGCAATGGCAGGCTAGCTGCAGCAGGCTAACTGGCCAAGACAGACCCATCTAATGCATCACAGAACATACATTAATCCCTAATCAGTGACTGCAATAACAACCCGATTTAATATTTCATATGATTTTAAATATATTAAGCATAGTTTCTTATATAACAGTCTGAGGAAAAGAGCTCTGAACACCTGGGTACGGAAGCTAGCTCGTTAACATTTTACTATTTATTACGCTATTTTATCTGTACCGTTATTTAACATGAAAATGCAACGCTTGTGGTCATGGGTCATGGAGTGTTTTAGTCAATATATTGGATTATTCTGTACATCCATCTGTGTGTAAAACACACACACACACACACACACACACACACACACACACACACACACACACACACACACACACACACACACACACACACTGTGTGTTAGCCTGGTTCCAGACGAATCTGCCTTTGCAAAATCGCATCGCACTTTTAGCCCTCGGCAGATTACGTCTGGGATTGCACAGGGAGTTGAGCTGCCCCAGTCGCTGCGTTTCCGAACCAATCAGCGGATGCTAGGGGCGGGATCATCCAATCACCTGCCTAGTAGCTTGAAAAAAAAGAAAAAACGTCTGTCATCGATTCTGCCTACGGAGTCTCAGACGGAGGTACGCTGTGAAACGAAAGTGTATCGCAAGCTTCTTCCATTTGACGGTGTCAGGTTAACTGTGTGTAACACTGTGACTACACAGTGTGACACTATAAGGACACTAACATAATCCACTATTTACCAGGGGAATGGGATTATTAATGTATTTATATACCCATTTAGAATGGGTATATATTAACAAAAGCTTGTGACTAAATAGTAATTGGACGCATTGGAACAAATGCTTCTTTTTTCTGCATGTCGTTAAAAGTAACGGTTTTGGAGTTACAAGGTTTTCCAAGCGACAGCGAAGATGAGAGATTCCATATGAATCAGAACCTTTGTGATTGGACATCCTTGATCCGTTCCCTAGGGACCAACCTCCATGGGGGTGGGGAAAAAAATAGATGGAACCTTTTATCATGATAGCTTTGTTCATGTTTTGTACTTACACATTGAAATACCCAGTCCCACTCCATCTTTAAACATTAATACGTTCTGTAATGTGTGCGGCAGGGGGACAAAAGTATGCGTTAACCCACACAAAACCCAGCGTCCCATATTCTGTGGCGAAGATTCTGTGAAAATAGGGGCGACGAAAAAACAATGTTGCAATTGATCCAATGTAGTCATTATTTAGTCACAGGCTCTTGTAAATAACATGAGTATTACAATGATACTATAATCATACTAATAACTAATAATTCTCTCTCTCTCTCTCTCTCTCTCTCTCTCTCTCTCTCAGTGACTAGCTGTGTGTGTGTGTGTGTGTGTGTGTGTGTGTGTGTGTGTGTGTGTGTGTGTGTGTGTGTGTGTGTGTCTCTCTCTCTCTCTCTCTCTCTCTCTCTCTCTCTCTCTCTCTCTCTCTCTCTCTCTCTCTCTCTCAGTGACTAGCTGTGTGTCTCTCTCTCTCTCTCTCTCTCTCTCTCTCTCTCTCTCTCTCTCTCTCTCTCTCTCTCTCTCTCTCTCTCTCTCTCCTCCCTCCCTCTCTCTCTCTCTCAGTGTCTGTATCTCTCTCAGAGACTAGCTCTCTCTCTCTCTCTCTCTCTCTCTCTCTGTCTCTCTCTCTCTCTCTCTCTCTCTCTCTCTCTCTCTCTCTCTCTCTCTCTCTCTCCTGCTTTGCATAACAAACAAGGCTTCTGAACTCTTAGATGTGATGTGCTTAACTAGTCCCCTTAGTGGGAATGGTAAATGGTCAGATTGCATACATTTCCTACTTCCTCTGTCCTTAATTGCCCCCCCCCCCTTTTTTTTTAGGGTACCATGCTTTTGATCTCTCTCTCTCTCCAACTCCTCTGTTCAGTGGAGTCAGGAAGGGAGGGAGGGAGGGAGGCAAGAAGGAGAATTCACGCCGCTCTCTAAAGAGCTATCTGGTTTTGATAGCACAAGAACTCACACACGCACACACACACACACACGCACACACACACACACACACACACACACACACACACACACACACACACACACACACACACACACACACACACACACACACACACACACACACACACACACACACACACGTGTGCGCGCTCACACAGCCAAACGCACGCACGCACACACACACGCACGCACGCACGCACGCACGCACGCACGCACGCACGCACGCACGCACGCACGCACGCACGCACGCACACACACACACACACACACACACACACACACACACACACACACACACACACACACACACACACACGGATGACCCGTGCTTGCAAATGGACACACGTGTACAGACGTGCAAATGTGCACATACACTCCTACATCAGCATGTGCACATGAAAACCCTGCGTGCGCTCTTTGTTGTAACGAGCGCAGAATGGCACGTGTGTTACATCACTCAAACGTTACATCTCTTCCTTTCATATGCAAATCATGGACCAATCATGCTGGGCCCCAGGGACCCCCCGGTGGTCCGTCGAGAGGAGTTTAAGGGTCTGTAACTCAGAGAGTGTACGATAGAGCTGGGATCGGGCCAAATGTTTCTGTCCGACCACAGCATAGTGCCCGAGACCGACCAGTGGTGGAAAATAACTAAGTACTTTTACTTAAGTACTGTACTTAAGTACAATTTTGAGGTATTTGTACTTCACTTGAGTATTTCCAATTTCCAATACTTTTACTCCACTACATCTCAGAGGCAACTATTGTACTTTTACTCCACTACAATTATTTGAAAACTTCAGTAACTTGTTACTTTGAAGATTTTTTTTACTATTATTACAAAACATACATTAAATATGTTGTGTATTTGAGTAGTAAACTGCGTGTTATCAGGCCTAGCTGGTTGTAATAAAGTAGAGGAGAAGAGACGTCCGGACCAGGTTCCACATCATTCATTTATTCCATAATAAACAAACAACAGCATCATAGCAACAGCAGAAGGAGCTGAAGCCCCCCCCCAGCCTCACGGCGTGTGAGACAGTACCCTCTAACTAGTCACTTACAGTCACTCTTATACATTGTCGCTCACATTAGAATACAGGCGGGTGGGGGTCAGTGAGAGCCCCCACCAGTTGATCAAGGAGATCTTTGAACATTGGCTGACCTGATTAGCAACTGCATGTCAGGAACAACCACTTCAGCCCTATATACATTTCGGCCATTTGAAAATAGCCGATCTACGAGCTCACAATGCGTCGCATCGCGATGCATTGTGAGCTTGTACATCTGCTATTTTCAAATGATTTCTGCACATTTGAAAACTTGAAATTCCAAAAACTTGGACATTCTGCATAATGAGTACTTTTACTTTTGGTACTTTACGTACATTTTGATACCAATACTTTTGTACTTTTACCCAAGTAAAATTTGAATTCCGGACTTTTACTTGTAACAGAGTATTTCTAAATTGCAGTATTGATACTTTTACTTTAGTAAAACATTTTTTTTTCTAAAAAAAAATTATCCCACGATTTTGTAACCCTATTTTTTACACCCAGTGCCAATTGTCTATGTAATCCTGGGCACTACCTTCCCTCTGCCAACCTAGGGAGGCCAGGGCCGAGCTCATGCCTCCTTCAATGCATGAGAGCCAACTGACCTTCTTGTCACCTGACAGGGGAGAGTTTCCCTGGTTGGACGTAGCGCGTGGAAGGAACACGTTATTCCAACCAGTTCCCTTCCCCTCCATCAGGCGCCCCGGCTGATCAGGGGGAGGCAGTATAGTGACCAGGATTACCACATGTTTTTGTGAGGGTACCTACCTTCTAGCTGTGAGGCGACAGCACTACCGACTGTGCCACCGTGCCCCCTACTTTAGTAAAACATTTGAGTACTTTTTCCACCACTGAGACCGACTAGGATCTGACCATTAATTATTAATATTCGTCCGACCCGAGCCTGAGCCAACGCAATTATTATTACAATTAATGTTAATGTCACAGCATGCCTGTTTACCCCAATTGAACTTGTGGGGGCTTGAAAATTATCATGAAAAGGCATCGTTTTTGGTAGATTGTTACAGACTATACATGCTGTTATCATAATAACAAATGTATAGTCTATAACCGAAAGTTTGATGAAATACATTGCAGTGGATGGAGCCGGCTGGACCAGCTCATGTACAAAAATTATTTCTGAACGATTGCGAACTTTGTCATATAATCGGTTCAGGAATATAAAAGAAGACATATCACATGTTGTTTTCTAATCACTTGCTTTTTGATGTGCATGGCACATCATTTTTATTGAGGCATCTGCCCCAAGTTCTCCCACACAACTATCCTTCTCCGTTCTCTACACTGGCTCCCCGTAGCAGCTCGGATCCAGTTTAAAACCCTGGTGCTAGCCTATAGGGCAGTGAAAGGAACAGCTCCTTCCTACCTCCGGGCTATGGTTGATGCCTACACCCCTGCCCGACCACTTCGGTCTGCCACCTCGGGGCGACTGATTGCCTCGTCACTCAAGGGTCCTTCTGGTCGATCGACACGGTCACAACTTTTTTCTGTTCTGGCCCCACAGTGGTGGAATGAACTTCCCACTGAAGTCAGGACAGCAGAGTCACTGCCCATCTTTCGCCGCAGGCTGAAAACCCACCTCTTCAGGAAACACTACCCTTCCTCTTTGTCTGGCTTACTTGTTGTTAACTAGTTGTACAAACTCTTGTTTTACTGTTGTACTGTTTTATTGGATCTTGTTTAGTCGATACACTTTTTGTATTAGCTCGTGCTCATCTGATTTTGCTATTTTGTCTCATCTGTTTAAGAAAGTAGGTAGCTGATATATAGCACTTTTACCTTAGCGCTAGGTATACTCTTGGTTGCTTGTTTTTGCAGGAAATGCACTTAAGACTTCTGGTGATTAGTAGTTTCGTTCCCTACCTATGTTGAATGCACTTATTGTAAGTCGCTTTGCATAAAAGCGTCTGCTAAATGACTGTAATGTAATGTAATGTAATGTAATGCATCTAAATCGTTTCTGTCTCAGAGGTTTCGCAAGATTTGGCTGCTAGACAGGAAATGTTGGCCATTCAGAAACATAGGCCTACTGTGTGCTCTTTAGATACCTCTATAAAATTATACAGTGTACAGTGGACACCTGTTCACCTTTGCCTGGCAGTCTCTGAAAGTTACCTATCATTACCCACCATATCCTTAGGTTGTGAAAGGTTGGGGGTGTGGTTATCCTTGGGGGCGTGTTTTGACATTTTCATTGTTGTAATACAGTAGGTGGACAGTAGGTGGCAGAAGAGAGCTAAAATGTTTAAAGAGGAAAGCAAATAGTCTAGACTACTCTAGGCTTGTGTCTTGTCATGTCATTATAGGCAGGGTTGGGAGGGTAAGGAATCCCCTACATTTACAAGTTACTTGCTAAAAAATGTAGTCAGTAACGTAATCCTGTTTACTCCATTTAAAAAGTAACTACTAGATACTTTCAGTTACTTTTGGATTACTTCTAAGCAAAACTCTATTTAATTAGATAATACAAGTTTTACCATTGATAGAGAAGAATGTTGAGCCTATGAAATTAAGATAAGTATAACAGAAATATGGTTAAGGTCATTTAATTGTTAAGAATTTGACTTCTCTGAACAGTTACATTACTGTAGAGTCATTGTGTCAACATAACAGATCATAATAAAATGCATCTTGACCTACAGTACCATTTTGATTGTTTGACAACCAACACTAGCTCATTTTAAATAACACAACCGTCCCTATGGGATCTAAACTCCATCCATGTGTGGTCAAAGTGGCAAATAAAATCTCTTTTTGACATTCCTGGCTGACACTCATTTAGCATGGCATGACATTTATACCGTAGGCTACTCTTTAAATAGAAATCCTCATTTTATTTGACCTTTACAAAAAAGAAATAAAACCTAATAAAATGCATATCCTTTAATAAAAAGACACTAAAAGCCTTTAGTTTACAGCCTATATTCCCTAAGGCTATACAAAGGCTAGATCAAGTAAATAGAATAGACAGGTTAGCATGCCTTTACAGCCTCTGTTCCCTTCCCTAAGGCTATACATATAGGCTAGATAAAATACATAAAATTACAGGCACAGCCTTTATTCCCTAGAGGCTATACATAGGCTAGATAAAATAAATAGAATTACAGGCACAGCCTATATTCCCTAAGGCTATACATAGGCTAGATCAAATAAATAAAATTACAGGCACAAACTATATTCCATATAGGCTATACATAGGCTAGATAAAATAAATAAAATTACAGGCACAGACTATATTCCCTAAGGCTATACATAGGCTAGATAAAATAAATAAAATTACAGGCACAGACTATATTCCCTAAGGCTATACATAGACTAGATAAAATAAATAGAATATACCAAGTTACTATCAGAACCTAGTAACAATCAGAACCAAAGAAAGACACTTTAATAGATTATAGTCCCTTTAACCAAACCATCTGATCAGTTTATGGTTAAGAGTAAAGGCTTTTATGCAGGAACATCACTGCAAAGAGGACGAAAAAGAGAGCCACGAATAACATCTGAAAGAGAGTCAATCAAAAGTAAGCTGTGGGCAGTGCACAGTGCTGTATTTCCGAACGCACCCTTTCTGAAGTTGCTTGTAAATAATGGTAGAATGGTTGTGAGCTTGTAGATCGTCTATTTTCAAATAGCCAACATATATAAATATGCACATTGTTTAATGGACGACATATATAGCTTTGAAGTGCTCATGTGGCCTTTTATAGTCGCTTCTTTTGGGCTTGTTTTCATAGACCTGGTTGCTTATTTCTCTCACAAAGTCTGGAGAGAGAGAGAGAGAGAGAGAGAGAGAGAGAGAGAGAGAGAGAGAGGAGCTGTGTGATCAACAAACACAACAGATCTTCAAGCTGCAATGCTCATGGGAGAGACACATTGTTAGCTTGTAGATCTTGTTATGACCTGATGAGATCAGACATCCCCCTCCTCCACCCCACCCCCCTTCTCAACCCCCTCCCCCACCTCGCCCTCCTGCAGACCCCCCAGACACACTAACAAGAGAGAGAGAGAGGGAGAGAGAGAGGCATCACTACCAGGGGGGTCCTTGGGAGTGTTCCAGGGGGTCCCCAGCAGCTTAACCTTCTCTCCTGTCCATCCCATCGCGCAGCGTTGGAGAGGTCCTAATGACCTCTCCATATGGAATGGAATGGATTTTTTTTTTTTGCTAAGAGGCGTGTGAAGAGGTTCAATTACGTGACTCTCACTCTCAAAGGGTGAGACTTGGCAGCGGGCTCCTGACAAGTAATACTCTGTCTCAAATTGGTCCATGTTCATTGAAGATGTGCGTTGTTGTGCCGTGCGCGGTTTCAATTGTGTATATACTTCGTTTGGCGGGCGGTATTGTGCACCAAAAATAGGTCGCACGGACTGACACAAAGAGATCCATAATCCATAAGTGCGTATAGCGCCTCCCCGAACAAGACTTCATTCAGATTTCTCCGTAATTCACACAAGTATGTTTGTAAATAGCAAGTTGTGACAGTTAAGTTATATCACTAGGCACCAGCAGATCAAAGAATAGTCTACAATTCGAAACGTAAGTGACAGATTTTGGCTGAATTAACTCGCTTTGCGACTCGAGCCCATCTCTCTCGCAGTGGTGTAAAGCAGGGACGTGCTGGCCACTGGGAAATTCGGGAAAATTCCAGAACGGCCGCGCCATTCTTACGGGCCGCCAGACGGCCGGTGGGCCACCCAAGACAACTGCAGCATGTTTTTGTTTTTTTATTGAAAAATTTCGGAAAATCCCAGAGCTGAATTTTGGTCCCAGCACGCCCCTGGTGTAAAGTAACTAAGTACATTTACTCAAGTACTGTCGGCCTACTTAAGTACAACGTTGAGGTAATTTTACTTTACTGAAGTATTTCCAATTTTCAATACTTTGAACTACTCCACTATCTCAGTGGCAAATATTGTACTTTTTACTCCACTATAATTATTTGAAAACTTTAGTTAGTAGCCAACTTTGTAGATGTTGGTTATTATCACAAAACACACTTCCGCCCTATCTACATTTCGGCCATTTGAAAATAGCCGATCTACAAGCTCACAGCCCCTGCCTCCTGATTCCTGAAGAAGAACTGTGGCTGTTTTAGATTGTTGAAAAAGCCACAATATTAGTTAAACTCATTAACCACTTCAGCCTTATATAAACGTGGTCTATTTTAAAAATAGCAGAACTAAGCTACATGTTGTGAGCTTGTAGATCTGCTATTTTCAATTTTGACATAACATCTACAAAAGTAGCAGATCTACAAGCTGTGCATGTGTGTAGGCCTACTTTCTGTGCGAACTGTTAATAAACTATTCAATCAAACTATCTGTGTGTGTGTGTCTGTGTGCCTCTTATTATTAAAGATAAGCTCTATGGACGTGTTTAATCTTGTGCCATTATAGCCTACTGTAAGCAGCTCTAAATCCACGCTCATCAGCAACCAACACATTACACGTTAATTTACATGTAAGGTCACAACATGTTTTGTTTATAAAGTACCGCCATGTCCATTGACGTCATTATTTATCTCATGGGTAAATGACATGGATGGAGGTCATTAGTTTCCAAAGTGCTTCCAATCTGTGTGTGTGTGTCTGTGCGCTCAGAAACGTTTGATGGTGGAAAGTAACTAAGTACTTTTATTCCATCCCCCCCTTGGCTGATTGAGACGGTGGACAAACTCGTTCTGGGAGAACAATGGCTATCATGGCCACGGTCATTACCTGCCTGTAGTCCAGGGGCCAACACTGATATTTTCACAAATTGGTACCACCTGAGGTGGCCGTAAAGTTTTTGTATTTTTGTATTCCTACATGTCTCTAGTTTATATTTTGGTATGATACATCTTCCAATTCAGTAGCTTAATGGCAGTTATCACTACCTACCGGCTAATGTACCCGGTAGGAGACACAAAGTAGAATCTTTGTGTCTCCTACCGGAAATACACCCGGGCATCAAATTATTGCGACAAAAAACAAAATATATCCATGTATTAAAGGCTTCATGGGGTGTGCAATTGATAACTTCTCAGATTTTTGGTGTTTGCAAAAAGACTGCTTTCCATAAGCTTGTAAAAGTTGACCCTCCTTCGGTCTAGGGTGGTCATAGCTGAATGGAGAGTCCCCCTGGGAAACTTAAAGGAGGAGTTCACCCAAAAAATGATTTATTTTCTATCAATTGCACACCCCATGAAGCCTTGAATACATGGATATATTTTGTTTTTTGTCTGAATAATTTGATGCCCGGGTGTATTTCCGGTAGGAGACACAAAGATTCTACTTTGTGTCTCCTACCGGATACATTAGCCGGTTTAGAGTGATTACTGTCATTAAGCTACTGAAATGGAAGATGTATCATACCAAAATATAAACTAGAGACATGTAGGAATACAGAAATACCAAAAATGTACGGCCACCTTAGGTGGTACCAAAATCTGCCTTGGCCCCTGGACTACTGGCCATGAAGACCAGAGAGCCGACTGAATGTGTGTCGCTAACAGTGCTGCCATGTCTGCTTATTATAAGCGACCTTGTTTTAAATTAAGTTGTTAAGTTGCTTGTAAATATTGGTAGTTGTGGGTTGCTTTTTTATTTTGATGTGATCTTGTAAATCGGCTATTTTCAAATAGCCCGATGCCTATAGGTTTAAAGTACTCGTGTTGGCCTACTGTATAATAGCGGTAACCAGACATTTCGCCCTAAATCCATTTCGCCCGTGTTTTTGAGCGGACATTTCGCCCACCCCCAGACATTTCGCCCAGACATTTCGCCCACCCCAGACGTTTTTCCCAGACATTTCGCCCACCCCTTGACATTTCGCCCAGACATTTCGCCCGACATTCATTATAAATATATAATCAATCAGTTGTGCGAGATTCATTATAAATGGCTTTATTTAAGAGGGGAATTTTCAGTCATCCGCGGACTACTTTTTTTTGCCGATAAAGTATAGTTTTGGACCATGACGGAGGCGCGCCGACTCAGCAGACCTTGAGGCTGAGGAGTTGCGCCCGAGCGCCTCCAGGCGCGAGTGCCCGCAACGACCAGCCGATGGTCCTGCTAGTCGACTACGCGCCGTCCGAGTTATGTACCGATAGGGACAGAATCGTAAATATTTTTCGTGGGGACTGCGTTTGCCCCACTGACTGCACTGACACACACACAAACACACACACACACACACACACACACACACACACACACACACACACACACACACACACACACACACACACACACAGAGAGAGAGAGAGCTTTTATCTAACCCTAACCCTCTCTCATTCTCGCACACAAACGGCCAGCTAGCTTCACTATCTATGGGCGAAATGTCTGGGCGAAATGTCCACGAAAATGGGCGAAATGTCTGGGCGAAATGTCCGAACTGCGGAATGGGCGAAATGACTGGTATTCTATAATAGCCACTTCTTTTGGGCTTGTTTTCATAGACCTGTTCGCTTTTTTCTCTCGCAAAATATGGCAACTTTGGTCGCGACTGAGAGAGAGAAAAATAATATCCTCTGTGGAAGTGTTTGTGCGCCTCTCCCTGTGAAAATTATGTTTGTCATTTGCATTCTATGCAGTCCATCTTCTGTGGACTTAAATAAAAAAAAAGAAAGAGGCTTGTGTCTTGTTATGTCATTATACATTATAGAAGGTATATGGCTATTTATGAATTGATTAATTTAAGTAAATGCATTGATTCATTGTAGGCCTACAGTGTTGCAAAAATGTTTAATCATAAGGGAAATCTTAAGATGCACATGAGGACTCATACAGGGGAAAAGCCCTTTAGTTGTCACATGTGTAGCAAAGGCTTTAGTCGATTGAGAAATCTAAAAACACACATGATGACTCATACAGGGGAAAAGCCCTTTACTTGTCAAATTCGTAGCAAAGGCTTTAGTCACAAAAGACACATTAGCACTCATACAGATGAAAATCCATTTACATGTTCAGTTTGCAGCAAAGACTTTAACGTAAAACGTAATCTAAAAGCACACATGATGATTCATACAGGGGAATGGCCATTCTCTTGTTCAGTTTGTAGCAAAGGCTTTAGTGTAAAACGTAGTCTAGAAAATCACTTAAGGACTCATAAAGGGGAAAAGACATTCTCTTGTTCAATTTGTAGCAAAGGCTATAGTGTAAAAGGTAGTCTAAAAAAACATATGAGGACTCAGGTGTCAAGCCATTTAGGCTACTTGTTCAGTTTGCAGCAAAGGCTTTCACTTGGGAAGCCTAAAAATACACATGAGGACTCATACACTCATCATAATAAAATCAGTGATTTCATTATTAAACATATACAGTACTACGTAGCCTACTGTTGTTTGAACTGAATTAAAAATGTCCTGTCCTTAGTCCTTAAAAATGCTGGAAGCTGAAGTTGGATATCTATGGACGTGTTTAATCTTGTGCCATTAAACTAAGCATCTCTCTCCTATAGTAGGTAAATGACATGGATGAGGGTCATTAGTTTCCAAAGTGCTTCCAATCTGTGTGTGTCTGTGCGCTCAGAAACGTTTGATGAGTAAGTACTTTTACTCCATCCCCCGCTTGGCTGATTGAGACGGTGGACAAACTCGTTCTGGGAGAACAATGGCTAGCTATTAAAGCCATTGAAGACATGGCCACGGTCATTACCTGCCTGGCCATGATATGCATATGAAAAGAAAAGAAAAACAAATCAAGCTTGTTCAATTGAAGTTCTTTATAGTTTTCAAATAATTGTAGTGGAGCAAAATAACTTACTACACCACTGTTGTTCTTTAAATCTAATTAGTATTATTAAAGATATATTGTAACATCTAAAAAAAAAAAGATTATAAATGTGTGTTTTGTGTAATTTGGCAAAAAGTCGGAGGTCACTTTGTGCGCAGATAAGATGTGGCATTCTGCCATTACATATTGAAACAGGAAGATATACTGTACAGGCATAGCTGAGGAGGATAGAATATGTGAATATTGTCATTTGAATGAGGTGGAGAATGAAATCCATTTTATTTTATTTTGTCCCTTGTATAATGACCTGAGAGATATACTGTTAAAACAAAACTTAAAAAAAACAACGCGGCCGGCCGTTTGAAGATCGCGCATGAATGGACTGTTAACCACTGTATGTAATAGAGTGAATATTTAATTGCGTAGTATTTCTAAAGTGAAGATAATCGGCTAGTATTGCCTGTTGATGACCTGCTCTGAGATCGATTGCTCGATCATGCCTTCCAGTCTGTGTAGGGGGAGCCACAGCCTGAGAGAAGACGTCTGCAATACTATTCTCCCCTGTTTCAGGTAAATATGTGAGGAAACGTTATCCTATGGATACATACTGTTTCATGCTAGGCCTGCACCCTGTGCTTTATGTGTTTTGATGAAGGGATAACGTTATTAGCAGTTGTAGTGCTTACACCGTGATCAGTAAAATAGCCACATGAGCTAAGTTAAGCTAACGTAGCACAAGCTGCGTCTGCACGTTGCTGTCTGTAATGACGTCAGTCACAGAATATGGTTTACACTTGAAAGGGGGATTTGAGAAGATATCTACTGAGAAATGGTTTGGTGGGTGCTAGTATGCACAACTCTAAGAACTGGTGCACTGTTAATAATAGCAATGACCCTGTATTGCACTATAATGTTCCATGTGTATTACATTTCTGTTGGTTAAAACCAAATTACTAATTAATTGGTGGGATGTGCTAATGTATGGAAGAAAAGACAAGAAATAGGAAACGTTGCAATGAGTTTATTGAAGTTGAAAGCGAGTACTAATTCATATTGATGAGAGTTAAAAATGAATGAAAACAGTTAAAAATGGTTAATATTACCTATATATAGTATTTACCTGGGGGTTCTGGATTGGAAGCTACCCAGTGAGCCATAGTCGTTATTTAGACGTTCGTTTTTATTGTAGACCTAAATTAGATGGTGTAGATTTGGTCTATATCTAGACCAAATCTAGCCAATTGAATTTAAACAATTATTCCATACATATTGATTAAAAAAAACAACTGTAAGTTGCATTACTGATCTCCAAATATTGGACAAAAATAATTTGAATAGCCATTGATCAATATACAGTATAGTTTAGATTTAGCCTTGATCTAGACGTTTATATCAAAACTATATATCAACGTTCAAATGTAGACCATTTCTAAACTTTTATTTTTTTATTCATGTTGTTTGAAAATCTTTATTTTAGGGTGCTAACATTAGGTTAATAAATTATTATATATCTCACTATTGTCACTATTGATCAATATACAGTATAGTTTAGATCTAGCCTTGATCTAGACGTTTAAATCAAAACTATATATCAACGTTTAGATTTAGACCATATTTAAACCATTAAATGTATTTCATTTCTTAGTCATGTTGTTTGAAAACGTACATATGTTTAGAAATACTATTACAGCGAAATAATGCAGTTTGCATAATGGTGATAATATGCAAATATATTTTTTAAATATGTATAAATATAACAAATAAAGGCAGTTTGCAATAATGGTGATAGGCTAATATAAAATACAGAGGAACGAGTGAAAGCCAAGCAGTAAACTGCTAACCTCGCATCACTAGACTTTCTAATCTACAGTAAACCGCAGATTGGGTTTGGAGGTCGTTTTGCTTGTTTCTTTCCGGAGACTTGGCAACATTGTTGTTTTGCTTAGCGGTCTCACAAGACGTGGCAACCCCTGGAGTTTCATAACAACACGGAAGTCAGCAACGCGTTCTAAAGGCAAGAGGAAAACTGAACAGAAGAGACTATAAGAACAGAATTGCAAAAAAACATTCATTCTGAACTGCATAGGTGAGTGCTAAAGGATACATTATTTGAAGGAGATGTTTATTTGTGTTGACATGTTTATTGAGTTGATGTTTATTGAGTTAGTTGGTCATGTACAAGTTAGCGTTAGCCAACTAGCTACCAGCTGCTAGCTTCTGCCCAAACAAAGTGCTGGCGTCATGGCTGGCGTTCAATGTTTTTTACTGGTGGACCGTAACGAATTACAATCACTTGAGTTTAAATTCATTTTTTAATACTTTAACAATAAAATAATCGTTTGTTTGTGTAATGTTTAATCTGGAGTTAAAACTTTACAGAACCTTGTGAAATATTTGATTAATGTATTCTTTTTTCTTTCTTTTCTTTTTTTGAAGCAAAACCGACAAAGAGCAATAATAATGGTGCTATCAGATCAAACACCACAGGTAATTATGAATTGAATGTTTCGTGAGTTTTAACTATAACATTATTCACCTTTACTTGAGTTGGGCCATGTGTTGAATATATTGTTTAAATCAGGGGTCTTCAACAGGGGGTCCGGGACCCCTAGGGGTTCCTCAGAGTTACTACAGGGGGTCCGCCAAATCTTTGTGATTTTTACATTAACCACTTCAACCAAGCATCCCTATTCTGAGGAGAACTTTAGCCAAAAATAGCAGATCTACAAGCACACAGCGCTTGTAGATCTGCTATTTTCGGCAAAGAGGTTTGGTGGAGGGGGGGGGGGGGGGGGGGAAGCAGACCAAGTACAGAGTGGGTCAAGTTTACTTAGTATGGACGGTGTGTGTGGTTAAAAGTCTGAAAATACACATTAACATGAATCCAACACTGATGGCAGTGCTGTCAAACAAGTCTATGAAGCTATCAATGAAATCTATGAAAAGATTATATTCTATACAATATATATTGGGGGTCCCTGCTTTATCTCACTCTCAGCCAAGGGTTCCTTGGCCTGAAAACGTTGAAGACCCCTGGTTTAAATCAATCAGTAGCCTATTTACATGTATTTACAGCTCTCTTCTAGGTAATGTCTAGAAGTGGCGAACTGCTGACTTTTGTCACATTTTATCTATATATCTATCTATCTATGTATCTATCTATCTGGCTATTCCACGACAATGACTGCAACTCCTTGCAACTATTTGTGGAGCAGTTACTCTGCTCTCTTCCTTATGATAGTAAGGTCTAGATAATCTGGATGGTAAAGTGCTGAGAATATAGCATCTCCTATCTGTCATATTATTGATAGATGTTTGGATGTGGGTCTATGTCAAAAGCTGTGGAAGGAGGCTAAGGTTATTCCTATAAGTGTTTGACCTGTTTTGAGCAAAATCATGGAAAAGTTGGTGCAATCACGCTTCCCGTGTCCTGCTGCCCTAGCTGTAGAATACAACTCTCGTAGACGTATTTATGATTCTGACGTTTTCGTAGATTGAAAACGTCAGAATCATAAATACGTCTACGAGAGTTGTATTCTACAGAGCTGCTGCCCCACATATTACGTATTTCAACAACAGTACATCTACTCGTAAGAAGGTGTAATTTCAATGTGTTTTCACACCCAGCAGAATATTGAAGCTACACACCGGTCCAAGTCAGATCCTGAACTACACAAGGTAACTTTCAATTGATTGTAGCAGTGAGCAAAATGGGTTGCAATGGGGGTTTTCTCTCCCCTACAGTGAAGCCGTAATCTGGGCCAAGAAAATGTCTTGACTCTACTCCACCTTTCAATTGACTTTAACAGTAATCCTCAATGGTGATGTTGCAAGTATGACATGTAGCCTAATTACCTTGTCTTTCACCAACAGGAAATCTTATCAGAACTCCCTGGAGAAAGTCACAGGATTCCAAAAGGTACATTTTGATAAAGTTTGTAAGTCATCTTACTCTGGCAAAGATTTAATTGGGGAGAGATAATGATGTTGAACTTGAAAACAAGTAATGTTGTTTATTAAGATCTGCACCAGCCAAAGTATAGCCTCAAATTCTAAATCACAGGCAGACAGACAAAAGTAAGAATGGAAGTATTGTTTATCACTTTCCACTGTGTTAATGTATTATTTCTGTTTCATATCAACATAATTGTCTTCATTGCAGGTTGGCAGAGTGTGCCGTTTTTCTTTTTGCAATTTAGCTTTGCGTTTTCTTTTTGTTTCAGACTTTTCACCAATGCCCTGATGAGTCCTTTCTACTTGCATGGACAGCAGGAGAGAGCTTTCAAAAGCACTGCCTTCTATCTGTCATCAATGGTAAAAATAACTTTGTCAGTGCTAGTTATTTGTTAATTGCTTATTCACGTTGTACACGTGTGACTGACATATACTAGATAACCTCTGTAATGTCTACTGTCAGCCTGAGAGTTATTTGTCATTGTTTTGACTGCAGAAGCCGTTCAGAAGACATTCAGAGAGACAATGGAGAACCTGGTCAGCGCTGCCATCTCTGACCACTTCAAGCAGGCGCCTGGTAGAAGTGGTGGAGGGAGTTACAAGAAGAAGAGGGCAACGCCTTGAAGCAAATCCAATGTTATTATTTGATCATTTGGTCTTTTCTAGTTGTTTAACCCAATAGGACAGGGAACGCATCTGTGTCACTTAAGATTTATTAGGCTATTCAAAAAATAGCAGATTACAAGCTCATAGCGCGGAACTCTGTCCGGCGCTATAAGAGCTTGTAGATCTTCTATTTTTTGAAGATTTTTGTAAAAAAAAAAAGTGCAAATCTTTGAATATATGTACACACACACACACACACACACACACACACACACACACACACACACACATTTCTAACTCAAATCTAGGCAAAGCAAAGATTTGAGGAAAAAACATACGTTCAAAGAAATATAGCAGATCAACAAGCTCGTAGCGCGGCACCGTGCTATGAGCTTGTAGATCTGCTATTTTTTAATAGCTCAAGTATAAGATGTGTTAAAGTGTTTAAAATCTAACATGACAGGTCTTAATGGTTTAAAGCATTAAGAGGTGCAAAAATTAAAGAACGATTGTACAAGCTTTGGTATGTTTTTTGTTGCTGAAATATGTATTGTGATTGAACTTACAGTTGAATGGTAGTTATGTTCAGAGTAAATCAATGTTAACATTTTAGATGCAGTTGCCATTGCAGGCTGCCTGGCCTCACTGATGAAGAATAGCATGACATTAGTGTTACACTGCAACCTATTTAATCCCGAAAGATGACAACATAATGTAAACAAATGATCAGAACATCATGGGACTACACTACAAAGGTAAGCAAAAAGGGTTAAATTTGGTCCATCAGGTATTTTTGGCAGAGAACCAGGATCTGCATTAAAATTGAGGTATTTAAATGCATTAATATAGGTTTTGTGTGAATAATCTGATAGATCTTAAAGGTATATAATGCCTACAAATTGTTTAGATGTTATTTAAACATCTGATTTAATTATAAGTATATTAATATCCTTATTAAATAGACGTTTACAGGACGTCTAAACAACGTCTATAGTCTATAATTGGGTTAAAATTAGACGTCTAAATAACGTCTAGGTTAAAATTGGTTTATGACAGGTCTAAAAATGAACGTTTTTTTGACGTCTAGGGTAAGCTTAGACGTTGAACGTCATTTGAACGGTTATATATTTATATCTAGCCGTTCAAACGACGTTGAAACAACGTCTAGGCTAGGTTTAGACGTTGAAAAAACTTTCAATTCTAGACCACTCATAAACCGGATTTAGACTAGACGGCTAGGTGACGTTTAGACGTCATTTAGACGTCTAATAGACCGAAAAATGCTCAGTGGGTATGTTAAAGGACAACTTTATTTTTTTTACAACCAAGGTTTATGTTTTAGAAAGTAATTAAAGTAAAAAAAAAGATGAGTGTTAAAATGTTTAAATATACTGCTTTTTATAGTTTTAGCAATTTTCGTGATCTTTTTTACAGTGGGCGGGGGCATTCTGTCCGGTGGCTAAATATGTCTTTTTTTTTAACACAATAACCCGGTGTTTTCTTTATTATTATTTACAGTAGCTCTTCTAGCCCCCAATAACTCACATCTGGCCATCAAAGACCACAGGACCTTTTTTATTGAGTAAAAAAGGCATATTTAGCCACCGGACAGAATGCCCCCGCCCACTGTAAATGATATCGCAAAAATTGCTAAAACTATAGAAAGCAGTAAATGAAAAGAAAAAATAACACTCATCTTTTATTTACTTTAACTACAAGCTAAAATATAAACCTTGGTTGTAAAAAACTAAAGTTGTCCTTTAAATAATGTTAATAATTACCTATACATTTACCTGGTTGTTCTATGATGGTGAAGATGTATCTGTTATGTGCTAATTGATTCAATATACAAGCTTTGAATGAGAGAAGACGCCTGTGTATTGTTTCATACTATTCTCCCCTGTTTCAGGGGTTCAACATGTACACATCGAAAAGCAACACAGCAGAAAACAACCTGTGGTATGTCTTCTTTTATATTCCTGATTATATGACAGTGGTGTCCAAACTTTTTTGAAAGGGGCCATATTAGAAAATATGAAAACACCCAAGGGCCAGCATGCACGCACGCAGCACTGAGCCAGACAAGCAACTCTTTTTTTCTCTTCTCTTTATTATTTTTTTCAGACAATAAAAAGGAATATTGTGTGTGAGAGAAAACAAAGAGGTCTGATTTTTCTTAAACTAGTGAGAGGGGCGAAACTGAGATCTGGACTTCAGTACACTTGCCAGGTCTGGTGTGAGAGCAGTGGTTGATATGCGTAAAATATCACGTAGGTTGGGGTCAGTTAGTCTGGTCCTCACGCGGCTCTTGTTCAAGTTCATTACAGAGAATGTCTGCTCACAAAAATATGTAGAGCCGAACAAGCTCAGCATTCTCTTTGCAAATGTTTGCATTTTTGGGTATTTACCTTTATCCAGCTGTCGGTAAAAGTCCACAAGTGCGAGATGCTGCTGTCGGCTGCGCAACACATCGTCGCATTGCATCTCAATTAGCTCCAACTGCAGTTGATGCGGGACAGTGTCGGGGTCCACGGAGAATGGAGATGAGAAACTTGGCATGTCCTTGTCCATAGCAAAAAAATCCTTAAAGCGCCCGCCGCCCGCTGAACTCATCAGAAAGAGATGTAATGGCTGCTGCATATTTCCTCCTGGTTTGCACACCAGAATTCCCAAGGACCTCACGCAGTGCAGGGAAATGTGAGGTGTTGGGCTCCGTCTGTGACAGGTGTCTGTGGAATAGTTTGAGCTTGTTTCTAAAGGCCTTGATGTGTGCGTAAAGCTGGCTCACCACGGCATCTTTCCCTTGTAGGCTGATGTTTAGTACAGTCAGGTGCTTTGTTATATCGATCAAGAAACCCAATTCTGACAGACAGTCTGGATCTGACAGTAGGGTGTCCCTTGTCGGTCAAAAAATGCCCAATTTCCTCCCTAAGAGAGAAAAAGCGCTGCAACGCTGTCCTTTGGCTGAGCCATCTCACGTCGTTGTGGTAAAGGACGTCTCCATATTCTGCATCCATGTCCAGCAGGAACTGCTTCAGTGCCTTGGAGCGAATAAAGTTTATAGTCTTTACGACCGGTTTCATCACATGATCAAATGTATTAAGACACTTAGCGCAGAGCACCTGTTGGTGAATTATACACAATTGTAATTTAACTGCGCTGCCTCCCTGTTCACTGACTTTGTTACATATCCGTGCGGCTAATCCCCTTTGATCACCTGCCATGGCTGGTGGGCCATCAGTGACGATTCCGCTGATTTTACTCCATGGAAGTTTCATATCATCAACAGCTGAACAGAGAGAGTCAAATAAATCCACTCCTCTTGTCTGGCCTTTTAGACCTTGGAGATCTAGCAGCTCCTCCGTTATATCCATGTCATTGTCAACTCCTCTCAAAAATGTAAGTAACTGGGCAGTGTCAGACCGGTCTGTGCTTTCATCACAGGCTATTGAAAAATAAATCTAAATTCACTCCCTTGTCACCCACTTGTCTTTTAATGTCTGCTGATATTTCTTCAATTCTCCTGGCCACAGTGTTTCGAGCAAGACACATATTAGCAAACTCTTGCTTCTTTTCGGGGCAAATGTTTTCCACTGCCTTCATCAAGCAGTCTTTAATAAACTCGCCTTCTGTAAAAGGTTTGCACTGTTTGGTAATTAACATTGCCACTTCGTAGCTTGCTTTGGTGCTGTTTTGATTTGAATCCCGAGCTCGGGTGAATGTCTGCTGTTGAGAAGCCAGGCCAGCTTCTAGCTTCTTTAATTTTTCTCTCCGTTGGCTCCCTGTTAACTTGTCATGTGTCTTGGCATGGGTCTGATAATGTCTCTTCACATTGTATTCAGAAAATCAGGCACACACATTAGTTTCTGTATTCAGTGAAAAAATATTCTAATTTCCACCTCTCCTGGAAGCGGCGGCCCTCTTCATCAACCTTCCTTTTTTTAGATGCAGTTGCCATTGCAGGCTGCCTGGCCTCACTGAATCAATGGAGTTGTATTCTAGTATTACTCGGGCAGTAAAAAGCTCTGGCGCGCAGCATTCATGACCGCATTCCGGACATAGTATGAGGGTCACGTGGTGTGGCCCGGCTCACATGGTCGGTCACAGACAGAGCGAGAGGAGAAGAGCTAGAGAAGGTGCTGCTATCCTGAGGCGAAGAAGGAAAATGCAGCTTTCATTTTTATAAATCTTTTTTTTTTTGAAGGTGCAGGCGGGCCGTTCATAATACAATTTAGGAATGAAGCCACGGGCCGTATAAAATTTGTCCTCGGGCCGCAAATGGCCCGCAGATTTTTCACCCGTTTTCAAGGTTAAATAGGTAAAAAGTACCCTTTACATTTCTTTATTGGAACAAGGCTTCATGATATCCTCAGAAACAGCTATTTTAACGTAACAAAATTAATTACCACCAGTATAGTTAATTCTGATGGTCTCTAAAAAAAAGCGACATCTGCTGTGTTAATGAACAGTAAAGGCAATAGGATTAGTCAGGCTAACTTCACAGCTAAATCTCCATGGTAACTAAGGTAGGATTGCTTACATTTTCTTTCGTGAAACTGAGTCATGGATAAACTTATCCAGGGTGAAATGGCTAAGCTAATCTGGCAAGATAATTCAGCTTTCATGAAACCAATTCATGGCTAATCCTGGATAAATTAAGCCAGGATAGCTGTTAAATACAGCCTTAACCCCTAATTCTGCTTTCTTGAAATAGGCCCGACAGGACAGGCAGGGTATATATACCAGGCCACTAATGAGTTGTGAGTGAAGACAGGTGTGATTGGTGATAAGTGCGAGCAGGTGAGAGGGGTGTATCCAATCCATAGGAATAGGGGGAAGGTTGCTGACTAGATGACTCTTTTCTACACCCACCCTCACTAACCTTAACCTCGAGGAGGAGGGGGAGGAGGCGCGAGGCGTGGCTTTGATGCAAGGCGGACCTGGCTTGTGTTGTTCCCCCCCACATAGCAACCAGGAAGCTACGCTAGGGGAACGCTGAACACGCGTTCACACGCACACGTGATAATAGTTATTGTCCATGACGGAGGCGCGCCGACTTAGCAGAGCTTGAGGCCGAGGAGGCACGCCTGAGCACTACTACAGGCGCGAGTGCCCGCACTGACCGGCCGATGGTCTGCTAGTCGAATCAGCGCCGTCCGAGTTGTAAACCGATAGGGGGAGAATAGATCTTTTCATGGGTTACTATCCACTTGTGTGTCTGTGTGTGTCATGGATAAACTAAAACAAATGATAAAAGCCAGAACACAATAAAATTATCTTAACAGTCATGCTTTCAATAAACCAAATTGGAAGCATGAGCGTGTGTGCGCACACGTGTGCGTGTGTGCATGCGTGCGTGCACATGCATGCACTTTCATGTCTATGCACGTTGCACAGAGACGTTCTAGTCTAGTGTGGCTTGCATTGCCCTCTAGTGTTGGTTCTACAGAATTGCCTCGGGGGTGGGGGTGAAAACGAGCGCTCCTTTTTCAATTTCCCTGGAATTGCAATTCCCCTGTAAAATATATACCAGGCCACTAACGAGTTGTGAGTGAAGACAGGTGTGATTGGTGATGAGTGAGAGCAGGTGAGAGGGGTGTATCCAATCCATGGGAATAGGTTAGGCCAGAACGGTTAGGCCAGAACTGCGAAAATGGCGGAAGAAGAATAATGAAAGTGTAGAGATGCAATAAGGGTCCACGGCCCTTTGGCCATGGCCCCTTAAATATACTTTTGACTGCACTACATTTCTAGTTAGGGACTCATGGGAACCACGCGTACAGAAAATATATTGTGAACTAACAACTTATTCCCTATCTCAAAAATAGTGAAAATTATCATTTTCACACATTTTATTTTTATAGAAATGAATGAATGAATAAATAAATGCATATATAAATACACACATACATAAATGAATAGATAGATACATAAAAAAAGGTGTGTGGATTTATTTTTTCTTTGCTTTCTTTCTTACCTTTTTTTGTATTCTTTTTTTTTGGGGGGGGGATGTTCACTATTTCAATTCAGCAATGCACTGCTATTTAAAAAAAATATATATACTTTGTAACTTGTCCTTACTGAATACTATTACAGTATTACCGGGGCTGCTGACAACACCAACACTACATGAGGTAGGCTACAGATAGCGTGGGCGAGTAATGTCTTGATTACTGCATTTATCAGTGAGTCACCCTGGCCCTCTTTTTAGGGCAGCGGTGGAAAAATTTCTTTTTTTACTTAAGTAAAAGTATCAATACTGCAATGCAGAAATACTAATACAAGTGAAATTCCGGAATTAAAAATGGGCTTGAGTAAAAGTACATAAAGTAAAGGTTTCAAAATGTACTTAAAGTACCAAAAGTAGAAAGTACTCATTATGCAGAATGTCCCATTTCACAAGTTTTCAAATATGTACAATGGATAAAGATATTTTGAAAATAGCAGATCTACAAGCTCACAATGCATTACATTGTGAGCTTGTAGATCGGCTATTTTAGCCAAAATGCAGGCTATATAGGGCTGAAGTAATATGTTTTGTAATAACTAGAAGCTCGCCCCCGCTACGCGGGGGCTCGCGTCTAGCCCGCGGCCACGCCCACGTAGCGCCCGCGGCCACTTGGCAACTCATATAAGTGGCGTAGCGTCATGAGGGTCAGTGGGGCCGTGGCTCGGTCAGTGAAGACCCTGTAGTGCGGATGATATGTGGCATAGAGGGGCAGATTGTAAATCCCCAGAGGAAACATCCGTGGGCTACCATTGGTTCAGCTCCACCAATGTGCAGTATTGAGAGCCCTGACGTCACAACAATTGGAGCGATGGGCACTGCACTGTGGTTGGTTAGGGTACACCTAGGGCCCAGGTAGAACCCAGTTAAAGCCTGCATGGGCAAACCCAGGTAGGACCCGCCTTGGTCCCACATAAACATGGGTAGTTGGGGCCCACCTAAGGGCCAGGTAGAAGCTACTTATAGCCTGCATGGGCATCGCAGTTGGGACTGAAGTGGATGCCGCTGACATTGCTGACATGGGGTCCATATGGTTTAGCCCACCTTGAAACCATATGGGAACTACGCTGGCATGCTGGCTGTAATGCAAACGCTGCATCATACCTGCAGTGTGTAGTTTGATGTTGTGTGTGTAGCAGATATACCTGCAGTGTGTAGATCAATGTCCATATGAAAGTCAATGCCCAGCAGTGTTTTTTTTCCCCAGCAGAGTTTCTAGTGTCTCTGTCTCTCTCTGGAAGAGGTTGCACATGAACTCTGCAGCCGCACTGAGGTGCTCCAACACAAACACTCTGACATTAAGCTGCTTCACACAACAAACATCAGCACGACACTGCTGTTTGTCCAAAAGACACAATATCTCCTCTCCCACCGACGTCATGTGTTCATTTATCGACAGCCGTACAGACTCCTTTTGACACATTTTACCTCGTTTATCCAGCTCTCACTGACTCATCGGGCTGTTATTTTGCTGCGATCAAGTCAACGATGTGAGAGATTAGCTATCACAGACGGACGGACAGGGGGTGAAACATAGTCTTGCGCCATGCCTTTCGGCCTGGCGGAGACAATAAAAAAAGGAAAGTAAAGGAAATGAGCATTTCTGCAACAAAAGTAGTCAACAAACTATACTATGAAAACATGGGCCACATTGTGAAAGAATGTAAGAAAGAGGCAGTCATGTAGAAAATAGCCGATCTACAAGCTTACAAAGCCTCTCAACGTGAGGCGTTTTGAGCTTGTAGATCGGCTATTTTCACAATATGTACTTGTGGAACGGAGTCAAACAGAATGGGGGGGTCCCCAGATCAAGTACGTTTATTGGGGGGGGGGGGGGGGGGGGGGGGGGGGGGGGCGTGAAAGGGTTGATAAGCACTGCTGTAATCGGAGCGAAATTATCTGAAATTACTACATGACCATAATGCAGCCTAACATGCGTTGCACGGGGCGGTCCTGCCATTACGTTAGTTACTGTAGTTGCTGTGGAGCTACATAGTTCTCCAGAAGACACACACAAACATACACCATCTACAATGGACTAACTGAGCAGCAATATTGACATTCACCACACGAACGTGCATTGTTGACAAAGTGATTGCACAGCCGCTGCAGGCATGACAACCACGTTAGCGTTAGCGACATGGCAGCTATCACAGCGCCCTGTCCGTCGTCGCTGGGACTAACTGTGATGGCTACAGCAGTAACAGCAAGCTGTCTGCGATGCCATTGTCTGGAGACTGCTCTTAGCGTGACACGACCAATGAGAGTGAGCGCTGTAGTTGTTGCTAAGATACGGTGGCGTCTCTGCCCCATAGCTTGTAGATCTCTCACGCATGATTGGCGCAGAGCCATAAAGAGAGTTTTGACGCTAGCGTCGACTCCCATTGTAAGAATGGAATGCGGAAGTGCTCTGTCTATCTCAATGAGATAGTTCCAATGTTTGGAACTATAGCCCATAGGAGCCCGCTTTGCGGCGAGATCAAAGCGTGTCGTTACTCTCTCTTCTACACTCTGGATTGGCGTAGGCTGCGTTGCCAGGTCTGACTGTTTGTATAAGCGATTTTGGGCTTATTTGGGTGCACTTTTGGGCTCGTTTCCATAGACCACGGCAGCGCTTATTTCTTTCCCGTGACCGATGTGGCCAAAAAAGTGCAAAACGAACCATCCGGAAGTAAATTGCGAGATGAAATATATAGCACTTTTTGATTATTAGAGAAGGAGACACATGTGAAGGTTGAAAATGAAAGGTAGGAGATTATATAGTTTTTCATGAGGGATTTTTGTAGCAAGTTGTGAGAGAATTGGGCCACTCCTGTGGGCGGGGGGCTGATTAGAACCATTGGGGTTTGAAAGGAGACGCTCTCTGTTTGAGTGATAAGATAATCAACATAAAGTTTTCAAATAATTGTAGTGGAGTAAAAGTACCATATTTTCCTCTGAGATGTAATGCAGTAGAAGTAAAAGTACAGACAATTGGGAAAAACTCAACTGAAGTACAAATGCCTCAAAACTGTACTTAAGTACAGTACGTAAGTAAATATACTTAGTACTTTCCACCACTGTGATGTATCAGTGAGTCACCCTGGTTCTCTGTTTAGGGACAGGACCTTCACACCGGCTCGAAACGGATACATTTCTCCAGATAATTGCAACCGCCACAGGGCCATAATCGTAGGTTACGGACCCACAAAGGCCTCATGCACAGTAGGAACGCCAACGTTCACATGAGCATTTTCCGCCCTTTTTAGGGTCTAGTGTGCTCCCATAACAATTAGAAATGAAATAGTGTGTCTTGTTTTGCAGGTGGGGATGGAACAATATGAAAATGCCGAAATAATTGCGATGAACAATATTGTGGTTTGATAAAAAAACAGGTGATTGTCATATATGACCAAGTCTGCCTGTGATTGAGAGAACACACTGAATAAACATTTGGGACAAAAACATTAACCACTTCAACTGTATAAATCATATTATACTAGACCATACCTGTCGGTGGATATGAGCACCCATGCTTGTTTCACAGATGTAGCAACACCAGCGCTTGTTTCACGCACATGATTTGGCAACCCAGGAGCCAGCGAACACAAAAACGCTAATGAACAGCTTACATTTGGGGAAAGCGAAAAACAGACTTGGTGTTCCGTGCACATGGTAATGGTCAATGGCTGTGTGCAAATGTAGATCAATTGCTCCAGCCGCTGAGGAGAACTGGGCAGAAACTCAGACGAACACACAGAGGGATAAATGTAACTTACAAAAGCGCATGAAGCACCCGGAAGTACCTCTACTTCCTGGATTTGCTCTAACGTTGGAGTCATAGAGCAGGCGCACTAGAGTTTCAGACGATAGAAGCATTCGCAGTAGCGTATCAATGCGGAAGTCCTGCAATACCAGATTTGGACATAAGGCTTCTGAGGCTTCAATCATTCTCCGCGGTTCTGGGTGCTTGGTGTGTGTGTGTCTGTAGTTCAGATATCTCGAGAACCGTCGTACAGACCGACTCAAAACTGGGCACATGCGTCGCCGAAGACCTGAGGGAGTACGGTGCCCGGAATTGAGTCGGCCGGATTGGCGGTTCTCCAGAACCACCGATTCCCCATAAATAGGCATGTTATTAAAAAATGTATGTCTGATGTCATCTGAAAAGCTTATATTCAGTAGTACAAAATCGCTGATCTGACCACTATGTCCATATATGGGCATGTCCATATATGGGACCGCCTGGACTTATATATTTGGGCATGCCTGACACCGATATATATGGGAAGAAAAGGGACACAGACAGACCAGATACAGAGATATCCATACTATGGACATAAAAGGGACACAGACAGGCAGACGGGTACAACGGGTACTCTGACAATGGGTACAGCTATTGCGTATCCGGCTGGGGTATGCATTTCCAACTTGCATCGTTCCCGAGTAGGCCTGTGCCCAACAAGCATAATAAATTGAAGGTAAAAAAAAAGATGGAAACAATTAGAGTTTGGGCTGTTTTCTTTGCATATGCATTTGATATATAATTATTAGGGACATGGGTATTTAACGTATTAGTAATACATTAATGTAAAACTGTACTTTTCATTTTTTTAAAGCATGTAATACTTAAAAGCAATTAAAGCACTCCAGTAATTTAGCTCAAGAACATTTTTGACTGGGCATTTTTCACGTGTAGTTGACTAATATTTGACAAGGAGTATCTATAAATGGTAAATGGTGCATCTATATAGCGCTTTTATCCAAAGCGCTTTACATAGATTGTGCATTACATTCACCTATTCACACACACATTCATACACCGATGGCGGAGGAAACCATGCAAAGCACCAACCTGCTCATCTGGAGCAATTAGGGGTTCAATGTCTTGCTCAAGGACACTTCGACACTAGTCTCGCGTAGCCAGACAACTATTCCACAATCTCCGAATGCTATATATATAGAGTCTGGAACTACAACTCCCGAAATCCGATTGAGGAAACTGACACTTCTGTTCACGAAAATATATTTTAAAATATCTTTACATTTTCTTTTTTAATTTCCATTTCTGCTAAGCAGCAAGCTAAATATACTTAAATGATTTTGATTTATAGTCGGATAAATTTGCGCGACTGTAAAGACGAAATGGAAGTGGGGAGGAGGCTCCACATCCGGTTTATATTCTAATCATGATCAGAGCTTCCGAGTCCCAGACTGTATGACCGGAAACATTTGAAAATTGTGGGAGGCAACAGTCTGGCCACGCGAGACTACTTCGACACCAACTCTGGGGGAGCCCGGGATCAAACTGGGAACCTTGCAGTTTCCAGTTCACTCTAACCGGCCACTCTGACACACACTTTGACTCTCTAGTACAGGAGTACTAGACTACTTTGTCCACCAATTGGAGAATGCACAGAGAGGCTGTGGCAAAGATATCTCTGTAAATGTATGACTGTGAATATGGATATGTGGGGGGGAAATGCATGGAGGTACTTTTTTGGTGTGCTGACAGGGGGTGCACAAGACAATTGCATCTGATGGGTCCAGCGGTTTGCGAGATTGGTACCGGACATAAACAGACATATTTCTCACGTCCTACAAGCCCACACCGTAACCAGTGGTATAAAGTAACTAAGTACATGTACTCAAGTACAGTACTTAAGTACGATTTTGAGGTATTTTTCCAATTTGCAATTCTTTTACTTGTACTCCACTACACCTCAGAGACAAATATTGTACTTTTTACTCAACCACAGACTCTAGTTATTACAAAACATACACTTAGCACTTCAACCATATATATATATATATATATACTTTGGCTATTTGAAAATAGCAGATCTACACAGTCACAACGCGTCACATTACGATGCATTGTGCACTTGTAGATCTGCTATGTTCATTTTACATGACATTTTAGACCTTGAGAAACAGGACATTCAGATGCCAATACTTTTGTACTTTTACCCAAGTACATTTTGATTACTGGACTTGTACTCGTAACAGAGTATTTACATTGCAGTATTGATACTTTTACTTGAGTAAAACAGTGGGCCGGATTCATAAAGGGCTTTACGACCATATTTTGTACGTACCGGCATTTAGGACAAGTCGTACACACTACACCTGATTCATAAAGATTTTTTGGTCTGTGTTTTGTGCGTCAGGTGCGCACGTTCTCACGTCACCCCCGAGGCAGTCTTGCCAGGGCTGAAATGTGCGTATGTCTTTAGAATGCTTTATTCTTCATGCCAAAATCAATTACAACAGTGGCAAAACTCAAATAAAATATATATGTGCCCAACATTTGTCAACACATATAGATTAAAAAAAAAAAAGACTGTCAAACGATGTATTGCTTGTAGCCTATGCATAATATAGACATGATGTAGATTCCACCGCTTTTTATTTATTTTCTAGGCTATGAGTCGCATTTAGAGCTGAATCCATTCCCCATTCAGACGTAGGACAGTGATATATTAATCCAAAATTATCTAATTTAATCAATAAGTAATCAATAAGCTCTGGTCCATAATCGTTCCACTTGTATGCCCTGGATGGATTTATTCTCAACATCATCTTTTTACCTGGTAAACGTGAGCATGTTATATCCTTTCCAGGTTATTAGTCTATTATTTGCTGGCGGGGTTAAAAACCTTGTAAACATTACACATTACGTTCAGCTCATCCATCGTGCAATAGTGGGACTCGCTTCCAGACAGATCAGAATGAATGATGTTCAAGTTCTCTGTCAGTGTCAAGGCATTGCGGCCGACAGCTGTAAGTTTGGACGAGAAGTTAAACTCCGGTGTTGCCAGATTCTGTGAGAGAAATAAGCAACCAGGTCTATGAAAATAGCCCAAAAGAAGCAACTGGCACTTAGGCCATTATAAGCACTTTAATTAAACCGTTGTGAGCTTGTAGATCTGCTATATTTAAAACAAAATCTTGTAATAAAATGTGGAATATTTGGAAGATTTTTTAAACATTCTAACAACACAAATCTGCCTCCAGCTGGCACAAAACATTTTCAGATGGGGCTTATAGGGATAAATTAGCCTACATATTAACTTGGGGGTCCATGACATAAAATATTTGAGAACCACCGGTTAAAACAATTGAACAATTGTGAAGCAAGCCCAAATAACCAACTATACTTTAGAAACAAGCACAAAAAAACGCACCCCACTTCTACCAATATTTACAAGCAACTTTACAGAAAAATAAAAGCAAATTCGCTTATAATAAGCGGACATGGCAACGTTGTTCAGTAAAGTGACAGATTTGATCAGAGAGAAACTGCTGAGTCACGGTTCACGCCTTTTTATGGTGCAAAATGGGGCGTGGAGCAATGTAAATGAACCTCTCGGGATCATCACGCCCAGCTGGCTGTCATTATAATATAGAACTGGTCATACGCACGTCTCTGTCATATACGAACCCCTTTTTGAATTGCACGTCCGTTAGTGAGTACCAGAAATACGACCTCCTTTACGAACTTCATTTACACCATATTTACGACCCTCGTTATGAATCGGGGCCATTGAGAGTACTTTTTCCACCAGTGGCCATGATAAGGCTTATGCAAGTCGACGCATGTTCCCCCATGCCGTCTATGCTCTTTCCAAATATGGACGTTATGACATCATGACAACATCGTGCCTATACGTCATTACAAAAGTGTATAAAAGCGCAGATGGCAGGAGTCTCAACTGATTCCGTGGACAGAAATCAGTGGTTTAATCACTAGGGTGTCTAGAGAGCATTTTGTTAAAGACAAAGGCGCATCTTACTCTTTAGTTTGGCAAATCTTAAGAGCTGTATTATCTCTTAAAGGAAGCTGAGCAGACAAGAGTATAGCATGAGGCTCTTGTGCTTACTGCTTCTGCTGGTGGCCAGCACCGTGTTTGCTGCCAGCAATGACAAGGAGAATTTTGGGACGGTGGTTGGGATTGACCTGGGGACCACCTACTCGTGTGTTGGAGTGTTCAAAAACGGCCGTGTTGAGATCATCGCCAATGACCAGGGAAACCGCATCACACCGTCGTACGTGGCCTTCACAGCCGAGGGCGAGCGCTTGATCGGCGACGCCGCCAAGAATCAGCTGACCTCCAACCCGGAGAACACGATCTTCGACGCAAAGAGATTCATCGGCCTCGCTTGGGGCGATCCCTCCGTGCAGAAGGACGTCAAATACCTGCCGTTCAAGGTTCTTGAAAAGAAGACCAAGCCCCATTTTCAGGTGGAGATCAGCAATGGACAGAAAAAGACCTTTACTCCAGAAGAGATCTCTGCAATGGTGCTGACTAAGATGAAGGAGACGGCCGAGGCTTACTTGGGAAAGAAGGTCACACATGCCGTGGTGACTGTCCCCGCTTATTTCAACGATGCACAGCGTCAGGCCACAAAGGATGCCGGCGTCATCGCCGGACTGAACGTCATAAGGATCATCAACGAGCCGACTGCCGCCGCCATCGCCTACGGCCTCGACAAGAAGGAGGGAGAGAAGAACATTGTCGTGTTCGACCTCGGCGGCGGCACCTTCGACGTCTCCCTCCTCACCATCGACGACGGCGTGTTCGAAGTGGTCGCCACCAGCGGCGACACTCACTTGGGAGGTGAAGACTTCGACCAGGCCGTCATGGAGCACTTCATCAGGCTCTACAAGAAAAAGACCGGCAAAGACGTGCGCAAGGACAACCGCGCCGTGCAAAAGCTACGCCGCGAGGTTGAGAAGGCCAAGAGGACCCTGTCCTCGCAGCACCAGGCCCGCGTGGAGATCGAGTCCTTCTTCGAGGGCGAGGACCTCTCAGAGACCTTGACCCGCGCCAAGTTCGAGGAGCTCAACATGGAGCTGTTCCGTTCCACGATGAAGCCCGTGCAAAGGGTGTTGAACGACGCCAAGCTGGAGAAGTCCGACATCGACGAGATTGTCTTGGTCGGAGGCTCAACCAGGATTCCTAAAATCCAGCAGCTGGTGAAGGAGTTCTTCGACGGCAAAGAGCCTTCCAGAGGCATCAACCCCGACGAGGCTGTGGCTTACGGAGCTGCCGTGCAGGCCGGAGTGCTGTCCGGAGAGGAGGACACCGGCGACGTGGTTCTTCTTGACGTTTGCCCCCTAACTCTCGGCATCGAGACTGTCGGAGGAGTGATGTCCAAACTAATCCCCAGGAACACTGTGGTGCCCACAAAGAAGTCCCAGACCTTCTCGACTGCCTCTCACAATCAGGCCGTCGTCACGGTCAACGTCTACGAAGGCGAACGTTCCCTGACCAAGGACAACCACCTGCTGGGCAGCTTCGGTCTGAGCGGCATCCCTCCTGCTCCTCGTGGGGTCCCCCAGATCGAGGTCACATTTGAGATCGACGTCAACGGCATCCTGCGCGTCTCTGCGGAGGACAAGGGTACTGGCAACAAGAACAAAATCACCATCACTAACGAACAGAACCGCCTGACACCAGAGGACATCAGGCGCATGGTGGACGAGGCCGAGCACTTTGCCGACGAGGACAAGAAGCTGAAGGACCGCATCGACGCCCGCAACGACCTGGAGAGCTACGCCTACAGCCTGAGCGCCCAAATCGGTGACAAGGAGAAGCTCGGCGGCAAGTTGTCCGTTGAGGAGAAGGAAGCCATCGAGAAAGCCGTGGCGGATAAAATCAAATGGATGGAGTCTCACCAGAACGCTGCCCTGGAAGACTTCCAGGCCAAGAGGAAGGAACTGGAAGAAGTGGTGCAGCCCATTGTTAGCAAGCTTTATGACGGAGCGGCTGGCTCTCAACCTGACAGTGGAGAGGGCGAGCAGGAGAATAATAGTCATTATAATTATGAAAGGGATGAGTTTTAGGCGAGTAGTGGCACTGTACATAATCAGGGTTTGATTTGTTGGGGGGCTTTGCTTAACCACTTAAGCCCTATCTATGTGCAAATAGTGAAAATAGCTGATATGCAAGCTCACAACGTGTCGTGAATCGCCATTCACACCCACTGAATGGCGATTCACTTAATGGTGCGTCACCCATTCAAACCTTGTTAACAAATTGAGTGCCAAACACGAGAATTCTCGTGTTTGCAAATACACCCGTCGAGTGCCATAGTTTGCAAATACACCCGTCGAGTGCCATAAAGAGAATTCTCGTGTTTGCAAATGTTTTTATTTTATTTATTTTTCCCACAAGTGCCGCTTTAACGCAACTTAGGAATCGTCCTTGGTCCCTGTAAAATGGAATGGACGGATGTGACAAGCGCCCCAGAAACGTCTCTTCCGTCCTCTCCAATGATAGGATCTGGAGAAAAAGCTCCATATCTCCATGTCTTTTTACCGTGGAGAAAACAAGCCATTTTCGACGTGCTATCACTCTGCAATGGCGTTAGAAATATTATTGTTCCAGTCGTTAGACGGGACCCTCGACCATCGCGCACACACCCTTTGTTTACAACCTCGTGGAGCTTCTACAGCTTTTAACAGATCAGCGTAAACGTTAAAGGTTTCATGACGTTCAGTTTTACCACACATTAAAGACCACACATTAGTCTTTGTCATGGCCCTTCAAACGTGTATAAAAAGTTTTAACAAAAAAATCCACTGCATTGATTCATGGCAGGTGTTTTCTCTCACATTTCTAAAGCCTTTTCAACTGCAATGAAAAAATAGATCTTTGCCTGCGGGTGTCGCTGTTGAGGGATTTTGTCTGTCAATCATCGCCGACCGGTGGAAATATCGTTGCTGTTGGGTGGAAAACTCCTACGTCCAAAACCGTTTATTTAGTATAAAATAATACATATACAAAAAAAAAAAGAAAATTAGATATAGTCAATATAGCCACTCTGCAAGATATTTTCACTACTTTTGAGTTTTTGGGGGTATGATGATGAAGTAGGAGGACATTTGTTTACGGAAGACAAAAAAAAAGTTGAAATATGGAGATATGGAGGTTTCTGACGGCATGAATGACCTCTGGTCACTTTGCCGCTTGCTGCTGGGTGCAAATATTGTGAAAATCTACAAGCTTGTAGATCGGCTATTTTCAAATGTTTTGCTTCTTCCTTATAATATTTGACAATTTGGCCAAAGTTTGACCAGTTTTTGTTGCCAGACCCAAGGGGTCGGGCTTACATGAGGCTTTGTATCTGTTTTCTCCATACATGGGCATGGTCACTTTGTCCCCCGGCCCCAGCCAAAAAAGTCTGTCCCCCTTTCGTCATAGAAGGGACATAGAAGGGACACACGTCATGCGAAGCCCGGCCATTCAGATTTCAACCACTAGGGGTCTGGCAGTACCAGGTCTCCTGGTTCCCTAGTTATTATAATATAATTTGTTGATTACTATAATAGTCTTCTTCCTTTTTGGGGCGGTGTAGCCGCCCCCTATAAGTGAGTTTTGGACACCGACCAAAACATTTGTGTACCCCCTAACCCTTCCATTGTTAATGCAAATCGATACTTTTTTCATATCAGCCAATCACATTACAGCTAGTGTCATCACCACTAACTGTAATGTGATTGGCTGACTTTGCAAATTCAGGACTGTGATTGGCTAGCGAAACACATGACACATGTGCAGCCCTATGAATAGCAGTATGGACTTTAAAAAAAGTCATAATCCTTTTTTTAAAGTGAGTCATGTTGTGATGACCACACACCGCCCACTTCACACTGGGTGTGATTTTTTTAAGTATTAAAAGGGTCTTAAAAGTCCTTAAATTGTCACTTAACTGCCATCTGAGGACCCCCCCATGGAAAAAAACGTGCTTACATTTCAAAGACCCCCCCTAAGTTTTTGATAAGCATTACACCGGACTCTTTTTTTCGTGCCAAGGACCCCCAAATTGATATGGCCGTGCAGTGGCGTCAATATGTCTTGAGGCTGGAGGGGGTCCGCGCGTCACACATGCACGCGCAATTTTTTTCGCTGTTATTCCCCTTTTATTTCGCCGTTTTTCGCGGTTATTCCCCTTTTATTTCCGTTTTTTATTACTTTAATTCGGTACAAAAAAATGTACTCCATGAAGTGTATATGTGTGGCAAAAAGGAAACGTTGCAGGGGGGCTTATTTAATTGTTTTTATATATATATATATATATATATATATATATATATATATATATATATATATATATATATATATATATATATATATATATATATATATATATATTTATTTATTTTTGTTATCAATTATCATCAACATTGGCCATCATCTTCAGTTTCAAAGTGCTTCTTCTTTTACTTTATTTCAGTTTTAGGGTTAGGGTTAGGTTAGGGTTATGTTATTTAATTCTCATTTTTGCCTGATTTTACCAATTTATTATCAAAAATAAATACATTAATCAAAATATGTATATATTTTTTTGCCAAATCTATTGGGTGGGCCAGCTTTATACCCAGGCCCACCCATGGCTGCATGATGAAAACAGAGCTAACAAATGTTCTCTTTTGGGGGTCCCTGGCACAAAACATTTTCAGATGGGGGTCCATGGCTAAAATCAATATATTAAAATATTTTCAGAATAGCAGATCTACAAGCTCACAACACGTTGCAACGCTTGTGAGCTTGTAGATCGGCTATTTTCAAAAGTTTAAATAGGGCTGAAGTGGTTTATGTATGTTTTGTCAATTAAAATCAAGCTGCAAAGAAACATAGTAGGCTAACTAAAGTTTTCAAATAATTGTAGTGGAGTAAAAGTAGGCTATAATATTTGCCTCTGAGATGCAGTGGAGTAGAAGTAAAAGTAATGCAAACTGGAAATACTCCAGTCAAGTAAAAATACCTTAAAATTATATTTGAGTACAGTACATGTACTTAGTTACTTTCCACCACTGTCAGTATTAGATTTACTCACCTTCTGCAAAGATGACGAAAGAGAACACACTTTTGTTCCATAGGCATATTGTCTTGGTTTCAGAGGGCATGGTGGTAAATATGAACTTTTGCCCTAAAGTATTTATATTCCATAATGTCCGACGTTCACGTCTGTGTTGTTTATTTTACTGATGGGAGAACGGAGAACGTAGGCTTGACGCACGTCGTCAAGGGACCTTCGTGGAAATCTGTTCCCTTTCAAAATGATGCACATTTCAAAATAAGAGGGGGGTCCAATCTGAAGCTAGGGGGGGACAAAACCCCCCCCGCCCCCCCCCCCCCCCGCCCCCCCGGGATTGACGCGCATGTGGCCGTGGAAAAACTGAACTCTACTGCGGCTAGCTGGCTAAGTTCATAGAATTATAATATATCTAGAGGGTGGACTTCCCTGCCCCCACCTAATCATTTCGATGAAAGTATGCTCGCAAGCGCATGAAGCACCCGGAAGTACCTCGACTTCCTGGATTGGCTCCAATTTCGCGGGCGCACTAGCGTTTCAGATGACAGAAGCAAATGCGCAATTGTTCCAGTGTGCAAATGCAGATCAATTGCTCCAGCCACTGAGGAGAACCAGGCAGAAGAGTTTGTGGGGCACGCACAGACAGACGCACAGACAGACGCACAGACGCACACACAGACGCACACACAGAGGGATATAAATGAAACTTACAAAAGCGCATGAAGCACCCGGAAGTACCTCTACTTCCTGGATTTGCTCCAATGTTGGAGCAAATAGAGCAGAGAGCACTAACGTTTCGGATGATAGACTCATACGCAGTAGAGTATTAAATGCGGAAGTCCTGAAATACCAGATCTCGAGAACCGTCCTACAGACTGACTCAAAACTGGGCACATGCGTCGCCAAAGACCTGAGGGAGTGCGGTGCCCAAAATCGAGTCGGCCGGATTGGCGGTTCTCCAGAACCACCGAATCTCCATAAATAGGCATGTTATTAGAAAATGTATGTCTGATGTCATCTGAAAAGCTTATATTCAGTAGTCCATAATCGCTGATCTGACCGCTATGTCCATATATGGGCATGTCCATATATGGGACCGCCTGGACTTCATATTTGGGCATGCCTGTCACCGATATATATGGGAAGAAAAGGGAAACAGACAGACCAGATACAGAAATCTCCATACTATGGACATAAAAGGGACACAGACAGGCAGATGGGTACAACGGGTACTCTGACAATGGGTACAGCTATTGCGTATCCGGCTGGGGTATGCATTTCCAACTTGCATCGTTCCCGAGTAGGCCTGTGCCCAACAAGCATAATAAATTGAAGGTAAATGCAAAAGATGGAAACAATTCGAGTTTGGGCTGTTTTCTATGCATATGCATTTGATATTTGATATATAATTATTAGGGACATGGGTATTTAACGTATTAGTAATACATTAATGTAAAACTGTACTTTTGATTTTTTTTTAAAAAAAGCATGTACTTTGCAATACTTAAAAGCAATTAAAGCACTCCAGTAATTTAGCTCAAGAACATATTTGACTGGGCATCTTTCACGTGTAGTTGACTAATATTTGACAAGGAGTATCTATAAATGTTAAATCATGCATCTATCTAGCGCTTTTATCCAAAGTGCTTTACATAGATTGTGCATTACATTCACCTATTCACACACACATTCATACACCGATGGCGGAGGAAACCATGCAAGGCACCAACCTGCTCATCTGGAGCAATTAGGGGTTCAATGTCTTGCTCAAGGACACTTCGACACTAGTCTCGCGTAGCCAGACAACTATTCCACAATCTCCGAATGCTATATAGAGCCTGGAACTACAACTCCCGAAATCCGATTGAGGAAACTGGCATATATTTTAAAATATATTTTAAAATATCTTTATATTTTATTTTTCAATTTCCATTCTGCTAGCAGCAAGCTAAATATACTCAAATTATTTTGATTTATAGTCGTATAAATCTGCGCTACTGTAAAGACGAAACGGAAGTGGGGAGGAGGAGCCACATCCGGTTTGTATTCTAATCATGATCAGAGCTTCCGAGTCCCAGACTGTATGACCGGAAACATTTGAAAATAGTGGGAGGCAACAGTCTGGCCACGCGAGACTACTTCGACACCAACTCTGGGGGAGCCCGGGATCAAACTGGGAACCTTGCAGTTTTCAGTTCACTCTAACCGGCCACTCTCAAGTACAGGAGTAGAGTACTTTGTCCACCAATTGGAGAATGCACAGAGAGGCTGTGGCAAAGATATCTCTGTTGTATGTATGACTGTGAATATGGATATGTGGGGGGAAAAAAAATGCATGGAGGTACTTCTTTGGTGTGCTGGCAGGGGGTGCACAAGACATTTGCAACTGATGGGTCCAGCAGTTTGTGAGATTGGTACCGGACATAAACAGACATATTTCTCACGTCCTACAAGCCCACACCATAACCAGTGGTATAAAGTAACTAAGTACATGTACTCAAGTACAGTACTTAAGTACGATTTTGAGGTATTTTTCCAATTTGCAATTCTTTTACTTGTACGCCACTACACCTCAGAGACAAATATTGTACTTTTTACTCCACCTCAGACTCTAGTTATTACAAAACATACACTTACCACTTCAACCATATATATATATACTTTGGCTATTTGAAAATAGCAGATCTACACAGTCACAACGCGTCACATTACGATGCATTGTGAGCTTGTAGATCTGCTATGTTCATTTTACATGACATTTTAGACCTTGAGGAACAGGACATTTAGATGCCAATACTTTTGTACTTTTACCCAAGTACATTTTGATTACTGGACTTGTACTCGTAACAGAGTATTTACATTGCAGTATTGATACTTTTACTTGAGTAAAACATTGAGAGTACTTTTTCCACCAGTGGCCATGATAAGGCTTATGCAAGTCGACGCATGTTCCCCCATGCCGTCTATGCTCTTTCCAAATATGGACGTTATGACATCATGACAACATCGTGCCTATACGTCATTACAAAAGTGTATAAAAGCGCAGATGGCAGGAGACTCAACTGATTTTGTGGACATAAATCAGTGGTTCAATCACCAGAGTGTCTAGAGAGCATTTTGTTAAAGACAAAAGCGCATCTTACTCTTTAGTTTGGTAAATCTTAAGAGCTGTATTATCTCTTAAAGGAAGCTGAGCAGACAAGAGTATAGCATGAGGCTCTTGTGCTTACTGCTTCTGCTGGTGGCCAGCTCCGTGTTTGCTGCCAGCAATGACAAGGAGAATTTTGGGACGGTGGTTGGGATTGACCTGGGGACCACCTACTCGTGTGTTGGAGTGTTCAAAAACGGCCGCGTTGAGATCATCGCCAATGACCAGGGAAACCGCATCACACCGTCGTACGTGGCCTTCACAGCCGAGGGCGAGCGCTTGATCGGCGACGCCGCCAAGAATCAGCTGACCTCCAACCCGGAGAACACGATCTTCGACGCAAAGAGATTCATCGGCCTCGCTTGGGGCGATTCCTCCGTGCAGAAGGACGTCAAGTACCTGCCGTTCAAGGTTCTTGAAAAGAAGACCAAGCCCCATTTTCAGGTGGAGATCAGCAGTGGACAAAAAAAGACCTTTACTCCAGAGGAGATCTCTGCAATGGTGCTGACTAAGATGAAGGAGACGGCCGAGGCTTACTTGGGAAAGAAGGTCACACATGCCGTGGTCACTGTCCCCGCTTATTTCAACGATGCACAGCGTCAGGCCACGAAGGATGCCGGCGTCATCGCCGGACTGAACGTCATAAGGATCATCAACGAGCCGACCGCCGCCGCCATCGCCTACGGCCTCGACAAGAAGGAGGGAGAGAAGAACATTGTCGTGTTCGACCTCGGCGGCGGCACCTTCGACGTCTCCCTCCTCACCATCGACGACGGCGTGTTCGAAGTGGTCGCCACCAGCGGCGACACTCACTTGGGAGGTGAAGACTTCGACCAGGCCGTCATGGAGCACTTCATCAGGCTCTACAAGAAAAAGACCGGCAAAGACGTGCGCAAGGACAACCGCGCCGTGCAAAAGCTACGCCGCGAGGTCGAGAAGGCCAAGAGGACCCTGTCCTCACAGCACCAGGCCCGCGTGGAGATCGAGTCCTTCTTCGAGGGCGAGGACCTCTCAGAGACATTGACCCGCGCCAAGTTCGAGGAGCTCAACATGGAGCTGTTCCGTTCCACGATGAAGCCCGTGCAAAGGGTGTTGAACGACGCCAAGCTGGAGAAGTCCGACATCGACGAGATTGTCTTGGTCGGAGGCTCAACCAGGATTCCTAAAATCCAGCAGCTGGTGAAGGAGTTCTTCGACGGCAAAGAGCCTTCCAGAGGCATCAACCCCGACGAGGCTGTGGCTTACGGAGCTGCTGTGCAGGCCGGAGTGCTGTCCGGAGAGGAGGACACCGGCGACGTGGTTCTTCTTGACGTTTGCCCCCTGACTCTCGGCATCGAGACTGTTGGAGGAGTGATGTCCAAACTAATCCCCAGGAACACTGTGGTGCCCACAAAGAAGTCCCAGACCTTCTCGACTGCCTCTCACAATCAGGCCCTCGTTACGGTCAACGTCTACGAAGGCGAACGTTCCCTGACCAAGGACAACCACCTGCTGGGCAGCTTTGGTCTGAGCGGCATCCCTCCTGCTCCTCGCGGGGTCCCCCAGATCGAGGTCACCTTCGAGATCGACGTCAACGGCATCCTGCGCGTCTCTGCGGAGGACAAGGGTACTGGCAACAAGAACAAAATCACCATCACTAACGAACAGAACCGCCTGACACCAGAGGACATCAGGCGCATGGTGGACGAGGCCGAGCACTTTGCCGACGAGGACAAGAAGCTGAAGGACCGCATCGACGCCCACAACGACCTGGAGAGCTACGCCTACAGCCTGAGCGCCCAGATCGGTGACAAGGAGAAGCTCGGCGGCAAGTTGTCCGTTGAGGAGAAGGAAGCCATCGAGAAAGCCGTGGCGGATAAAATCAAATGGATGGAGTCTCACCAGAACGCTGCCCTGGAAGACTTCCAGGCCAAGAGGAAGGAACTGGAAGAAGTGGTGCAGCCCATTGTTAGCAAGCTTTATGACGGAGCGGCTGGCTCTCAACCTGACAGTGGAGAGGGCGAGCAGGAGAATAATAGCCATTATAATTATGAAAGGGATGAGTTTTAGGCGAGTAGTGGCACTGTACATAATCAGGGTTTGATTTGTTCGGGGGCTTTTTTTTTGTAACCACTTAAGTCTTGTCTATGTACAAATAGTGAAAATAGCTGATATGCAAGCTCACAATGTGTTGTGAATCGCCATTCACACCCACTGAATGGCGTGTCACCCATTCAAACCTTTTTAAAAGTCCCTAAATTGTCACTTAACTGCCATCTGAGGATCCCCCCCAGGGAAAACACGTGTTTAAATTGCAAAGACCCACCCGGTTTTTGATAAGCATTAGACCAGACTCTTTATTTTTCGTGCCAAGGACCCCCAAATTGATCTGGCTACAGACCCCTATCTGAAAAGAAAATGTTTTGTGCTAGGGACCCCCAGAAGTGTTAAAAAATTCAAAATGATTCAAAAGCACTTTCAATAAAGTTTAAAAAACTGTTCAAAAATAGCAGATGTACAAGCTTGCAGATGCGCTGTGAGCTTGTATATCGGCTATTTTTGAGTAGCCAATAACCTTCTGGAACCCCACTCCCCAAGGACCCCTGGCGGTCCCTAGATCCATCTTTGATAACCACTGCATTAGGCCATGGACCCCCCATTTGATCTTTTTTTTGTTCTCCCCCCTTTTTGAGTGGTGCTAGCCACTCCAGGGACTGACTTTTTGTCTGTCAGTCCGTCCGTCCGTATGTTTGAGGACGGCCTCAACATGTTTGTTTCTGGCCTCAACAGCTGCGGCTGATTGCAACACAAAGATGCAACCAGTTACACTAATTATACTCAAAGGAGTGCAACATGCATGCATGCACGCACGCACGCGCGCACGCACACACACACACACACACACACTAGGCCTGTCAAAAAAAATCGATTCATGAATAAATCGCGATTCTTAATGCCACGATTTTAAAAATCGAATCAAAATATTCAAATCGATTTTTTATTGAAAAAAAAAAAAATTAATAATAATAATACTTTTTTTTTATAAGTTAGTACCTTTTTCACTGGCACTTTGTCTGAAATCAATGTCAGAAAGACTGACTGACATGATCTGGCTGCATTGAAGTGTATGATTCAACTTTTCATGGTTTATATTATATTAAAATGTTCTAGTATAATTAAAGCACAGTGATTTGGGGTAGAAAATCACAATAAATCGCAGAATCGAATATCAATTAATCGCAGAATCGCAATTTTAATCGAATCGGCACCCTAGAAAATCGCAATAAATCGTAGAATCGAATCGAATATCAATTAATCGCAGAATCGCAATTTTAATCGAATCGGCACCCTAGGAATCGATTTTGAATCGAATCGTGAGATAAGTGAATCGTGACACCCCTACACACACACACACGGCAGTGGCTCAGGGGTAGAGTGGCCGGGTAGTGTGAACTGGAAAATATATAAATGCACCATTTACCATTTACACACACACACACACACACACACACACACACACACACACACACACACACACACACACACACTTATGAGTAAAACTACTTTAAAGTTCCTAAACTGAGTAAAAACACTTAAAATGAGTAAAAATACTTTAAAAGAGTTTAAATACTTTAAAGATGTTACAATGAGTAAAAATACTTTAACCCTTGCATTGTGTTAGAAACCTGCATCCACTTGTGGTGTTAGCGGGTCAAATTTGACCTGTGATTTAACTCAGCCCGAAATACTCAAAGAATAATTATTTTCATTTATTTGTTTCTCTCACCTCATAGCTGACTTGTAATGCATTCATATCCATGTAAACACCTTTTTAAATATTATGTTTGGTTAGGATTAAGGTTTCATCTTTCAATATATGTCATTTTCAATTGTAAAAAGGTAAAGATTCACTCATTACATTTCCTATAATGAAGTCAATGGATAATGATGTTATCTAGCTATAATTCCAAATAATAATTAGAACACACTTAAAAAATAAAAAAAAATAGATACTTGTTTTAGTTTTTTAACTTTAAAAATGTTAAGATTATTCAAAATAGTGACACTAGTGGTGTTAACGGGTCAAACTTTACCCGTATACCATAGAAGTTAAAGGTCATTTATTTTTCATAAACCAAAACTTTATTTTACTCCTGATAGCAAATGCTAATTGACGTCTCTCTCACTCTCAAACATGTAAACATTGAATATTGACAATTTGGGGGGAGTTGAGCCACGCAAGTGTCACTTTTCTTTTTTAAGACCATTATAATTAATTAAAATGGTGGTCATTAATTGTGTTGCGTTAAAATAGCTGTTTCTGAGGATATCATGAAGCCTCGTTCCAATAAAGAAATGTAAAGGGTACATTTTACCTATTTAAACTTGAAAACACAATGGAAGTGTTAAATCTCGGGTCAAATTTGACCCGCTAACACCACAAGTGGATGCAGGTTTCTAACACAATGCAAGGTTTAAAAGATGTTTCTGCCAATATAAAGTTATTTTAAAGCAGTCTTAGGCTAATAATAGCTTAATGAAATGAACTCATGAAAGGCACCACTCTCTTTTAACTCTATGACCCATATGTACAATGTAAACTCCTCAGTGTCCAATAACTCTGATGGTGCGTTCACCCTGGCAGCTACAAACGATGCAAGGCTACAAAGCAACACAGCATATTTGCCGCTGCGCCGCTGATGTTGAAGTGTTCAATCATCCGCCATGATGTTGACGTGTCATCTTGGTTCATAGCAGACATAGGAAAAAGGCAGACCGGTGCTCCTTTCTTGGATGTTTTGTGGTTAAGTGGATTTATATGCCTTTTTTTTGTCAGCCAAGTACATTTGCATTCCAAATAGCAGGTGACATTTTGTGAGAAAACCAATTGCAATTACCTGTACAACACTTCACCATAGTTTTGCGCTATAACAAAAAAAAAACATAAAATGTAACAAAGTGTAGGTTCCATAATGCAATTCCAATGGTGAAAGCTGTGCTGTTTGATCCGGCGAAGGCATGGCGGATTCGGCCATCCCCCGAAAGACCTGTATGTTTTTATCAAAGGATATTATGTTGTTTTTGCGCTTGTATATTTTAGTTTTTCCAATTTCCAATACTTTTACTTCTACTCCACTACATCTCAGAGGCAAATATTGTACTTTTACTCCACTACAAAGAAAACACCCCTTCAGATATAGGGCATCGCAGTTGCGGCCACTTTCGGGTTCCACTGCAAAATACTCAATGCATTTTTCCCATTGACTTTTCCAAAAATATTTATATCAATTAATTTAAGCCTAGAATCAAGCCATCCAGGATCCTGGTGAATCATGACCATAAAACATTTTTTTCTGTGATTTATTTTATTTTATATTTAATGATATGATATACTATATTTAATAAATACCCTTTGTTTTGCCGTTTTCAAAAAAGTTTTTTTCACAGAATCAAACGTTTTATGGTCATGATTCGCCAGGATCCTGGATAGCTTGATTCTAGGCTTAAATTAATTGATATAAATATTTTTGGAAAAGTCAATGGGAAAAATGCATTGAGTATTTTGCAGTGGCACCAGGAAGTGGGCGGGAACTGCGATGCCCTATATTGGAATGTTCCAAAAATGTATCCTTTCCAGGAAGTGATATCATCACTCTTTCATGGAGTTGCTGGCAAAAAGTCAGCTAAGTGTGCTCTTCTTTTTATGACTTTTCTTTGAGTTTTGCAATGTTTGACAAAGTGGGGCGAGCTCACGCCATCAATCCTGTTACCCTGTTTAAAATTATTTAAAAGTTATTTGTTTAATCCTTTTTTTTAACACAAACATGTTAGGTATCCGATGAATGCATGACCATGTGGTACGTGTCATTCATTACATGCACCACATAGCTAGCAATGGCTAATGTTAGCATTTTTCCTCAACCCTGTTACTGTCACCCCTGTTATGTCACCCCTGTTACTATCATATGTTAAGTCAACCCTGTTACTGTCATACCTGTTACTATCCTGTCATCACAGTACTATCCTGTTGTCAGCCCTGTTACTTGTATAACGTGTATTCTAATATAACTTACAAGGCAAATGTAAAATTAATTAATCTCATAACTGACCAGTAATCCACACAATGTTTTGTAATATAATATATTTTGTTTTGATAACTTTTTTTTTTTAAATAAGGTGCTGTAGGGGTATGAATTGCAAAAATGCAAAAAAGTAATTTAAATGTTGGTAACAGGGTTGACGAAATGCACATGCACGCTGATTAAAAGTGTGAAACAATACAACAAATAAAATAGCCTGAGATGGCGCGGCTCATGTTTCTGATGAGTACGGATATACTTCATCCAAAAAAAGGTCTTAAAAACGTTTTAAATGGTATTTAAAAATCAAACATGGAAAATGGCACGTTTTCATAGAATAACTCGCACGCACGCACGCACACACAGACAGACCCTCTCATGGATGGCTATCTGGCCCTCCTGTGGAGCCTGCACCGTGAAGACATATTCAACCATTATAAAATCACTCCCCGAATGTCATTTGCCTCTCCTTTGTCACGCCGCGCAGCACTCTCACTCGGTCTCACAGCTCCTCCGCTCTCTTCTCATCCTGCCCTGTGCCCTCCCAAAGCCTGTACATATGACTGGCGTTGGCACAGCCCCGTGCGTGCCCCAGCTCACAGGCCCTGTTGGCGTACTTCAGCACCAGCAGCATATCTGGTGCCAAGCCCTTGGAGTTTCCCTCGGTGAACAAAGGGCTGAGGTTGAAGCACGACGGAGCAAAGGCTTCCCCCCACGCTCTGCTGTAGTAGGCTACTGCCGGGCCACAGCCGGGTCAGCTCCGCGCTCCATGGCCACTCCGTTGTGGGCCAACAGGCCGGCAAAGTGGCATGCGGCGACAGACTTCTTGCCAGCCGTGTCGCAGGAGCGCACAAAGCAGGCGTACGCCGTTTTGAGACACCGACTCACCCCGCCTCGGCCTGTGATGTGGTAAGCCCCCAGCTTGTAGCAACTGTCGCCGTGCCCGTTCCTTTTGCAGTTGTGTTTGAGAACGCGTGCCGCAGACTCGTACTCTCTCTTAACCCCCTCCAAGTAGTCGGCGAGCCAGTGACATTTTAATCGCACCCGTTTTTGCACCACGGAACATTTCTCACTGGACGAGTTTCCGATGGACCGATCATCGGGTTGCACGATGCGGTGTGGGTCACATGCGCACGATTTTTATTGATAATTAATTAAACTACTATAAAACAACAGTAACAACACACCAGCCTCCAGTGGTCGAAAAGATCTACAAGCTCACAATGCGTTGTGCTTGTAGATCTGCTATTTTCAAATGGCCAATATAGGCCTTAAGTGGTTACTGTATTGTTTTGTAATAATAATCGAAATCTACAAAGTAACTAGTAAATAAAGTTTTCAAATAATTGTAGTGGAGTAAAAGTACAATATTTGCCTTTGAGATATAGTGGAGTAGAAGTAAAAGTATTAGAAATTGGAAATACTCAAGTCAAGTGCAAATACCTCAAAATTGTACTTAAGTACAGTTCTTGAACTTAAAGATGTATGCCAAAATCCGTTTGAAAAAATAGCTTTTCACTGTTCTCAGGTCAAATATTGATATGTGATTAATTGCAATTAATTAATTACAAAGCCTCTGTCATATTGTAAGTTTCCTTGAACCCAGGTGCAAACACGGAGACAGACAGGTTGGAGTTGCAGTTATAGAATATAGATTTATTCAGATACTGTTTGAGTGGAGCTGAATGCAGCAATGGTGGATCCCAGCAGTGAAGGCAGAGGCAGACGTCCAGGTTTAGATACAGGAGTGGAGAGGAGTGTAGCAGTGGTGGATACAGGGTCACAGCAGAGCAGAGGCAGACTTCCAGGGTTCAGGTGGTCACTACAAGCACAGGAGAGAAAGGTAAGTATTCAGGATACACACTGATAATTAGGGTTGTCCGATATTGGCTTTTTTACCGATAACCGATATACCGATATTGTCCAACTCTTAATTACCGATACCGATATCAACCGATATATGCGGGGATTATTGTGATTAGGGTAAGCTCAAATTTCATATCACACACACCATATACAGTAAGAACTCCTGTAACTTATTTATAAAGCAAAAAAAAAAAAAAAAAATTCAAAAACCGATACCGATATTTTCCCGATATCAATTTTTATGCTAATATCGGCCGATAATATCGGGAGGCCGATAATATCGGACATCCCTACTGATAATATTGCTAGCCCAGGTGGAAAGCGACTGACTAGGTCGAACAGAGACTGATGATCTGGCAGAGCATGAAGCGTTGAGCCTGGCTTTATAGACTTCCTGATTGGTCGTCCCGCCTCCTGTCTTGCACCCCTGTCTCCACTCCTATAATCAGATGAGAGTACTAGAAAGAGGGGGAGAAAGGTAGAGTGGGTGTGGCAGTCGTGACAGCCTCTAATTAATAAGATTTTTTTAATCGAGTCCCAGCCCTAATATATATATATATATATATATATGTGTATATATTGCAGTATTTATACTTTTACTTAAGTAGAAAATGTGAGTACTTTTTCCACCACTGTCAATGTGTTAATTTTGACCAAAATGTCCACCACAAGACAGCATGGTGATGACCCCTGACCAATACACATGTCTGTGTGTTTTTCTGTGAATAAACGGGATTTGACCCGCTATTTCAGAATAGAGGGCAATTGCATACTTTTAGCTCGGCAATCAGTGTCAACAGTCAGACCTCTATAAGTGCAATATCAGAATGCCAACAAAATACATACACAGCATGAAATACTTAAATCTATAACCTTGGGGCCTTTTCTACAGGTATAGTATAATATAGTATAGTAATATGGTATTTAATAACAATATATGTATGTATAGTTGCTAGGGTTTGGGGCACGACACCAGCTGTGTAATGGTGATTTTTTTTTTTACTGTCAAGACGGTATTTTAATGAGATGACGTCACACGTACGTGCACGCTCACAGCACGTGCACACCCCACGGATTTCATTTTACCTTAAATTAGGAAAAAATAGGGGGCACGGTGGCGCATAGAGGCGGCCGTCCATTTACCTCGTCTGGTCCTATTTGGGCCAATCGCGGAGCTCCCCCGCATCCACATGTCGCCAATAAAAATCCACCCGATCCACTTGTTGCCTATGAAATCTCTCCCCCCCCCCCCCCCCCCCCGTCGATTTGTTTCCAATCAAAACGCTCCAGTCAGCTGTCCACTTGCTGCCAATAAAATCGGCTCGCTACTGTCCATTTCTCCCGGCCCCTCCCTCCCCCGTTCAAAACAAACCGTCCCGGTACCAGTGTTGCCATGTCGGCTTATTATAAGCGACTTTGGGCTTGCTTCTAAAGTGCAAAGCTTATTTGGGCTTGTTTCCTAATGTTGTTGAAACATTGAAACCAGTGGTTCAAAAACATTTTCAAGTCAAAGACCCCCAAATTAATGTATTTGTCTGCGCCGGAACCCCATCTGAAAACATGTTGTATGCCAGGGACCCCCATACAAGATTTGTGTTGTTAAAATGTTTAAAAAATAATCCACTTTTTTTTTTAATTATTGTTGAGAATAGCGGACCTACAAGCTCACAACGCGTAGTGAGCTTGTAGATCGGCTATTTTAGTTTAAAGGGCAAAGGGCTCGCTACTTTTGGCCCTTTCATAGACCTGGTTGCTTGTTTCTCTCGCAAAACCTGGCAACGCTGACCGGCACTTTCTAATCTTGTCTGGGTCTAAAGCGGATACGGAAACGGTACTTGCATTAGTGTGTGGGTACAAATTACAGGATACGGTAGGCGGGCTTTAGACAGGATCAGAGCACAGAGCAGCAAATAGAAACCACGCAGTGTAAAACACCGCGGTGACCTGAGAATGAACCACCTTTATCTGGATGCGGCTTTCCGACGTGAAAAACAAACAATTGCCACTTACTTGAGATCTTTGATGAATGGACACTTGTTGACACGGGTATTGCCATCCTTTGATGATGTTTTGTTGCGCAAAAGTAGTGAAAATAGAAGATCTACAAGCCGACAACGCGTGACATGCTGTCAGCATGTAGATCTGCTATTTTCACTATTTTAGCAGATCTACAAGCCCACAACATTTTCACTGTTTTTAAATGGGCTTAGTAATAAACAAGAAAGAAATTACTTGAAGTCATATCCTACCAGGTGCTCTGTGTGTGTGTGTGTGTGTGTGTGTGTGTGTGTGTGTGTGTGTGTGTGTGTGTGTGTTTTCATAGACCTGATTACTTGTTTTTCGGATTGCTTGTTTCTCTCGCCAAACCTGGCAACATTGAATCTGCGACAATAAACGCTATAATGTTTTTTATTTAAGTGATGGCAACATTTTTTGACACCACACGGCTCTTCCCAACAATGGCGAAGATTGAGGTCAGTGTGAACATGGCCAAATAATAACGTAATAGTACAAAAGCATTGGCATCAAAATGTACTGAAAGTACCAAAAGTAAAAGTACTAAATCTGTGAAAATCTACAAGCTCACAACACGACCACTTGAGGCCAATTACATCAGCTATTTTCAAAAAGAATCTTGAAAGCAAGCCCAAATAAGCAGTGGTGGAAAAAGTACTCAAATTCTCTACTTAAGTAAAAGTACCAATACTGCAATGTAAAAATACTCTGTTACAAGTAAAAGGCCAGAATTCAATATTAACTTGAGTAAAAGTACAAAAGTATTGGTATTAAAATGTACGTAAAGTACCAAAAGTGAAAGTACTAAATCTTTGAAAATAGCAGATGTACAAGCTCAGTACAGTACTTGAGTAAATGTACTCAGTTACTTTCCAGCACTGCAAATGAACAGCTACACGACGTTGTGACGTCTTTGTTGAACTGCAACATGGCGTTTACACTTTGTTAATTTACAGCCTGTAGGCCTACATCTACATAAACGTTCAGATTTAAAATATGAAGTGCTTACCCCATGGCCACGGATGTTACACTTCATTTCGGGTGGGTCTCAGTACCCGTATATTCCGTATTGTTCAATACAAAGCATTTGAATGCAATCGGCGGCCATTTCCGCATAGAGTTCTAATGTATCAGAGTGCATACACCCCCCAACCGCTACAGCCGCGGTTGGAAAAAAAACGGAGACAATGGCCACCAATCGGATCAAAAAGCTTTGTATTGAACGATACGGAAGATACGGGTGCTTATGAGGGCCCGTATATAATTATAACACCCGTAGCCATGAGATAAGCACTTTATATTTGAAATCTGAACGTTTATGTAGATGTACGAGTTGTAAATGGAGAAATGCAAACACCAGGTGTAAGTTCAACCATGACGCAAGTTCAACCACGACGCTTAACAATGCTAAGCTCGTCAACTACCGTCGTCACCCCACCGTTGTATTTGTCCACATCTTCAGTGAAATTCTTCCATACAAACGAACATCGAGCGGCCTGTTGTTTAGCTGGGGCCGCCCTCACCTATAGCTGCTGTGTTTGCAACATGTGAGCAACATCATGTATTTGGTTTTAATGGCAATCATTAGCGTCCTGTCTCGGTCTCTCTCGCGCAATAGCCGTTAATCGTATGGCTGGTCATCCAGCACTAAAAACTGGGCAATGTGCTATGCTATTTCTTTTGCCTTCTTGCTCTCTCTTGGGAGTTTTTCACGCTTTTCAAATGTATCTTCCAACGTTGGTTGTTCGGGGCCAGCGTGTGGTCGCCTTTTCTTTTCTGTAGCTTTATGGTGTTTTATAAGATGATTAATTAGGTTGGTCGTGTTGTACCGTGTATTGACGTTGCCACCGCGTGGGACGTCTTTTAGACACGACTTGCACTGGGCTGTTGGGTCCTTTTAACACGAAATACTCCCATACGGCTGACATCGCTGCTTTCTGCTCGTACTGTAGCTCTGCTTTGTGTCGGAGACACGGAGCCTCCAGCCGTGATAATAACAAACACTGGTGCGATCACATGGCCCGGCCGCTACATGCTGGAGCCAGTGTTGCCATATTTTGTGAGAGAAATAAGCGACCAGGTCTAGGAAAACAAGCCAAAAAGAAGCAACTAGGCCACGGGCCCACGGCACATGAGCACTGTAAACCTATTTGCAATTATGCATGGCTATTTTCAAAAACTCTTGCAATAAAATTTGGAATGTTTGGAATATTTTTTTGAAACATTCTAACTACACAAATGCTCCCCTGGGCACAAAACATTTATAAACATATTTGAGAAACCACTGGTTTAAATAATAATTGGAAGCAAGCCAAAATAAGCAAGTACACAATAGAAATAAGCCCCAAAAACCGCAACGCGCAACTACCGATTTTTACAAGCAACTTTACAGAAAAAGAAGCCCAAAGTCGCTTATAATAAGCCGACATGGCAACACTGGCTGGAGCCAGTGTTGCCATGATCCTTCCCGAGTGGGAAGGATCAAAGTGCTGGAGCGGATTACTGGAATGGAGTGCTTTAATCGGAGCGTTTTATCGGTCATTTTGCTGGAATCCGATCCGATCCACATTTTTTCATTGATAAATCGGATCGCGGCATCTCTAGTGTGTGTATGTGTGTGTGTGTGTGTGTGTGTGTGTGTGTGTGTGTGTGTGTGTGTGTGTGTGTGTGTGTGTGTGTGTGTGTGTGTGGGGGGGGGGCTCTCTCCCTCTCTCTGACTCTGCTGCAAATCTCTCGCTCCTGCAAAGGAGGAGAGGCGGTTGCTTTAAAGGACACTTACTCCCCATTGGCTTAAACGGGGGGGAAGTGTGAAGGACAGCCAGGACAGCCAATGAGACTTAGGTGTCGACCCCTGAGTGCTTAGGTGTCGACACCTAAGCACTCAGGGTGGCGAAAGTCTACTGAGGCTGTTTGTAGACCCGGCGCTCTTCGAGCACCTGGTAAAAAGAAACGGTTTTGGACATACAAGGTTTCCAGCCAACAGTATATATTTGTTGTCACCAGTGGTGGAAAAAGTACTAACATTTTTTACTTAAGTAAAAGTACCAATACTGCAATATAGAAAGTAAAAGTCCAGAATTACAAATGTACTTGATTAAAAGTACAAACATTTTTTTTAACCATCTGTGACTCATATTAGTGAACATTTTAAGTCACATTCACTACAAAATATACTGTTGGAAAGTTGCAGATTCTTAGAATTCTTAAGACATCACAATATTCAATATTGTCTTTGTGCTCCAAACATTAAGCAAGAAAGATACATCATATTTAAGTTCTTTTTTTCTTGTTCAGTGAGAGAAATCTAGTCTCTGCTGGGCTTTAACAAGTGCATCAAAGTCAGGTTGAATGTCTGAGGTGGTTATGCGAAGCACAGCTGACAGATGCTCATCAGTGAGAGAGGATCTGTACCTGGATTTATTAAACTTCATCATTGAAAATGTTTGTTCACAAATGTAGGTAGAGCCAAAGAGAACCAACATCTTCTGAGCATGTCTCCTCATGTTTGGAAAGTTCTCCTCTTTGAGAGAAGAGTAGAAAGCCAGCAGAGATACTGACTTAAAGCAGTGTTAATTTTGACAGCAAATTCTGATTTAGTCTTAGTCTTAGTCTTTTGAATACCACGCCATTTAGTCTTAGTCCCATTTTAGTCTTCTGAAATAGTTTTAGTCTAGTCTTAGTCTAGTCGACTAAATATCAAAATATTTTAGTCTTAGTCTTTTAGTCTTAGTCTTAGTCTTTTAGTCTTAGTCTTAGTCTTAGTCTTTTAGACTTTTAGTCTTAGTCTTTTAGACTTTTAGTCTTAGTCTTTTAGTCTTTTAGTCTTTTAGTCTTAGTCTTAGTCTTTTAGTCTTAGTCTTAGTCTTAGTCTTTTAGACTTTTAGTCTTAGTCTTTTAGTCTTAGTCTTAGTCTTAGTCTTAGTCTTTTAGTCTTAGTCTTAGTCTTTTAGACTTTTAGTCTTTGTCTTTTAGTCTTAGTCTTAGTCTTTTAGACTTTTAGTCTTTGCCAAATACATTTTAGGTTTGAATATGCAATACATTACAGACACAGATATATAGTTGTAATATGAAACATGTCTTGTTTTATTTTTAGTATCAAATGACAAGAAATAAGTACATGACCTTGATCTCAGATAAAATGAGTAGAAGGCCTGCTCTCCCTGAAAAGGTATGCAGTCAGTGCATATGACATTCATTCATCAAGCTGTACAATGTTCTTGAAAAATAATATTATAACCACCACATAACTCTGAACAAGGCATTGTCTTCTGTCTGTTAATCTGTGTGCAAATACAAAAAGATAAGACAAATAGTGTAATAAAAGTAAAAAAGTGCAATTCTCAAAAAAGAATAAACAAATAAAACCTTCTTGGCTGTGATACCACATATGGTACCTCAATACAATACTTTGGTTAGTATTTTCAAGTAACTCAAAAGAAGTAAACCTACCAGGGCTAGGCTACAATGCCTTAGTGTGTGGAACAAAACCTCTGCTCTTACAGGCAAATACAGTACCAATCACATAAAAAACAACAACACTGTGAGCATCTGACAAAATCAACAAGATTTGAAAAGAACAAATAGGTGCCATTCTCAAATGTAAAATAAAAGCTGTGGCTGTAAATTGGCTGTTCAAGTAAATCAACAAAAAAAATCCTCAATTGGAAAATACAGGTTAATTTCACATTAAACTAAAAACCAAAGAACTCTAAGCATCATCTTTTACAGACTAGTCTGTCTTTGTTACTCTCTGTGCAGTGTGCACTGCATTGTGTGCAAAATCAAAGATTTGAAAAAACCCAATATGTAAAATAATGTGAACCCAGTAGAAAACTGAATACAGAAAATGAAATATTCCTCAGTTGAAGATTACAACGATGTGCTGAGTGCAAGGCAAGTTAATTAATACGTTGCATGGAACAACAAAATATATCTCTGCTCTCTTCACATTAAACAAAAAGAATAATGACAGACCAGAACAGTCATGTTTAGCATTTAGTTGAGCTTCATGAGCATATACTACTTCTACAGGAAATGCTGTAGCAGTGAACACAACAGTTCTATTTGTTTCTGTTCATTTTAAGGAAAGCACTTCGCTCCAATGTGACCCTTCCTCTGTTGCGCCGTCCTCTTGTGAGATCACCTGTGACACTGAATACCCTCTCTGCAAAAGCTTGAGAAGCTGGCATAGCCAACAAGTCTAACGCAAACGGTTTCAAACTGTGATAAAAACTGGCACTCTTTTCCAGCCAAAAGCCTGTTCCTGTGTCCTTGGTGATGGGATGTGAAAGTTCTTCCTTGTACTTAGTGATCTGCTGCCCGATGATGGTTGTGGAGGTTCTCTGTCTAGGCCTTGTGGTGCGGCACTTTGAAAGAAACCTAAACACTGGCTGCTTTGAGGAAGCTGCTCCTGGTTCCTCAATCTCTTCTGCATCATCGTCTGACTGGTCCTCTTGTGTGTGTGGCGCAGTGCCAGTGGATTGGACCACATAGTCCTCTGCCTGATTCAGCAGTTCCTGGATATTCGCGTCACCCACATCAACATTAACAAGGATTTCACAGACAGTTGGGTTGACAAAGCAGGCAGCTGCTGCAAGTGGTGAGAACTTTTCATCGGCTGGATCCAGGAGACAAGCGAAACGCAGGTTCAGATTTGCTTTCATTTTCTCTGCAAGAGTGGCGAGGTCTCTGTAGCGACTGCTGTTTGCAAACTCAGTAAGGTGGCTGAGCAGATCAAAGAGGGCAGGGACCACTAGGGACAAGGATGTGGTGTCACTCTGGAGGGTTTTAGTATGTTCCGCAAAAGGCAGAAGTAGGTCATGCACTGATGAAAGCTTTTGCCACTCACTAGTAAGCAAGGTGTCCCACCCCATTTCATTTGCAATTTCGCAGACTGCGTCTTTGATTTTGATGAGTCGTGCGATCATGTTGAATGTGCTTGACCAGCGTGTGGGGCAGTCATTTAGAACAATAAGACCAGGCCCTTTCACTACCTTCTGTGTTGCAACGGAGGACTTGCGAAAGAGCTTTACCACAGACCTTGCTTTATCAATGACTTTAGAGACAGTTTTCTCCTTCTGCACCATGAGGACCACAAGCTGTAAGGTATGCACCACACACGGTGTTCGTTTCATTTCCATGTTGACTTGATGGTACCTAATAACGAGAAGAAAAGACAAATAAGTCTAATATACAGTGGAGGGGAAAAGTGTGTTTCATATTCATGTGATCATTGACTGTAATGTAAAATAATTAACTAAACATCGCTCACCGCTGGTCATCAATTTCAGAGTCAGTTTCTATTGAGGAGCCAGGGGAGTCTTCCTCGGAGCTGCCTCCTTCCTCTTCTGCTGCAGTGGTGTTCTTAAAGGCTGCCACCATGTTACTACCATTGTCTGTTATTACTGTAAGGATCTTCTCCTTTGGAATGGCCCACTCTTGCATACATTTGTCCACACATGCCTTAATTGACAGTGCAGTGTGTGGATGGGCTACTTGTTCAAGAGCCAGCAATATGTGTTCAGGTTTACTTTGTTCAACACAAAAGTAGCATGCAGTTATAGCGAGGAATGAGGCTGTCAGTCCTTTTTTTGTCCACATGTCAAGGCCAATAGATACTCTCCGTGCAGCAGCCAGTCTCTCTTTGAATTTCTGTCTCTCATCGTTATACTCTGTCTCAATCAAATTGCTTATTTTAGTTTTCTTTGGAACAGTCAGTCTCCTGTCTATTATCTCCATCATGTGCAAAAAGTCCTCATCTTCAATTGTTGTGACTGGTAAACCTGAGCGTCCAATCCATTTGGCTATGGCCTGCACCCTGGTCTTTTGTTCTTTAGAGTCCGTTTTGTACTTGGAAGAATTGAGGAAAGCTGTAGAGATGGTCTGCTGGGATGTACTACTAGCATTACTTCCACTTGGCCCATCATGATCATCATCTGTGTTTAGTGTTAGCACTAGCAGAAGTCCTCTGTATCTGTGAGGGTGAATAAGGGAAGGAAATAAGATATCAAATTGTGATTTTTCTCTTTCTCATCTAATCCCCACACATCTCTCTCACTCAATCACCCAGACCAGTGGTGGAAAGTAGATTTGCCCATAAGTAGCAGCATTTCATTAATGTTGCTACAGTAACCTTGTTTATTCATTCATTTTTCAACAGGTCAGTAATGTTACAATGTGCAGAAATCCAAAATAGCCGACCTACAAGCTCACAAGGCGTTGCAGTGCGACCTGTTGTGAGCTTGTAGATCTGCTATTTTGGTTTGCATCATTTTAATCACAAGGCCCGTACCTTTAAAATGGTATATAGATTGACTATGTAGGTGACACACACACTAGTGTAGACGTGTTTTTGTCTAAAGAAATGCAAAAAAACGTATCTCTTTTAATAAGCATACATGGCAACACTAGTTGGTGTGTGTGACGCAGCACACACACACACACACACACACACACACACACACACACACACACACACACACACACACACACACACACACACACACACACACACACACACACACACACACACACACACACACCAACTAGTGTTGCCATGTATGCTTATTAAAAGCGACCTCGTTTTCTGTAAAGTTGCTTGTAAATATTGGTAGTTGCTTTTTATTAGTTGTGAGCTTGTAGATCGGCTATTTCCAAAAAGTCTATTTTCAAAAAGCCGTTGTGTTTAGGTTTAAAGTGTTCATGTAGCCTAACCTGGTTGCTTATTTCTCTCCGAAATCTGGCAACACAGTCATTGTTGTCACGGTGACAATTTATCTTTCATTTACTATTTACGAGTAGCGACATCATTTACTTCTTTAATCAGTACAGTGGTTTATCTGATAAAATAACATTAGCGTGTGTGCTTACCTTCTTATGTATTGCTGGATGAGTAGTCTCTAAATGTCGCTTCAGGTTAGTCGTGTTCTTCCCACTGAGTTTCAAGTCACAAATGTTACAGATGGTCTTGTCCTCCTTCGTGAGATAGGTGAAGTGTGACCAGACGTCAGCTCTTCGTTTGCGTCCCAAATGCTCTGTCATTTCACATATTAGTTTAGACTAAAACTAAAGTAAATACACTTTTTTCTCCTCCTCCTCCCCGTGCGCCGGCTTGTTGTGAGTTTGTTTTGGTTGCGTTCCTGCCTGCAGCGTCCATGCTGGCTCCTAATATGGTCTGCTTCCGGGTGGATCAACCTAACTAACAATGAGGATCGTTCTGATTGGATCCCTTCCCAACTAGTCCCACAAAAAATATAATTCTGATTGGATCTCTTCTCCATTCGTCCCGCCCTAACATTTTCGTCTCGTCTAATTCGTTGACTAACATGTCCATTACATTTTCGTCTCACTCCTCGTCTTCACCGTACACGTTTCATTTAGTCTTCGTTTAGTCTTAGTCTTTGAAAAAGCTTCGTTGACGCATATTTTTCGTCTTAGTCTCACTCAACGAAATTAACACTGACTTAAAGTGCTCTGCTAGTACTGCATCAGACTGCAGGTCAATGAGTTAAAGCTGAACATCACTGGGTGCTTTATCCACACTGGAGGTGAAGGGAGAGGAAATTATGTGCATTTCATCCTCGATTTTTCTGAGATCTTCAAATCGCCTTGAAAACTCATCATGGAATGCTTTTAACATAGATGAGTACCTGCGGAGATGATTAGCTGATGGTGTGATATCTTTCAGGGTTTGCATGTGAGTGAGAGTCTTGCTCTCCAGTTGGCTTGAAAGAAACAGCATCTTTCTCATGAAAGCCTTCACCAGGCTGTACATTTCATGAACAAAAAGTCCCTTGCCTTGCAGTTTGGTGTTCAATTCATTCATCAGTGCAGTCACATCAACAGCAAATGCAAAATCTGCCATCCATTCCTCATCTGAGAGCTCTGGGAAGTCTTTGCCTTTCTTCTCACAAAACTCTCAAATCTCTGCTTTCAGGTCCCACACTCTTTTTAGCACTTTGCCCAGGCTGAGCCACCTGACTGCTGTGTGGTAGCCAATGTCACGATGCTCAGTCTCATGCTCCTCCAAAAGCGCGACAAACTGTCTATGATTCAACCCCCGTGCCCTGATGAAATTTACCATTTTAGTAACAACATCAATAACGTGGTTAAGTTTTAGCACTGACTTGCACAACACATGTTGGTGGATAATACAATGCAAAAAAAACAATTTCTGATCTGCATCAATTTCTGTCACTTTATCTTGCATACGTTTCAAAAGTCCAACATTTTTCCCTGTGAGACTTGGGCAACCATCAGATGTGACGCCTGCCAGTCTGTCCCATTTCAGACCCAGCGTGTCCATGCACACATTTACCTCTGTGAAGAGATCACTCCCTGTCGTTGTCCCTTTCATCGACTGCATTGATGCCAGCTCCTCCGTAATCTTGAAGTCCGACGTTATCCCACGGACAAATACGAGTAACTGGGCAGTGTCGCGGACATCAGTGCTCTCGTCCAAAGCCAAGGAGAAAAAGTCAAAACTTCCCACTTCACGTTGCAGCGTAGACTCCAGATTCCCTGCTATATCCTCAATCCTTCTCGTCACCGTTCGCCTGGACAGCGGGACTTGTTCAAACGCTTCTTTTTTTCAGGGCATATTAGTGCTGCAGACTCCACCAAGCACTCTTTGACAAACTCCCCCTCTGCGAATGGCTTACTGTTTTTAGCAATTTTGTGGGATATCACGAAGCTGGTCTTGGTTGCTGCATCCCTGGCAGCATGAAGCTTGGTGAAGAGGCCTTGCTGCTTTTGCAGACCAGTTAGCAAAGCTTCCGATGTCTTTGCCCTTTCAGCATCAGTCAAGTTTTTGTATTTCTCCGCGTGTTTAGGTTTGGTCTCGTAATGGCGACTCAAATTGTAGTCCTTAAACACGGCGATATGCTCCCCGCAAATTAAATACACGGCTTTACCTCCGACTTCAGTGAATAAATACTTGGCAGTCCAGTTTTTGTTGACCACCCTGCATTCGCCATCTACCTTTCTTTTTTTACCACGAGCGGACATTTTTGCCTCCGTAAGGTCGTCTTGTGACCCGGCCTTGATCAGTAAACAACACACGTTTCCCCCGCTGTGTGCAGTCAGTCACCTGGCCACTGCTGGGGGTGTGTGTGTGTGTGTGTGTGTGTGTGTGTGTGTGTGTGTGTGTGTGTGTGTGTGTGTGTGTGTGTGTGTGTGTGTGTGTGTGTGTGTGTGAGTGTGAGCGCGCGCGCGTGCAAGTGTGTGCGTGTGACAACGATCCAATCATGCGCACGTCTTGAAACTTCAAAATAAAAGCATGCAGCTTTAGTCCATGCATGAGGTAAAATGAGAAATTTATTTTGACATTTCCAAATAACCTTACACGGCCCGTTCAGAGTCAACCAAAGAGCCGTATATGGCCCGCGGGCCGCCAGTTGCCCAGGTCTGCTCTGAAGGGTTATGCTTAACAGGCATCTGTCAAAGTTTGCCATTGTAGGCCTACATATTATAATAATACAATTGTACAAATAGGTTAGGTGATGGTGAGAAAGGCGATTTGTTGGTCTATTTAGATGGTTAAAATAATAAGGATTTTCTTTTTTTAAATCATTGCAGGTTTTTCTTTTCACTGCGTAGGTGGGGATCGAACCCACGACCAGCCCCGACCTTTGGATCCTCACCAAGCATACCTAAAATTGACAAAGTCCCAATTGTCATTAATCTATCGTGTATACTCATAAAGAACTTGGAGGAATCACTGGGAAGAAGCAGAAAAAGACGGGCCTGTTGCATTTTTCATCTTTTCCACGTTTGTTTTCTTTTTCTTTCTCTCTTTCTTCTCTTTTTTCTCCTTCCCCCTTCTCCCCCTCTCCCCTTCCATTTTTTCCCCTCTTCCCCCCCTTGGTAGGCGTATGTTCCTCAGCCCTGGCGCAGTCGGTAGCGCTGTTGCCTCACAGCTAGATGGTCCTGGGTTCGATCCCCCCCTCCTCCGCGTCATCAGTGCCCATACCCTAGGTGGGGTTGGCAAAAGGGCCTTTCTGTGTGGAGTTTGCATGTTCTGTACCGTGCCGTGTGCGTGAAGCAAATTATTGGCCACACGCCGTCCTATTCCGTGTGGCTTCCATGACACCACTGCACCACACATGACTTGCACTACTTATGCTACATTTCAAATAGATATATTGCACTTTTGACTCCACTACATTTCTAGGAAGGGACTCTTGGGACTCAAACACAAAACAATGCTATTATGAATGAACCACTTAAGCTCATCTCATCGAAACGTGTTTGGAGCTTGTAGATTTCAGAATTATAATAATAATCATAATCATAATCATCATCATAATTATGATTATATTATTTTATGTTCAAAAGAAAATGCAATTTGCAATTTGTACTTTTGAATACTTGAGCATACACTTTATCCACCACTGGCCCTTTGTTCTGGTTGACTGGGTAAACAGGTTGGTCTTAATAATCTTTTAATTGAAGACTTACCTGTTGAACTTTTAGCTCTCTTTTTTTTAACTTTCTTCCATTGACTAAATCATCATTCATAATGAATTAGGAAGTCATTTGCGATGCAGATTAATCGCTGTACTTTGTTGCAAACCCACTTCTGTTGCAGGAATTCACGCGTGATCGCGCACGCACGCACGCACGCACGCACGCACGCACAGCATCATAAGGTCACGAAAACCACACAGGAATATGCTATCAAGCCAAGTTATATGGTTTGAGTTTGAAACCATAAATGACCAGATACATGTCAATGAACAGCTTCCACCCGGTTACCATTAGACTGTTGTAAAGGCCTGACCCCCAGCCTGTCGCCAGGCTGGCCTGCTGGAATGTTTTACTTTTGTTCCTCTCTTCATGTGGATTTGTTCCTCCGTGCAGACTTTACTTTCCCTGTGAACCTGCCATGTTATTCACTGTTATTTTCTTTTAAGCCTATATGGGCTGCCGTGTTAATTGATCAGATGGGTGGGCCACGTGCATTCATGGAGCATGTTTATTTTAATGATCAATTAATTGATTGTGTTCTGGCTTGGAGCAAAGGAACTTACGTAGGAACTAACATTTACATGTTGGCCCACAGGTTGAGAACCATGTGTTGTAATGCGAAAAGAGCCATTAGTCCTTGGAGATCTCCCTGGGACGAGGTCCACGGACATAGAATGGCGAAGTACGGAATTAATTTACGAAAAAAGTTAAAGTATGGAGATAACTGTCTGCCCGACAGTACATGTATATGCAATGTGGCCCTCTGGAGTGATTGTGGAAATATAGTGGCCCTCTCCATCATCAAAGTTGCCCACCCCTGCTATGCACGAATCCACGGAGCGCTGACCTGGAGGTGGCGCAACCATTGCTGCGGTGTCAGACTCAGTCAGCTGCTAGGGTGTCAGTCAGCTGCTGTCACTGACTGCTCACGTTACTCTTTCTCTTTCGTTACGCTTTTTATTAACTTTTACTAACACTAACTTTACAAAGATGTACAGAAACCGGGACGAACCACCTACGTCAGGTGCCAGCAGGCTAGTTTATGGCTGCTCTGCTAACGTCAACAGGCGGACAGAAACGCAGCAGCTGACTGACACCACAGCAATGGTTGTGCCACCTACAGGGCAGCGCTCCTTGGATTTGTGTATAGCTTCTACGTCTCTTTCCCTCAGCTTTATGCTGTGGCTCATCAATCAGCTTTATACCTCTGTAGTTACTACAGCTCTGTAGCCTAGATTACCCTTGTTCATTATACCTCTCCACTGCCCGGGCATCCTCACACTATCCGAGATTGTGTTGAACACTGCAGTCTCTAATAAACATTCCCACGCCTCCTCATTTGTCAACTTCCTTCCTATTTTGCATCCACTAAGTAGCTGCCCTCTCCCCCTCCTTCCCAATCCCCTTTTCTGGTTCACTACCACCATATCATCCACCCTTCTCTCTCATTCTCCTCATTAATCAGCTCCCCAAAACTACTCCTTCCATATTCTCAACATGCTGTCTTCACTTGTCAAAACATTCCCATATATCCTTTATCACCCTAACTTGTTGCCACATTGATACACTGAACATCCAATGCTCGGTATAATAGGTAATCATTGATGTTAGATGGTGGTAAAAGTACTCACACGTTTTACTTAAGTACAAGTATCAATACTGCAATGTAGAAATACTCTGTTACAAGTAAAAGCCCAACATTAAAAATTTACTTGAGTAAAAGTACAAATGTATTGGCATCAACATATAGTTAAAGTACCAAAAGTAAAAGTACCCATTATGCAGAATATCCCATTTCACAGGTTTCAAATGTATAATACACATCTTTTGAGAATCTACAGTACAAGCTCACGTGACACGTTGTATCACACGTTGTAGTATAACAAATTGGAAATACTCCAGTAAAGTAAAAGTACATCAAAATTGTATAGTAGGAGACTCCGAGCTAACCTGACTCTGCCAGATGGAAGAAGCTTGCGTCACATTTGTTTCACAGGCTACTTCCATCTGGGACCTTGGTAGCACAATCGATGAAGGGGCGGTCCCATGTCAGAAAAATTACAAACAAATACTGTCAAAATGCCATTTCATCTTGTCTTTAAAAAGTGAAAGTGCATTAATTAACAAAGTCATGATTTTTGTTCAGTAAATTATATTTGGACTGGTTGAATTGGGGTTTGGACCAGAGACCTACAGATTTGCAGGTAGACAGTGTATAGGCCTACTGACTGAGCCATTGGATAGACAGAAGTGGATTTCATGTGTGGCATGGATTGCTTATTATCTATCTATCTATATATACAATTTGAATCCTGCGCCATGTCGGTTGTCCGTATGCGACGCCAGTGTGACGGTGTGACGTCATCTCACGACAGCATGACATCACGGTCGTGACATCACGATGAGACGGTCGTCCCGAATATGGACACAACGCCAGTGTGACGTAATCTCACGACAGCAGTGGGTACTTTCAAAGCCTGCCGTGGATTTAGGAGAGCACAAAACTCTCTCTCACACTGTGAGGTGCCTGTAAGGTGGCACTGCAAAGTGAACGACGCGTCACGCTAGACGTTCGGGCCGCGTATACAATTTGAATCCTGCGCCATGTCGGTTGTCCGTATGCGACGCCAGTGTGACGGTGTGACGTAATCTGACATCACGATGACAACGCCAGTGTGACGTAATCTCACGACAGCATGACATCACATGACATCACATCCTACCTATAAATTCTAGGATGCCGTCAGATCGCACCAGTTCGACGGCTTCCATAGTGATAAATAGTAATAATCTATACAAGGAACTCTCTCCACCACAAGAACTCTCTCCACCACAATGACGACAACTTCACCAAAGCCTAACGGCTGGAGATACAACACCAGACATGGCGCACTGCAAAGTGAACGACGCGTCACGCTAGACGTTCGGGCCGCATAGCGGCCCGAACCTCTAGTATATATACAATTTGAATCCTGCGCCATGTCGGTTGTCAGTATGTACGAACGTTGTATGTGGCCAGTGTGACGTAATCTGACATCACGCCAGTGTGACGTAATCTGACATCACGATGAGACGGTCGTCCCGAATATGACAGTGTGACGTAATCTGACATCACGCCAGTGTGACGTAATCTGACATCACGATGAGACGGTCGTCCCGAATATGGACACAACGCCAGTGTGACGTAATCTCACGACCCTGACATCACGCCAGTGTGAAAACTCTCTCTCACACTGTGAGGTGCCTGTAAGGTGGCACTGCAAAGTGAACGACGCGTCACGCTAGACGTTCGGGCCGCGTAGCGGCCCGAACTTCTAGTATATATACAATTTGAATCCTGCGCCATGTCGGTTGTCTGTAACGTTGTATGTAGCCAGTGTGACGTCATATGACATCACGGTTGTGACATCACGATGAGACACGCCAGTGTGACGTAATCTCACGACACCATGACATCACATCCTACCTATAAATAGGTAGGATGCACCAGTTCGACGGCTTCCATCCTCAACACAACCCACGCCGACGACCCTTTACACAAATAAACTGCTAACTTCATCTCCTGCGATTTCAACTATCTTTTCACATTGTACACCACTGCACACTCCCCACAGGTCTGCCATACCAGGTCTGAGTAATCACAAAGTGGGTTTTGGTCATTGGAGAGGTGATGCACGTCACCTCTTTCTGAAGTGGGTACTTTCAAAGCCTGCCGTGGATTTAGGAGAGCACAAAACTCTCTCTCACACTGTGAGGTGCCTGTTAGGTGGCACTGCAAAGTGAACGACGCGTCACGCTAGACGTTCGGGCCGCATAGCGGCCCGAACTTCTAGTATATATACAAGCTCATAACGCGTCACATTGTAGATGTGACGCGTTATGAGCTGTATGTGGTTACTGTAGGTGTTGTATTAATAATTAAATCTGCAAAGTAACAAGTAACTAAAGCTGTCATATGCTTTAATTATAGTAGAGTAGAAGTAACACAAATGGAAAGTAAAGTAAAAGTATCTCAAAATTGTACTGTGCATTGTAAGCACTTGTATTGGTACTTGAGTAAATGTACATAGTTACTTTTCAGCACCATTGAGGAGCCAATTACTGACAGGCTAGGTATCACTAGGTGCATTGCCAGATCGTGCAGAGGGACATGGGTTGATATTAATGGTCTTAACTCAAAATGTATATATCACACAGCTTAGATTTTTTAGATTAAATCGGAGAGTGATGTAAAAAAAATCTATAGTGTAAAAGTTGCACGTTCATCGAATGTCAATGTATAGTGTTTCTTGTGTCTGGGAAGCTCAGTTGGAAGGGGGTGCTCCTTCCATTCCGACATCTCGCCACTCCGACTAGTGGCTTCCGCGTGCGGTTGGGGTTAGGGTTAGGTATAGGGTTCGTTAACGTCAGAAAGGTGACATGTCGGAAAGGCGAAATGCACCCAGTTGGAAGAGCTCTTGACTCTGAACCGTAAGATCATGGGATCGAATCCTGGCAAAAGCAACACAGCATATGAGCAATCTGGTTCCCTGGTGTATAGAGCATTGTTACAGGTATAGACTCATGTGTTTGTTAATGTTGCTACCCTGTAAATGGCAAAAAACTACACATTATTCCAAAGAAAAAGCATAGGTGGTCTCCATCTGAATGGAGTTTCTAAGTGAAAGTATGTAAGAGGAGTAGGGTGCTAATGTTTTGAGGAGAATATAGTCTATAAATAGTGAAGATATAATAGTGTTCTCACTGCTCCAACTAGTGAAAGTAGCCGATCTACAAGCCCAGAAACATGTTGCTATCTGAAAAGTTGTGAGATTGTAGATCAGCTATTTTCAGAATGAAGTATGTCATATATTGAAAATAACTACTCCTAACAAGCATTTCACATTATCTTTAACAATTGCACATATATTAATTGATGCAGTCGTGTTTTGTGCGATGAAATTGAAAAGTAGCCTGCCCGAGGTGAGGTTTGAACCGGCGACCTTGCGATTGGGAGGCAGGTACTGTAGAGAGAAGCCATTTGACCAAGAGACCTGAACTGGTGAAAAAGGAGCTCACACAGATGACACAGTTTCACGCAAATTGCTCAGAAATCCTGCGTTTAAATATTTTTCAAACTGCTCAATATGGCGAAAAATCTAAGAGCGGAGCTTACTGGTCAAAGTGATAGATGTTTTCCTCATGAGTCAAGGCACGTGTAAGCAAGTTTCATGGCTGTCGGCCAAACGAGGCATGACTTTTACCTGTTTACAGTTTGCATTTTCAAAAAATTGCTATAGTGCCCCCCTTTGGCCAATTGGAGTAAGATTGGTTTCAGTGATATTTAGAATGACCCTCTACATTACTGAAAAGTTTCAAACAAATGTGAGTCTGCATGTATGTGTTAGGGGCAGATTAATAATTGTCATAAAACTGCAATATTCATTGGCTCATAAAAGCTTAACGTTTTCACTTAGAAAAAATCCAGCCCCAATCAATCTGTTGGTATAGGTCCAAAGTTCATGTGTAGAAAGTGCAGATTGCTCAAAAATCCCAGGAGGAGTTTGATTTGAACTGCTTTTCATATAATTCAAAATGGTGGGAGATCTAAAGGTCAGAGCTAAAAAGTCAGAGTGTGAAAGTTGTTAGGCATGAGGAGACGCATGTGTGTATTGAAGTTTCATGTCTGTAGGTCAAACAGGGCATGAGTTGTACCTGTTCAAAGTTGGCACTTTTCAATTGATTGCTACAACCCCACCCTTTGGCCAATTGATTTGAGTTTACCATATTGCAGAGTTTCGTAAAAAGTGACCACACGGTAGCCTGGTAAACCCTCCCTCCGGAAATCTCATTTCCATTTGATTTCAGAAGTGAGTCTGGCCTGATCGCCCATTGTGGGGGTTTCTAGTGGAATTACCAACTAATCGAGCCTATCAGCGTCGTCGCTCATCGTTCTGTGATTGACAGCGACAGTTGGCCCAAATGGGACCGAGTGCAGCCGACAAAAATGGAATGATCCACCATTGTTTCTGTGGCCAGTTACACTTTTTACTTTCGGTTTTAAAACGCTCTCAAACTTCTTTTTTGAGGCACGGAATTTACTTTTAAGATATCGTTTGGATAGAATTGAGTTGTTTAACTTCATATATGTGGTCAATTAATCATGACAGAGCCTATTTAAGAATACCGGCAGGGGCGGGCAGTGCCACGCATGTATCCGAATAAGGCAACCTATTTTGGGCATGGCCATCTCAAAAGTCCCGTTGCGTCACATTAGTCTGGAGGTCTGCTGATTGGCTGGAGGGGAACAACGATCATTGGCTGAAGGGGTTGTCAGTCAACAGTATTACTGCCGCCCAACTCCAGCCAACAGCCAATATTGCAGAATGGGCGATCAGGCCAGACTCACTCCTGGAATCAAATGGAAATGAGATTTCCGGAGGGAGGGTTTACCAGGCTAACCACACGGTTAGGCCGTGACAGAAAAAACAGCGGAAGAAAGAAAAAGCCAACAGTTTCAAAGAGGTTTCGAGCCTTATAGGCCTTGAACCCTCAACAAACGCTGCATGGGGTGTGTAATTGAGAGAAAATATGTATTTTTTGTGGGTGAACTACTCCTTTAAGTAAATGTTCTTAGTTACTTCCCACCACTGGATGGACGAAGAGTATTGCTGTTCAGAGGTACGGCTGGTCAGCGGATAGGGGTGGCTCCTTATACACGGGAGCAGGAGTCACTGCTAGCTTTGAGGGACCACCTTCGGAAGCCTGACGTCCAGCACTGAGGGCCTTCGGAGCAGACGGGATGAGTGTGGCTGGAACACACTCTCTGCGTCCATCTCTGCTGTAATAGTAGTTATCCGCGTCCTTGTGGCTCAGGCCCTCGGGCAATGTAGCCGCCGGCTGGGTCCTCTTGGATATCTCTCCGTATCGCAGCTGAGGTTTCGCTTGAAGGTCGTGCCCGGACAGTGCATTTCGGAGCCTCTGAATGATCTTTGTAGCAGTCGCCATTATTGTCGTTGCAGTGAAGGGGAGTCTGGTTTAACGCAGAACCTTCTTCTCGAGAGAAACGTTTGAGAAAAAAATCTAATGCTCTCTTTATAAAGGTGTCATGTGATGTCACTTAAAGGAGACATCCGGTCATTTTAAGTGTTATGTTTGATGTGTGTCAAATCACTTACCAACGTACAAATGAAAATCGCGTGACTCCACAGATCCCCCTATCGACCCCCACCGTTGGCATTATAGGAGTATATAGGATAGCAGCAATTCGCCTATTTTAACAAATGTAAAGTCTGTTTTTTTCTCCTAGTACTCATTGTAGAGTCCCATGATAACGTAACAGGCGCTAAAACTCCGAGAAGCTAACGGCTAATAAGAGAACGAGCTAATGCTGGGGCTGCTTATCTCTCTGCATGGCAGGCCCAGGTTGCCAGGTCGGGAGAGAAACCAGCAACCAGCATTAGCTCGTTCTGTTATTAGCCGTTAGCTTGTCGGGAGTTTTAGCGCCTGTTACGTTATCATGGGACTCCACAATGAGTATTAGGAGAAAAAAACAGACTTTACATTTGTTAAAATAGGCGAATTGCTGCTATCCTATATACTCCTATAATGCCAACGGTGGGGGTCGATAGGGGGATCTGTGGAGTCACGCCATTTTCATTTCTACGTTGGTAAGTGATTTGACACACATCAAACATAACACTTAAAATGACCGGATGTCTCCTTTAACACATTGGTTCTCAACATCATGTCTGGGACAACCAGGGGTCCAAATGGACCCAATCCAATCGTAATTATGTACAGAGCACATTTAAAACAACAGCGTTGAGTCAAAGGGCAAACAAAACGTACCAAAGGACAACAAAAACACATACAAATAAATGTAGAAAAATGAAAAGCGATAAGACAAAAGCAAAAGGACAGACACATTGCCTATCAGAAACATCAACTCTCAGTCTGGGTCAAACGCCAAGGAGTACAAGCTACAAACGTGATTTAAACACAGCTTTGACATGGGGCCGTTCCACAGTTTGGGCGTTGCAGCAGAAAATGATCATCAAACTTCTTGGGTTGTTGATACTGCCGTGATACAGATGTCCACATCTGGACATTTAACCACTTAAACCAGGAGTCTGCAACGTTTTCAGGCCAAGGACCCCTTAGCTGAGAGAGAGATGAAACAGGGACCCCCACTACATATTGTATAAAATTGTGTCGCAGATTAAAATTCTTTACAGATTTCATAGATAGCTTCATATATTGTATTTTCAGACATTCAACCACTTAAACCGTCAATACAATAGTAAACTTGACCTTTGGCTCTGTACTTGGTCTGCTCTTTCCCCCCCGCTACAACAAACCTCTTGACCGAAAATAGCCGATCTACAAGCTCACAACGCCTCGCGGCGTGAGGCCCTGTGAGCTTGTAGATCTGCTATTTTCTGCGAATGTTCCCCTCAGAATAGGGATTTGAGGGTTCAAGCTGTTGATGTAAAAAATAAGTTCCTATCACACAAATATTTGGCGGACCCCTGTAGTAACTCTGAGGACCCCCAGGGGGTCCTAACCCTAACGCTGTTGAAGACCCCTGAATTAAACCCCATATGGTTCAGCGGAGTCCCTCAGGGCTCTACACTAGCGTCTTTCACTGAAAATAGTTGATCGACAAGCTCACGACGCGACGCAGCACATCGCGTTGTGAGCTTGTCGATCAATCCCCACAATATGGGTGCAGGGATTAAGTAAAAGAAAAAGATTGCCACCAATAAGAGCATGGCGTCATGTGGTCAGGCTAAGACATCAGTCATCTACGACAGTGGTTTTCAACCTTTTTCGAGTCAAGGACCCCCAAATTGACACATATTAGCCCACGAACCCACATTTGACAAGATACGCCAGGGACTCAACCATTTTAATGTCTTGGGGTCCCAATCTACACTGTATCATCATCACCAGTGTTCATTCTGAATGTACAAATGGAACCAAATGGACCCGTTCCTTTGAGTGTCTGTAACGCTCAGAGTTACAGACACATAAGGGTCAATTTGGTTTCTAATTATTAATTTGGCTGGGGATCCCCTGGAACCCCCTTAAGGACCACTGGTGGTCACTGGTTGAGAACCACTGATCTACGACATAATGACTCCACATTTGGGCATATATTCAGGCCGGTTCGGCCTGTAGACTTCCCCTTGGCTTCTGAAAGAGGACTGATAGTCATGGTAGACAGTCGTCATCGTCACATCGCCGCTGTCAGGCTGTTCATCATACAGGGGTGTTGCACTGGAGTAGTGAAAATAGCAGATATGCAAGCCCCACAACGTGTCGCGATTGAGCTTGTAAATTGTTTCAGTGTTTTCATCCTAAATCATCCTATAATTCTACAAAGCTCTGTCTGTGTGTCTGTGCCCAAAATCTCTTCTGCCCGGTTCTCCTCAGTGGCTGGAGCAATTGATCTGCATTTGCACACAGCCATTCACCATTACCATGTGCACGGAACACCGATGCCCGTTTTTCGCTTTCCCCAAATGTCAGCTGTTTATGGATACTCTGAAACCCATTGACTTTCATTATAATAAATATTCATTAAAGTTAAATATTTCAAAAAGAATAGAAAACGTTAACAAGGAAAAAAATAGAAGCTCCTCTAATAAGCAGTGGTTCACAACGTGTGGTCCAGGGAACCCCAGGGGTCCTTGAAGGGGGTCCAGGGGGTCCCCATAGCTAAATGATTGATTTAGTTAGCAACCAAAGGCAACTCTGAGCGTACAAATTGTCCATTTGGTTCCACTCTGAGAGTTTATTTAACACTGAGGATTTTACAGTGTACAGTACATTAGGGTCCCAGGGATTAATAAAAAAAAAACGAAACAAAAAAAGGGTATCAAAAGGGGGGTCCGTGGCCTAATGCATATCAAATTAGGGGTCCTTGACATTAAAACATTTTTTTGTTGTTGAGAATCACTGAACTAAACTATACCGGAACCCCTGTCCACACCCTGGAATCCTCAGGTTTAATTTAACTCAAGGAGAGTGTGGCCTGTAAGGGGCCATTTGGTTCTATTTGTACACAGTCAAGAGTTACAGACCTGTGAGGGTTGAAATTAGACCGATGGTGGTTCCCGCACCCCATGTTGAGAAACAGTGTAGTGGGGGGTGTAGTGGAGGGGGGAGCACAGGGGAGCGACACTCCCCCACTTCTAAAAATAGGATTACACCAATTGAACCCCAGCATACCATTTCTGCAGGGAGCAATAGCCAAATATAGAAGATCTACAAGTTCAAGCTTGTAGATTGCCTATTTTTGGGAAATAAAGTGGTATAGATCTGCCTCCACCACCTCTGAGTCTACATCCATGGTAATGAGGACAGCGGCTACCCTGAAGAAGGCAAGTTAGCTGCCGAAATGTTGGTCTTCATTACTCTGGGTCCAGAAAAAAAATATTAGCACTTTGGCTACCAGTGTGTACGGCCACTTTATTTGGATCCTTCTGCTGTGGGCCGGCACCACAACAAAGACTTTGGTGTGCACAATGACGAGAGCAGCTTCATGGCGATGCTTTGGAGAGCACCACGACCGTGAAGCGCAGATCCTCCGGGTCCCGCGCCATGAAGGTTTTACACACCCCGACGGCGTCCTCGAGGAATCTCTCTTCGGAGGTCTTCCCGTGGACCACGGGGAAAGGCTTGCGGCCGTCCAGCTCGTACAGATCCCCTCCAATGTTCACCAGCGCTATGAAGTGCTTGTCCTGTTTCTCGTCGGCGCTCGGCGCCTCGCTCTGTCCCTCCTGCGCGCTGGACTCGTGTGCGCCGCGGATACCCTCGTCCTTCTCCAGGAAGGCGGCCTTCTCCTCGGGGCTCATCGTCGACGACCCGTCCAGGAAGGCCTTCAGCGGAGAGTCGGGCTTGAACTCCAGCCGCTCCCGGTTGTTGGCGACGGCGTGGAGCAGGCCGATCGTTCCGCAGGCGTTCCCGATGGTCTGCTTCATGAAGTAGACGTCGGCGGACACCTCCGGCTCCTGCCCCTGCGTGTCGATCTTCTCTTCCTCCTGGAGCTTGAAGGCCTCGTACGCCTCCGTAATGGGGAAGAGCAGGAGGACGGCGCACACCGGCCTCGGCACAGTGCTCAGGTCATCCTCGTCCAGGCCATACACGTCCCCAAACTGCCAGCTCGGAAGCACGCCCAGTTGACTGAGGAACTGGTTCATGACGTCCGGGTTAGCCTCCAGCGGTAGCCAGCGTTGTTCGGCCATTCTTAACAAACAGTTCTTATAGAAACCTGTAACCTGGTCTTGTCGTTAGATATCAACTCTAGTGGATAGACGTAGCGGCAAACACTATTCCTGTTCAGTTCCGAAACAGTCGACACTGGTTCGGTAATTGCTGAGCGGGCTGGTTTTAAGATACCTGCGTAGACGCCTGCGTCGTCACTATTATGTCACGACGATGTCAACCACGCCCACATACAGTATGGGGTTTCCGGGTCAGCCTTGCCCAAATATGGCAGACATTCAGAGGTGGAAGAGGTACTCCCAGATTTGTTTGAAAGTAGCAATACCACAATGAAGAGCTACTTCAGTCAGCCTGCAGGCCTGTAAAACTTCAAATATTTATTCAAAAATGAAAAAAAAAAATGGTGCTATATATTGTACATAGCAACAGGAATCCCAAAAGGGGTTCCTGTCCTGAAAGGTATAGTTACAAAAAGGGGTTCCCGCCCAAAATGGGTAATACCTCTGGTTGTGTAAGGGTGCATTTCGCCTTTCTGACATGTCGCCTTTCCGACGTTAACAAACTCTATACCTAACCCTAACCCTAACCGCACGCGGAAGCCACTAGTCGGAGTGGCGAGATGTCGGAATGGAAGGAGCACCCCGTTGTGTACACTTCTTCCGGTAATGTGGGAATTACGGTTTGGTCCTCTGTGCGTCACCATATAGCGTGCTACTTCAATATTTTCCCCTCCTTTGTCAGACCGTACACGAGATGGAATCCCATAAGAGTGGACTGCCTGCAGGAAGCTGTTCATCACTGTTGATGCACGGTTGTTGGTGGCGGCACAAAGGTAGACAATTAGACGGCTAAAGCCATCAATTCCACCATGGACCACAATCCTCCATCTGCAAAATACAGTAACAACACTGGTGTCTACTTTGTAACAAACTTGATGATGCTTTAAATGTAAGAACAACAGCAGTCTTTTATCACAATTTTACACATTTCTGACCTTTGGGACACCTTACTCGCAATTTATTTATGACCACTACTTAAAGCGGTTCATATTTTGGCAATGTGTATATTTTGATTAGCACCTTACTGCCAACTAGTCTATAATTATGACACTGTTAACCTGTTGCATTTTTAGCATGTTTACATGTGGTCTCGCTTTATTGTCTCCGCCAGGCCGAAGGCATGGCGAGAGAGTATGTTTTACCCTCCGTCCGTCCGTCCGTCCGTGTGTCCAATCTGTGTGTTAGCAGCTAATCTCTGGCACCGTTGGCCCGGTCGCTGCGAAACTGTGCACACACACTCCCTGGATGCCAATTCAGAACCTCTGCCCTATTTTTTTTTGCATGGGCCTGTTATAGCGCCTCCAGGAGGCCGATTTGTGCAAAATCCATTTTTTGACATTACTCCTACAGATTTTACCCAAACATCATGCAAATTGGTACACAGCATCTCTACAGTCATGTGATCAACACGGATTTGTCCGATTTCCCATATTCCATCCTGATTAGCTAAGGTTGGCTTCCAAACTTCGCAGGATTGGTCCGTTTTGAACAAAAGGCCTCAAATCATGAACGCAGCTTGCAATTTCCGTGAAATTTCACACGCTCATTCCCACTAGGCCAAGGAAGAAATGGCACCCTTTTCACATTGGCCTATTATAGCGCCACCAGGAGGCCACAATAACCGACATGACCTGGCGGAGACCTGTGCTCCGAGGAGCACTTTTTCTAGTTGATAATGTTATTCAAGGGCACATGGTTAAAGGTGATCTTTATAGTTACATCTTGTGTGCGAGTAAAACAAAGGAGAAAAAAAGACAGTAGGCTAATATAATCATATACATCAACTTATAAACACACAACTCTGACAGCAATGGCAACATATACATATACTCAGATAAACTTTTTGTTACCACGCGCTCTGACTCTTCTGGTGCACTATCCTCTTAAAAACAATGACATGAAAACAAGTGATGGATCGCACTCAGATTGGCAACAGTGAGTGAGTTAGTTTATTTTATTTCTCCACGTCTTTACAAAAAAGGACAAGCGTTTCGGTCATCCAGTCTTTGTCAGTGGCTGACGTAGGCTGGATAGCCAAAATGTTTGTCCTTTCTTGTAAAGACATGGAGAAATAAAAGTAACCAACTTACTCTTGCCATTCTGAGTGTAACATATATACGGTACACAACCATTGGGTTATTTAATCTATTGCCCTAGGCCTATATTGCTTGGGTGCTAAGGCGGAATGGTGCTGTGCATTACGTTCTTTCTCCTGCGTTATTGACATCTAAAATGTAAACAGTATGTCTTTCAACCATTACATCTAATGTAAACATTATGAGCCTGCAAAGGCATGGAGAATGCTGTCAAATGACCTGTGCCTCTTAATCTCCAAGCTGACAGCTATGGAAGATTTTATTGGACTTAATTGGTCACTTGTATATTAGGGCACCTCACACATATTTTCCATTGGTCACTCGTATTTTCTTTTAACCTCGCAAATATTCTGCATTCCTCACTTGTATTTTTTTTAACCTCGCAAATATTCTGCATTCCTCACTCGTATATTGTAGTGTGCTCACAAAAAGAAATCAGCATTGTAAATATAAAATCAAGCTCTGTAATTACGAGTTATTATTTACACATTTGTCGCCTGCTTTTTACAACCTGCTTGCCTGCTTTTTACAACTGAAGCACAAACACACATTTGCGCAATAATGTCCAATTCCTCCCTCTCCAACTTTGTAATTAACACCTGGCAAATAATTTTTATGGCTAATAACTCGCAAATAAATTCACAAATGTTTTGACTGCTTCACTTGTGTTTTCTGGTATCTGCAAGTAAAAAAAATCGAGCTCTGTAACTACGAGTTGTTGTTTACACATGTGTGGATTGCTTTTTACAAGTGACGCATGAATTACACTTGTGGATCTCATTTCTACACATGTGTGACTTCTCCTCCTTTCAGCTTGTGGATCGCCTTTTACAAGTGACGCACAAATTACGCTTGTGGATCTCATTTCTACACTTGTGTGACTCCTCCTTTCAACTTGTGGCCGCGTGTCATTTGTGACGTATTTTTGTCCAGTCTGAGGCTAGCGTCACTTGCAAAAACAGTGCATCGCGTGTAAACAGTACGTCGTGTGTATCAGCCCCCCCCTCCCCGTGGGCTGCAGTTATTACACAATCCAGCAGGTGGCACCATTATGTATACAATAGGGCTTAAATGTTTAACGTATGGTTTTTATAATATAATAATGTATATCTGCAAAGTAACTAGTAGGCCTAACTAAAGTTTTCAAATAATTGTAGTGGAGTGAAAGTACAATATTTGTCTCTGAGATGTAGTGGAGTAGAAGTAAAAGTACTGCGAACTGGAAATACTCCAGTAAAGTAAAAAATACCTCAAAATTGTAATTGTAAATGGCCCCTGTATAAAAAAATCTCATTCTTTGTGCTTGTGCTCTAATTTGTGCTGTTGAAATTGCGCTACTTAATTATTTTGAATATACATTTAAAATAAATAAAACTCCTCCCGGTCTCTGTGCAGTGCGCCGATTACCTCTAAGTATGTTCACATGCTGTGCCCTGATTTCCCTGGTAGTCAGTCAGTCAGTAAAATACAGTATAAGCGTATACAGGGTATCTTCACATTTCTAAAGTGATAGTTTAAGGACTTTTAAGACCTTTTTAAACCTCTAAATCGAAAAAAGTAAAAAAGAAAAAAACTATACTATAAAAAATATTATAATATTATAAAATAAAACTATACAAATTGTCAAATATGACCTAAGAAAGAGGCAAACATTGTGAAAATAGCCGATCTACAAGCTCACAAATGCGAGGTGTTTTGAGCTTGTAGATCTGCTATTTTTGCAATGTATTTATCTGTGGATCTCAACTCCTTTTTTTGGGGATTATGTTGGGGGGTCACGGCCTGAAAAGTTTGGGAACCCTTGTTATAGGCTATAGCTATCACAATAATATATCAACAATTAAAACTAGACAAGCTTACAGGAAATGTATAAATTGGTTAGACTTTTTTTTAGCACAGTAACAAAATCTCTCCTCACCTTAATGTTGGTGTATCACACAATAAATGCCCAGTTAGAAATTAGCATGATGTCATGTCACATATCAACATGGTGAAACAGCAACCTGTGTGTATTAGCTGTAAGCACTGTGACACCATGATAGATATTCAGATTTGTTCAGATTTGTTATTGTAGGGATAGCCCTTTCGGGTGCAGCATCTAATTTTCGAGGGGGTCCCATAAAAACATTAGCAACAGACAGATACACACATGCAATACAAGTATACAGATACATTCAACCAATACATTGTCAGACCGTACACGAGATGGAATCCCATAAGAGTGGACTGCCTGCAGGAAGCTGTTCATCACTGTTGATGCACGGTTGTTGGTGGCGGCACAAAGGTAGACAATTAGACGGCTAAAGCCATCAATTCCACCATGGACCACAATCCTCCATCTGCAAAATACAGTAACAACACTGGTGTCTACTTTGTAACAAACTTGATGATGCTTTAAATGTAAGAACAACAGCAGTCTTTTATCACAATTTTACACATTTCTGACCTTTGGGACACCTTACTCGCAATTTATTTATGACCACTACTTAAAGCGGTTCATATTTTGGCAATGTGTATATTTTGATTAGCACCTTACTGCCAACTAGTCTATAATTATGACACTGTTAACCTGTTGCATTTTTAGCATGTTTACATGTGGTCTCGCTTTATTGTCTCCGCCAGGCCGAAGGCATGGCGAGAGAGTATGTTTTACCCTCCGTCCGTCCGTCCGTCCGTGTGTCCAATCTGTGTGTTAGCAGCTAATCTCTGGCACCGTTGGCCCGGTCGCTGCGAAACTGTGCACACACACTCCCTGGATGCCAATTCAGAACCTCTGCCCTATTTTTTTTTGCATGGGCCTGTTATAGCGCCTCCAGGAGGCCGATTTGTGCAAAATCCATTTTTTGACATTACTCCTACAGATTTTACCCAAACATCATGCAAATTGGTACACAGCATCTCTACAGTCATGTGATCAACACGGATTTGTCCGATTTCCCATATTCCATCCTGATTAGCTAAGGTTGGCTTCCAAACTTCGCAGGATTGGTCCGTTTTGAACAAAAGGCCTCAAATCATGAACGCAGCTTGCAATTTCCGTGAAATTTCACACGCTCATTCCCACTAGGCCAAGGAAGAAATGGCACCCTTTTCACATTGGCCTATTATAGCGCCACCAGGAGGCCACAATAACCGACATGACCTGGCGGAGACCTGTGCTCCGAGGAGCACTTTTTCTAGTTGATAATGTTATTCAAGGGCACATGGTTAAAGGTGATCTTTATAGTTACATCTTGTGTGCGAGTAAAACAAAGGAGAAAAAAAGACAGTAGGCTAATATAATCATATACATCAACTTATAAACACACAACTCTGACAGCAATGGCAACATATACATATACTCAGATAAACTTTTTGTTACCACGCGCTCTGACTCTTCTGGTGCACTATCCTCTTAAAAACAATGACATGAAAACAAGTGATGGATCGCACTCAGATTGGCAACAGTGAGTGAGTTAGTTTATTTTATTTCTCCACGTCTTTACAAAAAAGGACAAGCGTTTCGGTCATCCAGTCTTTGTCAGTGGCTGACGTAGGCTGGATAGCCAAAATGTTTGTCCTTTCTTGTAAAGACATGGAGAAATAAAAGTAACCAACTTACTCTTGCCATTCTGAGTGTAACATATATACGGTACACAACCATTGGGTTATTTAATCTATTGCCCTAGGCCTATATTGCTTGGGTGCTAAGGCGGAATGGTGCTGTGCATTACGTTCTTTCTCCTGCGTTATTGACATCTAAAATGTAAACAGTATGTCTTTCAACCATTACATCTAATGTAAACATTATGAGCCTGCAAAGGCATGGAGAATGCTGTCAAATGACCTGTGCCTCTTAATCTCCAAGCTGACAGCTATGGAAGATTTTATTGGACTTAATTGGTCACTTGTATATTAGGGCACCTCACACATATTTTCCATTGGTCACTCGTATTTTCTTTTAACCTCGCAAATATTCTGCATTCCTCACTTGTATTTTTTTTAACCTCGCAAATATTCTGCATTCCTCACTCGTATATTGTAGTGTGCTCACAAAAAGAAATCAGCATTGTAAATATAAAATCAAGCTCTGTAATTACGAGTTATTATTTACACATTTGTCGCCTGCTTTTTACAACCTGCTTGCCTGCTTTTTACAACTGAAGCACAAACACACATTTGCGCAATAATGTCCAATTCCTCCCTCTCCAACTTTGTAATTAACACCTGGCAAATAATTTTTATGGCTAATAACTCGCAAATAAATTCACAAATGTTTTGACTGCTTCACTTGTGTTTTCTGGTATCTGCAAGTAAAAAAAATCGAGCTCTGTAACTACGAGTTGTTGTTTACACATGTGTGGATTGCTTTTTACAAGTGACGCATGAATTACACTTGTGGATCTCATTTCTACACATGTGTGACTTCTCCTCCTTTCAGCTTGTGGATCGCCTTTTACAAGTGACGCACAAATTACGCTTGTGGATCTCATTTCTACACTTGTGTGACTCCTCCTTTCAACTTGTGGCCGCGTGTCATTTGTGACGTATTTTTGTCCAGTCTGAGGCTAGCGTCACTTGCAAAAACAGTGCATCGCGTGTAAACAGTACGTCGTGTGTATCAGCCCCCCCCTCCCCGTGGGCTGCAGTTATTACACAATCCAGCAGGTGGCACCATTATGTATACAATAGGGCTTAAATGTTTAACGTATGGTTTTTATAATATAATAATGTATATCTGCAAAGTAACTAGTAGGCCTAACTAAAGTTTTCAAATAATTGTAGTGGAGTGAAAGTACAATATTTGTCTCTGAGATGTAGTGGAGTAGAAGTAAAAGTACTGCGAACTGGAAATACTCCAGTAAAGTAAAAAATACCTCAAAATTGTAATTGTAAATGGCCCCTGTATAAAAAAATCTCATTCTTTGTGCTTGTGCTCTAATTTGTGCTGTTGAAATTGCGCTACTTAATTATTTTGAATATACATTTAAAATAAATAAAACTCCTCCCGGTCTCTGTGCAGTGCGCCGATTACCTCTAAGTATGTTCACATGCTGTGCCCTGATTTCCCTGGTAGTCAGTCAGTCAGTAAAATACAGTATAAGCGTATACAGGGTATCTTCACATTTCTAAAGTGATAGTTTAAGGACTTTTAAGACCTTTTTAAACCTCTAAATCGAAAAAAGTAAAAAAGAAAAAAACTATACTATAAAAAATATTATAATATTATAAAATAAAACTATACAAATTGTCAAATATGACCTAAGAAAGAGGCAAACATTGTGAAAATAGCCGATCTACAAGCTCACAAATGCGAGGTGTTTTGAGCTTGTAGATCTGCTATTTTTGCAATGTATTTATCTGTGGATCTCAACTCCTTTTTTTGGGGATTATGTTGGGGGGTCACGGCCTGAAAAGTTTGGGAACCCTTGTTATAGGCTATAGCTATCACAATAATATATCAACAATTAAAACTAGACAAGCTTACAGGAAATGTATAAATTGGTTAGACTTTTTTTTAGCACAGTAACAAAATCTCTCCTCACCTTAATGTTGGTGTATCACACAATAAATGCCCAGTTAGAAATTAGCATGATGTCATGTCACATATCAACATGGTGAAACAGCAACCTGTGTGTATTAGCTGTAAGCACTGTGACACCATGATAGATATTCAGATTTGTTCAGATTTGTTATTGTAGGGATAGCCCTTTCGGGTGCAGCATCTAATTTTCGAGGGGGTCCCATAAAAACATTAGCAACAGACAGATACACACATGCAATACAAGTATACAGATACATTCAAACACAGATAGCTTGCTCACCCTCTTCCACCCACCCCACCAACCACCACATCATCAGCTGTTAAACAACAGAAGAGAAGGAAGGGCACAGTACAACTACTATCAGTGTATATATCCCAACAGGTACAGTCAATTTAGAAGCATATATAGGCCTACACATTATATGTAGTATCAAGGGAAGTCCTGAGGGGTCAGAAGGAGGAAATGGAGCTATGTAGTAGAATGACCTTCGTCCAACCTCTTTAAAGATGTGTGGGACATTAAAGTAAGGATATTGCTAGTGTCTAAGTGAATATGATGATGTATATTGAGCTAATACTGTTTCAAATAAGGAAGGGCAACTAAAGTAAATGCATTAACGTTTTTGTAATTGCCTTCTTGATTTAGGTTGTAACCAATTGAGTGAGGTGAACATGAGGCAGTGATGAGTTCCATATAGACCTCAAGACGAACCGGCACAAGGAGTCATATAAAACATTAAGAGGCTTAAGATGAGGTTCTGTGGTGTTCTGCATACACAACATCAGCATAATCTATAATAGGAATAGGAATAGGAAGCAACACTTGAGAGATTGAACTCAGGCAACCTAGCTATAGCTACTGTATACATATTATTTTGTTAAAAGAATAGACAGACAGAACGACAGACAGACAGACATAGATTGTCTGCTGTATATCTCTGTCTGTCTGTCTGTCTGTCTGTCTGTCTGTCTGTCTGTCTGTCTGTCTGTCTGTCTGTCTGTCTGTCTGCCTGCCTGCCTGCCTGCCTGCCTGCTGTACATCTATGTCTGTCTGCCAGCTGTACATCTATGTCTGTCTGCCAGCTGTACATCTATGTCTGTCTGCCAGCTGTATATCTCTGTCTGTCCGTCTGTCTGTTTGTTTTGCGGAATGTTGTGGAATACACCAACATTAAGGTGAGGAGAGATAAAAAATAAAAATAAAACTAACTCTCCTGCAGTGTTCACTGCCCCGAGAGGGGATGGGGCGTATGGGAGGGCAATTCTCCTGGACACTATTGGTTGAACGTCTAGGTTGGAGTCTTGTTGTTATGCCAATTACCAAATCCCCCATGTAGCCCCTCCCTGACCACTGCTGATTGGTCTTGGGTATTAGATGAGTCATCTTGCTTGGTATTTCCCCCAATGACCCCATGTGACCTAGGCAAACATTCAGCAGAATAGAATATCTACAAGTTCATAGATGGAAAAAGAAATGGACCACGTATAGACTTGTTTTTCAGACCAAGGACCCCTTAGCTGAGAGAGAGATGAAGCAAGGACCCCCAATACATATTGTAGTAAAAATTTAATTGAGTTGCAGATTAAACTCATTCATAGATTTCATAGATTCATAGACTTGTTTTACAGCACTCATCGGTGGTGTGGAAATTAATATTCTTTATTTGTTTACATATCTTTTCTATTCATATGTTGGAGTCATGATAATGTGTATTTTCAGACATTAACCCTCAATACTTTGTCTGCTCTTGTGTCCCCTCTACACCAAACCTATAACCGAAAATAGCTGATCTACAAGCCCACGTGTCGCACCACTGTGTTGTTGGCTTGAAGATTGGCTATTTTCAACAAAGCAGATCTACATGCCCATGAGAGCTTGCAGCACGCGTTGTTGGCTTGTAGATCTGCTATTTTCTGCAAATGTTCCCCCCAGAATAGGGGGGGGGGGGTTCCTTTTACACAAAGATTTGTGTACACTGTAACTCTGAGGAACCCCTAGGGGTCCCGGACCCCCTGTTGAAGATATCGGCGTAGTTAGGTCGTTAATCACTAAAACCGTATATACTTAGCCCAGGACTGTATACTAGGCCCCCTCCTGATTTCGCTGTACACTAAATATATTAAAATAGCCGATCTACAAGATCACAACACGCTGGCTACTTCCACCAAATGTTCACCCCATAATAGGGATGCTTGGGTACAAGTCTGGACCGCATTCTCACTGAGGACCAGCTGATGGCACTTCTCTGACCTAGAGTGCAAGGGTTCTTCTCAGGCCGAGATCCCCCAAAATAATAATAATTGAAATGGGGACCCCCACCCTGACAAGCACTTGGAAACTTATACAATACAGTATTGTATAAGTGTATACAGGGTATCTGCACATTTCTAAAGTTACAATAATGACTTTTAATACCTTTTTAATATACAAGCGGCTTTGTGAGCATGTAGATCAGCAATTTTCAAGTCAAACTAAATATAATGTCTACAATTCCAAGTGCTTGTCAGGGTGGGGGTCCCCATTTCAATTATTATTATTTTGGGGGATCTCGGCCTGAGAAGAACCCTTGCACTCTAGGTCAGAGAAGTGCCATCAGCTGGTCCTCAGTGAGAATGCGGTCCAGACTTGTACCCAAGCATCCCTATTATGGGGTGAACATTTGGTGGAAGTAGCCAGCGTGTTGTGATCTTGTAGATCGGCTATTTTAATATATTTAGTGTACAGCGAAATCAGGAGGGGGCCTAGTATACAGTCCTGGGCTAAGTATATACGGTTTTAGTGATTAACGACCTAACTACGCCGATATCTTCAACAGGGGGTCCGGGACCCCTAGGGGTTCCTCAGAGTTACAGTGTACACAAATCTTTGTGTAAAAGGAACCCCCCCCCCCTATTCTGGGGGGAACATTTGCAGAAAATAGCAGATCTACAAGCCAACAACGCGTGCTGCAAGCTCTCATGGGCATGTAGATCTGCTTTGTTGAAAATAGCCAATCTTCAAGCCAACAACACAGTGGTGCGACACGTGGGCTTGTAGATCAGCTATTTTCGGTTATAGGTTTGGTGTAGAGGGGACACAAGAGCAGACAAAGTATTGAGGGTTAATGTCTGAAAATACACATTATCATGACTCCAACATATGAATAGAAAAGATATGTAAACAAATAAAGAATATTAATTTCCACACCACCGATGAGTGCTGTAAAACAAGTCTATGAATCTATGAAATCTATGAATGAGTTTAATCTGCAACTCAATTTAATTTTTACTACAATATGTATTGGGGGTCCTTGCTTCATCTCTCTCTCAGCTAAGGGGTCCTTGGTCAGAAAAACAAGTCTATACGTGGTCCATTTCTTTTTCCATCTATGAACTTGTAGATATTCTATTCTGCTGAATGTTTGCCTAGGTCACATGGGGTCATTGGGGGAAATACCAAGCAGGATGACTCATCTAATACCCAAGACCAATCAGCAGTGGTCAGGGAGGGGCTACATGGGGGATTTGGTAATTGGCATAACAACAAGACTCCAACCTAGACGTTCAACCAATAGTGTCCAGGAGAATTGCCCTCCCATACGCCCCATCCCCTCTCGGGGCAGTGAACACTGCAGGAGAGTTAGTTTTATTTTTATTTTTTATCTCTCCTCACCTTAATGTTGGTGTATTCCACAACATTCCGCAAAACAAACAGACAGACGGACAGACAGAGATATACAGCTGGCAGACAGACATAGATGTACAGCTGGCAGACAGACATAGATGTACAGCAGGCAGGCAGGCAAACAGACAGACAGACAGACAGACAGACAGACAGACAGACAGACAGACAGACATAGATATACAGCAGACAATCTATGTCTGTCTGTCTGTCGTTCTGTCTGTCTATTCTTTTAACAAAATAATATGTATACAGTAGCTATAGCTAGGTTGCCTGAGTTCACTCTACCGTTCAATTAATTGCTTTTCATTTGAAGTTAGGAAAATAACAATCTCTCAAGTGTTGCTTCCTATTCCTATTCCTATTATAGATTATGCTGATGTTGTGTATGCAGAACACCACAGAACCTCATCTTAAGCCTCTTAATGTTTTATATGACTCCTTGTGCCGGTTCGTCTTGAGGTCTATATGGAACTCATCACTGCCTCATGTTCACCTCACTCAATTGGTTGCAACCTAAATCAAGAAGGCAATTACAAAAACGTTAATACATTTACTTTAGTTGCCCTTCCTTATTTGAAACAGTATTAGCTCAATATACATCATCATATTCACTTAGACACTAGCAATATCCTTACTTTAATGTCCCACACATCTTTAAATAGGTTGGACGAAGGTCATTCTACATAGCTCCATTTCCTCCTTCTGACCCCTCAGGACTTCCCTTGATACTACATATAATGTGTAGGCCTATATATGCTTCTAAATTGACTGTACCTGTTGGGATATATACACTGATAGTAGTTGCACTGTGCCCTTCCTTCTCTTCTGTTGTTTAACAGCTGATGATGTGGTGGTTGGTGGGGTGGGTGGAAGAGGGTGAGCAAGCTATCTGTGTTTGAATGTATCTGTATACTTGTATTGCATGTGTGTATCTGTCTGTTGCTAATGTTTTTATGGGACCCCCTCGAAAATTAGATGCTGCACCCGAAAGGGCTATCCCTACAATAACAAATCTGAACAAATCTGAATATCTATCATGGTGTCACAGTGCTTACAGCTAATACACACAGGTTGCTGTTTCACCATGTTGATATGTGACATGACATCATGCTAATTTCTAACTGGGCATTTATTGTGTGATACACCAACATTAAGGTGAGGAGAGATTGTGTTACTGTGCTAAAAAAAAGTCTAACCAATTTATACATTTCCTGTAAGCTTGTCTAGTTTTAATTGTTGATATATTATTGTGATAGCTATAGCCTACAACAAGGGTTCCCAAACTTTTCAGGCCGTGACCCCCCAAAATAATCCCCAAAAAAAGGAGTTGAGATCCACAGATAAATACATTGCAAAAATAGCAGATCTACAAGCTCAAAACACCTCGCATTTGTGAGCTTGTAGATCGGCTATTTTCACAATGTTTGCCTCTTTCTTAGGTCATATTTGACAATTTGTATAGTTTTATTTTATAATATTATAATATTTTTATAGTATAGTTTTTTTCTTTTTTACTTTTTTCGATTTAGAGGTTTAAAAAGGTCTTAAAAGTCCTTAAACTATCACTTTAGAAATGTGAAGATACCCTGTATACGCTTATACTGTATTTTACTGACTGACTGACTACCAGGGAAATTAGGGCACAGCATGTGAACATACTTAGAGGTAATCGGCGCACTGCACAGAGACCGGGAGGAGTTTTATTTATTTTAAATGTATATTCAAAATAATTAAGTAGCGCAATTTCAACAGCACAAATTAGAGCACAAGCACAAAGAATGAGATTTTTTTATACAGGGGCCATTTACAATTACAATTTTGAGGTATTTTTTACTTTACTGGAGTATTTCCAGTTCGCAGTACTTTTACTTCTACTCCACTACATCTCAGAGGCAAATATTGTACTTTCACTCCACTACAATTATTTGAAAACTTAAGTTAGGCCTACTAGTTACTTTGCAGATATACATTATTATATTATAAAAACCATACGTTAAACATTTAAGCCCTATTGTATACATATTGGTGCCACCTGCTGGATTGTGTAATAACTGCAGCCCACGGGGAGCGGGGGGGCGGGGGGGGCTGATACACACGACGTACTGTTTACACGCGATGCACTGTTTTTGCAAGTGACGCTAGCCTCAGACTGGACAAAAATACGTCACAAATGACACGCGGCCACAAGTTCAAAGGAGGAGTCACATAAGTGTAGAAATGAGATCCACAAGCGTAATTTGTGCGTCACTTGTAAAAGGCGATCCACAAGCTGAAAGGAGGAGAAGTCACACATGTGTAGAAATGAGATCCACAAGTGTAATTCATGCGTCACTTGTAAAAAGCAATCCACACATGTGTAAACAACAACTCGTAGTTACAGAGCTCGATTTTTTTTACTTGCAGATACCAGAAAACACAAGTGAAGCAGTCAAAACATTTGTGAATTTATTTGCGAGGTATTAGCCATAAAAATTATTTGCCAGGTGTTAATTACAAAGTTGGAGAGGGAGGAATTGGACATTATTGCAAATGTGTGTTTGTGCTTCAGTTGTAAAAAGCAGGCAAGCAGGTTGTAAAAAGCAGGCGACAAATGTGTAAATAATAACTCGTAATTACAGAGCTTGATTTTATATTTACAATGCTGATTTCTTTTTGTGAGCACACTACAATATACGAGTGAGGAATGCAGAATATTTGCGAGGTTAAAAAAAATACAAGTGAGGAATGCAGAATATTTGCGAGGTTAAAAGAAAATACGAGTGACCAATGGAAAATATGTGTGAGGTGCCCTAATATACAAGTGACCAATTAAGTCCAATAAAATCTTCCATAGACAGCATCTATGTAAACATTGTGAGCATGACCTTGGCTTTGTTCAACACACAACCTTGGGGGATGGGGGGGTGTCCGAGTGTGGTAGAGTGGTGCAGTGAGGGATTGTGAGGAGGGAAGAGATGTTAACATTTCCCAAGCTTTGTTTTTGTGTTTTACTCTTTCCTACTTTGTAATTGCAACTGCTGCACATATCTTGATGGTCATGTAGGCTACTGGTGTTGTGTATTATGAGACCTTATTGCTTATTTATGAACATTATACACACAAGTGTAACCATATTGACTTTACTAAACGTTTGCATAGAGACATGTTGCATAGACCTGATGCTAATCCTGAGCCATTGTCTGAAGAGAAGAGGCTGGCTGCTAGCTGTGAACTGAAACTACCATTCTATTGTTAACTTGAAGATAGTCTGATCAGAGAGTGGCCTCATCCTGGTCAAACCTTAATAGCGGGATGCAGGAAGCAGCCAGAGAGACATTACCATTTAGAAACATTGATCAAAGGACATGAAAGGACAGGTCATAGATAGGACACTGGCATTGGAAGGGGGGCTGATTGGAGGGTACCATTAAAAAAAAGTTTTTAGTGTATAAATAAATAAATAAATGCATATATATAAATAAATAATTGCATGGTCACATAAATGAATACATTTCAATATTTAATCGTATATTTCTTTGCACATTTATTTATTTATTTTAGCATTTCTTGCTTTATAAATTCATTTATTTATGTATTTAATTATAGATATAGCAGCTTTAGTCCTCCATAGTGATGACAGTTAGATTTTTCATATTCCATCCTGATTGGTTAAGACTGACATAACAAGTTTTTCTTTAGTCAAGTGATCGAGACGGATCTGTCCGATCCGTCCGATTTTTCACATCCCAGCCTGATTGGTGAATTCCGAACATTGCTGGCCCACACTACCCTACCTGACCTGGCGGAGACATGTGCTCCGAGGAGCACTTTTTCTAGTTATTATTATTAGTATTACTATTATTAAATATTGGAAACATAAAAAAGGGATATTTAGGCTACTCACGACACATACAATGGGCCTTGACCAGTTTAGGAAACACTGAACTGATGCATAGCATGACAGGTGAATGGAAACCATGTCCAAAAACATCCAATGTGAACTTGTAGATCTGTTATTTTCACTACTTTTGTACAACACTCTCGTAAGATGATGTGGGGCATCAATGTACACAAGAACGAACAAACAAAACACATTAAAAAATAAGTATGCTTGAATTCAAAGGTTAACTTGTGAATCACTGTCATGGAAGATTATCTGTCACATCATTTCTACATCAACCCATTAAAGGACAACTTCACCCATTTTCAACCTATCTTCATATAATTGGTCCTCACTAATGCTCATGATAAAATGGTACCATTTTTTTCTACTCACTCCGTGTCTCAGAGGAGGGCTGTGGACAGTTCATAAACCAGTCTACCAGTGACATCATCGATGGGGAATCCAAGCTACAGTGAAAAGCCACACTTTTAACTACGCAGAAAATAGCAGATCGGGATTTTCAGCAAAAGCTCTCCCCACAATAACAGGAGTCGATGGGCACTTTAGATATCATGTCCATATAGGCCGTGGGAGTGGTGGCCATGTTTTTCATTGGCTTAGTTTCCACATATAGAAAAGCCATTAATTTTTCCATAGACGTTTCAGAAAATCCATAGATAGAAATCCCATTTATTTCTCAACATACTTTTCAGAAAATCCTTAAATTAAAGCCTGGAATCAAGTCAACCAGGCTCCTGGTTAATCATGACCATGAACATTTGATTCTGCTGATAAACTAACATATATTTTGCAAGTCCGGATGTTCCATTTTTGTGACCGTGGTTCCCAAAAACATTGTTTTCTCACTCAACAGTAAACAAACCAACATACAGTATATCTACACATGACTTTTTTTAATACCAAATTGGCCAAATTGTCTATTAGGCCTACTAGAAGCTCAGGCCGCTTCGCAACCCTCACCTCTAGAGTTCGACACCTACGTGCCACTGCCGATGTGACAGATATGGCCATGTTATATGGAGATCTGTGTGTCTGTCAGTCCTTGTACCTTTCATGGTCATATATGGAGATCTCTGTATTTGTCAGTCCATGTCCCTTTAATTCGCATTTATGGAGATCCCTGATGTCATGAGTAAATGCCAAATTGCCCATATATGGGCATGCTGATATAACTATTCATAGGGGTGGGCAATATGGCCAAAATATCATATATATATATATCTATATGTATGTATGTATGTATGTATGTATGTATGTATGTATGTATGTATGTATGTATGTATGTATGTATGTATGTATGTATGTATGTATGTATGTATGTATGTATGTATGTGTATATATATATGTGTGTGTGTGTGTGTATATATATATATATATATATATATATATATATATATATATATATATAAAAAAATATGGCCATGGCCATCGTGGCTCTCAGTTTGGCCTTGTGCCTCTCAGAAGAATGGTATGAGACCACAGTGGGACCTTGGCGTTGGGAGAGCCTTTTCATCCTAAATTGGATGACAGGCTGGTGTGTGCTTGCTCAGAGGAGCAGTGCCACAACAATGTGCAGGCACTTTGGTCACCTAGGCCGGCTCCTTGACAAGGGGGTTTTCAGGCGTCAGCTCTCACAGTCTGCAGGGCTCCTCGGTATGTGTTGGAGGCTCCAGTGAAAATCAACCAGCCAAGCCAGTGCATTCCTGGTCAATCACAGTCATGTGCAGTCATGTACATCATACAGGCGCATTGCTGGCAGCCAGCTTACGCGTTCAGATGTAGTTCAGGTGTGGTTATGTCCGTTAGGTGACACAGCGGAGCGTGCCGAGACAGTCAGGGGTGAGCAGAACACACCATACGGGTGTATTACGGTGTGGCCGCTTACGCACTTGGGTGTAATTCTGCGTGGTGGAGTCCGGCATAGTCGGTGTGAAGCCACGGAGTGAGCTCCCTCCTCTACCCAAGATAATCGCATTGCTGCACCGGGGATCTGTTAGGTGACACGGCGGGGCGTGCGGGCCCAAACATGCAAAGTACCCAGTTGCCGAAGGGTGCTCGTAGGGTTCGACCCTCACACGATAGACCAGCAGTCCCCCTTGATCGACAGCCTCTTGATCGACGCCATCCACATTTATCAGGTTCTACCAGTGTGGTATCAGTGTGGCAGCCAGCACCCCTCTCACTGAGTGTGTGCTGGGCTCCGCAGCAGGACATGGCCTTCACCAGTCAGTTGGCCTAGTGTCCGGCGGGCTGACTTGAGCAGGAGTACAGGCTTTCTGCAGACCAGTAGCGTACGGTGGGTTCTAACGTGGACCGGGCCAGATTCTTAACCAGAATCCGGGGAGCAGGGGTGCACTTAGAAGCGTTAGTGTTGTTGTTGAGTTATGGTGTTGTTTATTATGGTGCTGCTGGCCGCGGAGATGGTTGCTGGTGGTGGCGGGTCTGGCGTTGTGGTGGGCGCTGCTGGTTGTGGCCCCACTGGCCCCCCACCAGCAGCCGCTGGTGCCTGGCAAGAGAACCGGTTTGACGGGGAAACCGGTTTTTAATGGCCACTCATTAACAATTCGGCCGAATGCAAATAAGCCCGATTTGAAAACAAAGGCGAATTTCTGTGGTTGGCAACAACAGAATAGGGTGAGGGGTGCTAATGTTGTTATGTTGATTTTTTTGTTTTTCTTTCCCCTGGGGGAGCAGAGTTTTATAGACCGGGCCATGGCCCCGTTGGCCTCTATGATGATACGCCCTTGCTGCAGACTGCAGTAACCTGGTTACACATTTCCTGAAGGGCGCCCGGAGGCTCAGAGGTTATGGCCCAACCGGTCCCACCTGGGGTTGGTCCTGAAGGTTCTAGGACGAGCCCCCCTTAAGCCCCTTGAGTCGGTGAGCCTGAAATGGCTGACATCATACTGCATTCTTGTTGGCTGTCAAATCTGCAAGGATTGAGAAGTTGCAAGCTCTGTCAGTCCACGAGGAGCTAGTGATGAGGATGATGGAGGAGTAGTTTTAGGGTTTAGATTTCCCCAGAAGTATCTCTAGGCAGAGATCTGGCTATGTAAGACTAGTCTGTGATGGTTAAGTGTGTGCAGATTGGCCCAAGCTGCCACTGCAAAGCCACTTTGAGGGAGCAGCTGTTGATGTCAAAGGCCTGGTAGCCTCTTAACCCAGCCATCTGCGCGTACAATGACCTCCTTAGATCGCTGCCTTGCCGCATTGTGTGATGTCAACCTGACACCAGTGGACTAAGCATTATCGTTGGTGTTGGGCAGAAACCTCTTATCTCAATATTCAAACTTTTTGTATTTTTTCGTAAATTCCGCCCTACTTGATCGCAATACAGCGTCGCACAAAAGCATCGAAAGTAGCAGACCCGCAAGCTTGTGGATCTGCAAATGTTGCTATTTTTGAATTTTTGAATCCTGAAAAGTAACAGTTTTGGACATATGATAATGTTAATGAATTGTATTTGTATAGCACCTTTCCAAACAAAGTTCCAAAGTGTTGCGCAGAGCAAGGTTAAAAACAACAGACAGCAAAGCAAAACATAAAATTAGAAAAACAACATTACAGTGTATACAATCATATATAAAACAATTAGGAAAAACACTTATGTAGAGGTAGGTTTTCAGAAGTGACTTAAACAGAGGCACGGATGGTGCTAACCTTAGCTGCACCGGCAGTGTGTTCCACAGCCAAGGTGCCCGGTCGCCCCGGGTAGTTGTGAGTATTAGGGACCTTGAGGAGGGCCTTGTCTGAGGATCTAATGATGCGCTCAGACTTACGATGGGACAACATATCAGAGATATAGGTAGGGGCCAGTCCATGCAGGGCTTTATAAGTAATAAGTAACATTTTAAAATCCCTCCTGGAGCTCACAGACAGCCAATGAAGGGCAGCTAGTATGGGTGTGATACGGTCCCGTTTCTTTGTATTAGTGAGCAATCTAGCAGCAGAGTTCTGTATCAGTTGCAGGCGGGATTTGACTTTCTTGCTAAGGCCGGAGTAGAGGGAGTTGCAGTAGTCAAGCCGTGATGTGTGATGCGTGATATGAGGGCATGAATGACCTTTTCGAGGTCGGGGGCTGACAGGAATGACTTGGTTTTTGCAATGTTCCTCAGCTGAAAGTAACAGGATTGGACAACTGTTGTTACTTGTCTGTTAAAAGAGAGGTCGGAGTAAAAAATCACACACATTATCGCGCTGTTCTCTATCACCTGAGTGATCACTTTCGACTCAAAAGGATCCGGAAACAATGTCATTCAAAGATTTCCGCCTCCGTCCACTTACTGTTTCGATTTTTCATGGAAACGGCTGTATCTTGAGTTGACTTTTTTTGCCCTGGATTTCGCGAGACATGTTATTTTCAACGTGCTGCTAGAAGAGAAGGGGCCATCGCGGTTGAAATTATTTTTCTCTGGGCAACGCACACGGATACCGGGTGTGTTTACTAACGGTCAGATGAGCGATAATAATGTATCTACATTTTCTGTGGCCAGTTGAAAAGGTAAGAAAAGTGTACATTTTTGGCTAGAGATGGTATATTCACATGCTGCTACAAGAGAAGGGGCCATCGAGGGTGGAATATGTTTTCTCTGGCCGACGTACACGGATACCATGTGTGTTTACAAATGGTCAGACAAGCGATCATAACTTTTTCTTTGTATATTTTCAAAATATACAGCGCTTTTGCGTCGGGAGTCCCGCGGTCGGGACTTTTCATGGACAGTGAGGTCTACAAACTTACAGTAGCTTGTCCTATGGTATGGAGTTATGTCATAGAGTTATATAGGCTACAACCTGGCTGGGTTAAGGATATAAACCTGACGCTCCAATCTCTTATAATGTGGGTGGCGGCACAGGATCACTGCAGTCTGCAGACCGCCCGAGTCTCATGGGGAATATAGCCTACATGACTGCTTTAGTGTAACTCGAACGCGCACTGCTCGGTATGGGGTAAATACATATACAAACGTATTCCATTCATGGCGATGTGATTGGTATCATAATATGTCAGTCATGTAGGCTACAAGCTACGTGACTGACAAAGATTGTACCGTAACGGATTATGAAAGACAAAGTTGGGCGTATGTGTGTGTGTGTGTGTGTGAGAGAGAGAGAGAGAGAGAGAGAGAGAGAGAGAGAGAGAGAGAGAGAGAGAGAGAGAGAGAGAGAGAGAGAGAGAGAGAGAGAGAGAGAGAGAGAGAGAGAGAGAGAGAGAGAGAGAGAGGTGTGCGTGCGTGCGTGCGTGTGTGTGTGTGAATTGACAGGCAGCGAGGCGAGCCAGCGAAACTCTTTCTTTGGTCGTATTCTGGTTCTTCATGTCGTGAAATCGGGGTGTTTCGAGAATATTTAAGGGCGTGTTATTTAAATGACGCTCGTTTTCAGACGTGAAATTTATCAAGGCTGGGACCAAATGTCCGCTAGGATCGGCTGTGTAGGATTCGTTGATAAATGTGACATCGACGTTTATACGCTGCATTGATAAATGAGGGCCACTGTGTCTCAGAGGAAGCTTGGCTGTGGACAGTTCATAAACCCGTCTACCAGTGACATCATTGATGGGGAATCCAAGCTAATAGATACTGCAGGCTTTCTATTCCTGGAAAGTTAGAATGCTTTAATGTGATGATGTCACTGGTATGTATTGGTCACATATTACATATCCACTATTACAAAAAGATCACAGGTTGTGAATTTACATTTAACAGATAAAATGTATATGTTTCAACAGATGCAAATCCCCCCCAAAAATGCTCAGGACATACTCTTTATCTAAATGAATCAAATGTGTTCATCACAATCGCGCGATATATAGTTCATGATAACTCCCGAATTCAAAGTCTGTGTTTCAAACACACACGTTCACCGTATGGGAAATACCAATTCTTATTCCAAGATAGGTTATCCCCCTAGGTGACCAGTGAAAAGGGAAACCGCCAGGTGCGGTAGGGCCCGCCATAGCTCCCACAGGCATGGCCTCAGTTTTTGTTAGGTTCACCTTAAAGCCTGATACACGTCCAAATGTATGCAGACAATCAAGTAAGCTTGGGATGCTAGTATCAATGTCGACCAGTTACAAAAGAAAGTTGTCCGCGTACATCGATATCTTATGTGTTTTACCGTCAACATTGAAGGCTCTAATCGATTGTGTGTAGACCTTATGAGCTCTATGGGGAGCGCAAACATTAAAGGACTCAAGGGCAAACCCTGCGGTGTCCCACGTCCCAACGGGAAGGGATCAGAGCAGTAGGAGTTAGTAGTTACAGTTGCCTTATGTGACCGATACAGCAGTTTTACCCAATCAATAAATTCTGAACCTAGTTTAAATTTCTCCATAGCGTGGAAAAAAAGGGGTACTGAATTCTATCAAATGCTTTATGAGAATCCAATGATACCACCAGACCCTGCAAGTCCCTATCAGTGGCTATCTGAATTATATTTAAAAGCCTTCTTATGTTATTAGATGAGTTCCTTCCCTTTATAAAGCCTGTTTGATCAGGCTTTACCAGAGTTGATATTAGCGGTTCAAGCCTCAAGGTCAAAACTTTAGCCAAAAGTTTTGCATCCACATTAATGAGATATATAGGCCTATGATGCTGGATCCTCAGGGTCTTTGTCTTTTTTCAAAATTAAACAGATATTGGCTAATGACATTGTTTCGGGTAAGTGGTGAGCAGTGTTAAAGCTGTAATTCAAAGTTTTAGCGAGGTATGGATTGAGTTTATCTTTATAGGCCTTAAACCATTCCACCGGCATCAGGGCCAGGGGATTTTCCGCTGTGCATCAAGGATATTGCTTCTAATATTTCAGATTCATGGATGGGTTTTCCCAATGACTTTTTCTGTTCTTCTGTTAAAGTTGGTAGTTGTATCAAGTTCCTCTTTAGTACTATTATTGTCAGGTGTATATAATGATTTGTAAAATGATACGAAAACAGAATTAATGTCCTTTTTATCAAAATGATAAAAGTGTCTTTAATTCCTGCGTTATGGTTTTGTCTCTGATTAAGCAAGCGTGACAAATATTACTACTGGGTTTGTTCCCATATTCATATAGTCGCTGCTTTTGGTAGAACAATGATCTAGAAGCTTTTTCGTTCAGGATTGAATTTAGGGCCGCTTTAATGGTCTGTTAGTACCTTAATAAGATTTTCTTCTATTGGTATTCGATTTATGGGCTGATTCAGACATTTTTAATTCTGTTTCTAGTTCAGCTCATTTGCTTGAGCAACAGTTTTTTCTTACGATGTGCCACACATGAAATGGTAAATCCAAGAGTGTATGCTTTTGCAGCTTCCCATAGATATCCAGGGTTTGTGTCCCCATTATCGTTTATTTCAAAAAATAAACCCATCTCCTCCTCCATCTTTTTCTTAAAGTCTGTGTCATTAAGTAGATATGAAGGGAATCGCCACCGCTGTGTGCCTCTTGTGTCCTCATGACCATTTCAAGTACACTGGGGCATGATCACTGATATAGATAGAACCTATATTGCAATTAGTCACCTGTCCAATAATCTGAGGCGGCATAAAGAAATGGTCAAGCCGACGGTAGGATTTATGTGGGTTGGAATAGAATGTGTAGTCCCTAGCAGTCGGATTCAAGACCCTCCATAATGTCTATCAGATTTACCTCATCCAACATTTTAGCCAAAGAGGCACCTGTGTTTGTTCGTTTTTGTCTATCCACTTGGGACCTGTCTTTGGCATCATCAAGGCAACAGTTAGCGTCACCGGCTAGCAAAGTGAAAGCACATCTGTGTTCCTTTACCTCTGCTGCTACCTTGGTCCAAAATGAAGGAGGAGGTGGGTTAGGAGCATATATATTCATCATAGTAATATGTATACCATAAATTGTACCATGGACAAGGATGAATCTACCCTCAGGATCCTCCTTACATGAATTAAGTACAAATGGAATGGCCCTATGAATCAGGATCGCAACCCCCCTGCTATTAGAGGAGAATGACGAATAATAAGCTTGACCCACCCAATCCCGTTTTAGCTTAACATGCTTTTTATCCACTAAATGGGTTTCCTGTAGAAAGGCTATCTGTGGGGCCTACTCTGTGTGGAGTTTGCATGTTCTCCCCGTGTCTCCTAGGGTAGTTAATACCATCACAAAAACATTTAGTAATCCTGGTCACTATACTGCCTCCTCCTGGTCAGCCAGGGTGCCTGATGGAGGGGAAGGGAACTGGTTGGAATAAAGTGTTCCTTCCACGCGCTACGTCCAACCAGGGAAAGTCCCCCCTGTCAGGTGACAAGAAGGTCAGTTGGCTCTCATGCATTGAAGGAGGCATGAGCTCGGCCCTGGCCTCCCTAGGCTGGTGGGGGGAGTGTAGTGCCCAGGATCACTTAGCAAATTGGCACCAGGTGAAAAAAGGGTTACAAAATCGTGGGATAAAAATGATAGAAAAAAAAAAAAAGAAAGGCTATTTGTACTCTTTCCTTTTTTAAGAAGGTTAATAGTTTTTTTTTTTTTCGTTTTACTGGGTTGTGAATCCCCTTTACATTGTATGTACAAAATGTTATACTATCCATAGCTGGCGTTTATCACTTATTCTTTTGCTGATAGGTGTTGACTGTTGACCCTTTGACATCACTCCGAAATGTACGAATCATCTGACCCCAGTCTACACCGTTCAAACAACCATCTCTGTCTTGCGGTGGGACAAATAACAAAAAACACAGAAATGCACAGAAAAACAAAAAACAAAAACTCTTGTACCTGCTGTAACATAACCTAGCTATGGGGCGCATGTGAGACATCTCGGGGGCTCACAAGGTGTACAATAAACTTTACCCTCACTGATGATCCGCCCCAGTCAGATAGGGTAAAACTTGGGTAAATGGTGCTATGATGCTATGCAGTCACACATCTAAAATCCCACCATACCACACTCCCTCTATAGTGATCTACTATACAATATATTTAAAGGGACTACACCATGAATTTAAAAAAATAATAATAATATTTAGTATCATATTGTTTATGTCCCTCAAACGTTTTTCAAAAGGTTTGAGCCTAAATCAAGCCTCAGATATACGCATTCCAACTAACTTCTCTCTGGCTTGTAAAGCACTTTCACCTGCAATACCACATTGTCCTGTTTGGCACGGGGCGCTATTGAGCCAGTTTGTATGCATGTTATCTCCTGGTTCTGTGTGGAAAATGTAAAACAAAAAAGAAGCTAGTGACATAAGTTTGGTGACATCACCAAATTTACCAAATCAGTTTGGCCTGTCTTTAGACCAATTTACAGAAAACCCCAGATTCGCTGTGAAAGCCTGAGTGTTCAAACTGGGGTATTTTTGAGGATAGAAGAGAGGTAGGGGAGACCAAAAACACAAAAAAGAAGAAAAAGTAAAAGTTCATGGTGTAGTCCCTTTAAGAGATACTCCCCCCTGCATGTAAATATACCCCCAAAAATATATATATAATTATCATGCAGGAATATGTAACAAAACGTATGCTATATGCATAGTATATAGTATAGACATGTACGGGAGGTAAAGTTGTTACCTCCCGTTTCGCCCCATTTAAACAAAACGTCCTATTATAAGTAGGGCTGGGACTCGATTAAAAAAAATAATCTAATTAATTAGAGGCTTTGTAATTAATTAATCACAATTAATCTCATTTTAATCGCATATCAATATTTGACCTGGGAACAGTGAAAATCAATGTTTTCAAATGGATTTTGGCATACGTCTTTAAGTACATGTACTCAAGAACTGTACTTAAGTACAATTTTGAGGTATTTGCACTTGACTCTCGAGTATTTCCAATTTCTAATACTTTTACTTCTACTCCAGTAACCACTATATCTCAGAGGCAAATATTGTACTTATTACTCCACTACAATTATTTGAAAACTTTAGTTACTTACTAGTTACTTTGTAGATTTCGATTATTATTATAAAACATACCATGTAACCTGTAACCATGTGAAAATAGCAGATCTACAAGTGAGGCATTGTGAGCTTGTAGATCTGCTATCTTCCACCACTGGAGGCTGGTACAGTGTGTTGTTGTTACTGATGTTTTATAGTAGTTTAATTAATTATTAATACAAATCGCGCGCATGTGACCCGCACCGCATCGTGGAACCCCCCCCTCCCCCCCCCCAGCGCACCACCGCCCCCTCCCCCTAAACGGGAGAACTGCACGCGTAGGGGGGGCATCCATTACAGATTCTGATTTGCCCAGCCAACATTATAAAGCAGGTATCATGTTTTCGTGCACCGTGCTGGCTGTAGCTTGTTGTTGTGTGAGAAGCATGTTGGGGTTGGTGCGCTGGTCATAACGGTCCGTGTGAAACTCGTCCAATGAGAAACGTTCCGCGGTGCAAAAACAGGTGCGATTAAAATGCGTAAATTTTTTAACACGATAATTTTTCTGTAATTAATTGATAGAAATTAACGCGATAACGTCCCGGCCCTAATTATTAGCTATATAGGGCAGGCATAATGAGTTAATCACCATCCCAACTAATACCGAGGTTATCAATAATAGTACTAATAGTAGTAAAGTAGTAAATTGTACTTTTACTCCACTACAATTATTTGAAAACTTTAGTTACTAGTTACTTTTCAGATATAAATTATGATATTATGATACATACATTAACCACTTTAGCCCTATTTTATACCTAGGCTATTTCTACAAGATCACAACGCGTCACACTTTTACTTTGAATTCTGTACTGTAGTATTTCTACTGTATATTACAGTATTCATACTTAAGTAAAGTACTTTTTCCACCACTGCTTACAAATATGTAGAACATGCCAGTGTTTACTGGAATTGCAGTGAACTTTGCTAGTCATAACATTTTGCTTTACATTCACACACCAATGGCGGAGGAAACCTTGCAAGGCACCAACCTACTCATCGGGAGCAATTAGGGGTTCGGTGTCATGCTCAAGGACACTTGGACACTAACTAGATCGGCCTGTCATAGCGCCACCAGGATGCAGATGTTTGCAAAACACTTTGTTTTACATTACTCCTACATAACAGATTTTGTCCACATATCACACAAATCGGTACACAATATCTCTATAGTCATTGTGATCAATTAGATGATTAGAATTGTGATTTTGCTCCTACATCTACTTTGCTTCTAGTTTCTCACATATTCTCACTCCATCAAACCAATTTCACTCTCGCCCCCTTGCTCTCCCTCCCCATTCACGTCCCCCCGTCTCTCTCTCTCTCCCTCTCTGCCTCTCCCTTCGTTATGCCTTGTCAGTCGTTCAGCTCCTGCTGATCTCCATGCATCTGTCTCGTTTTAACCTTGCAGGAAGTGTGAGAGCAATGACAAGATGCACGGCACGCACGCACGCACGCACCCACGCACTTGTAGAACTATCCTTGTGAGGACCTCAACATTTTAGGATGGCGGTTTTACGCTGTCCTAAAATGCGTTTATCAGCTATTGTTCGGTGCACGACACCCAACGCGCAACTATGTAAGTGTAAATCAGGCATAACTCTATAATCCCTACACCAAGGGAGGAAACAAGCGTCTCTTTTGCGAGGACGAGGACTGCACGCACGCACGCACGCAGACAGACAGACAGACAGACAGACAGAGAGACAGAGAGACAGACACAGACACACACACACACACACACACACACACACACACACACACGGAAGCACGCGTGACTGCACCCAGACTCAGACAGGCACACATTGTTGAGCCATCCATCACGATCCAGCGATGGCATCAATAGCGTTTGTCATATTTAGAAATTGAAATGATCTACAAGCTCATTGACTGAGACCCCCAGAGGGATGCTGTGGAAGAGGAAGCCTGAATAAATATTGTGCCGGTGTTTTCAGTGATATACCGTTTTTTGGGGGGGCGATGATAAGTATTTTTTTGGGGGGGAGGACATTTGTTCCCGAGACCATTGGTTCTCAAAGTGGGGTCTGGGGACCCCCCGGGGTCCTCGCAAATTTGGATTTAGTTTTAGTCATAGTCTTTTGAATAAAATGCCATTTAGTTTAAGTCATATTTGTTTTAAATTTAAAACACACATTCTTGCTTCTGATTAGTGTTCTTCTAATGCGTGAGGGGCCAGTGTTTTTTCATTTACTTTTTTCATTCATTTATATTTTTCCTTGTTTTCATCTTTTAAAACTAATTATAAAATATAAATGTAAGAAGTAATTGACCCCCCCCCCCCCCCTCATGCGTGAGTTAAGCATTATTTATTTTTAATAAAAATGTTATATCATCAACACAATCGTAGTCTTTTGCAAATGTTTTGGGGGACCCAATTACAATAGCCTCGCAGGCTATCAGTGTGGCCCAGCGAACAGGTTTGCAAACTGATGTAGTGTGTATTTCTGGGGGGACAGGTTGTGGCTGCTGAGGAATGGATGCTGACCCACAGGCACTGTCCGTGGTGCTGCGCGCGCGCGCGCACGCACACACACACACACACACACACACACACACACACACACACACACACACACACACACACACACACACACACACACACACACACACACACACACACACACACACACACATACACGCACACATACATGCACGCACCTATATATATATATATATACATATATATATATATATATATATATATATATATATATATATATATATATATATAGGTGCGCACAAAAATAAATTGTGATACGATCGTGGATTGTGATTTTGCCTAACAAAAATGGTGATATGATTTCTTTTTTTCCATATTGCCCACTCCTATGAATACTTATATCATAATGGGAAATTGTGCATAATATTGATGACAGTAGTCAGTTTGTTCACAAACATTTTCACGGCAAGGACCCCTAAATGAATATTTGCCCGCAGACCTCCCCCTTCTGAAAATATGTTGTGCCTAGACCCCCATACAAGATCTGTGTGGATTTGGAAAATATTCCATACATTTCAACGTGATTTATGGAATATGCGAGCTTGTAGATTGGCTATTTTTTCAAATATCCAATGTATTTGTATATAGGTTTAAAGTGCTCATAGTCGCTTTTGTTGGGCTTGTTTTCACCAAACCATGGTTGCTTATTTCTTGCAAAATCTGGCAACTCTGTCTGATACACGCTGCACACACAGACACTCGCTCTCGCTCTCTCAGTCTCCCTCTCTCTCTCTCTCTCTCTCTCTCTCTCGCTCTCTTCTCTCTCTCTCTCTCTCTCTCTCTCTGTGCAATTCCTCTAAAATAAACAGCCCCCCCCTCGAGCACACTCGCTCACTCTCTCATTTTGTTAAATAATGTTTAACTTAATACAGGACTGGACGGTAATATTGTGGTAGGGACTGTTTGTTGTGGTTAGGTCCAGCGACAGCCACTGTGGCTGTAATTCTCATTGGCTGTATGATTGACATCTCCTCGCAAAGTCATCTCAGCCACTTTCATACTGTATGATACTGTCTCATGTCAAGTCGGCGACATAGCCGAATATCTAACCTGCTAGATATTTGAAACGGTCGGGAAGGCCACCGCCGAGCGTAATTATCGTGGCCGCGTCCGCTCTCAGAGCCTTTCACACACAGAGACCAAAACCTCGCCGATCACAGCCCGATCTGATCGGGGGTTTTGTCGGTGAGCGCCAAAAAAGGTCCCCAACAGCATAATCGGACCAAATGTGACTGGGTACAGTGCTTTATGCCGCATGTTGGCATTTTTCATTTTTGATTTTTTTACATATTATTAAAGTACAGAATATAGGCTTTCATATGATGTATCATTCATTGAAATCGGAACATATTTGAAGAAGATGTGTTCATTTGAATCTGGTTAACTGTAATAGTGCAAACTGAGATAATCCCTCCTAAAGAATTGTCACTTCAGAGGACCTCTCAGCTCCAGGTAATGGGCGTGAACAATGGGTAATTTATTCAGCCTAGCCACTCCTCTAATCACTCCCCCATTGACACCTTTCAGCTGTCCACTCTGTTTAGTGCCAGGGACCCCCATAGAGGATCTGTGTTCTAAAAAATAGGCATAAGTAATCATCATCATAATATATTTAATAAAATATTTATTTAAAAATAGCAGATCTACAAGCTCACAATGCATGCTTGTAGATCGGCAATTTTCAAATAGCCAATGTAAGTCAATGTATTGATAAAATCCAGTTGCTGGTGTTGTTCTGTGAGAGAAAGCTATGAAGTCTATGAAAAGTAAATGTACTTAGTTACTTTCCACCACTGCAAACAGCTTCACGTCGTCGTGACGTGACGTCTTTGTTGAACTGCAACATGGCGTTTGCACTTTGTTCATTTACAGCCTGTACATCTACATAAACGTTCGGATTTAAAATATAAAGTGCTTACATTATGGCCACGGATGTTACACTTGATTTCGGGTGGGTGTAAGTATCTGTATCTTCCGTATTGTTCAATAAAAGGCAATTTGATCCGATCGGCGGCCATTTTCTCATAGAGTTATAATGTATCAGAGTGCAATACACCTCCCAACCGATGCGGTCGCGTAGTTGAAAGCAAATGGATAAAATGGCCACCAATCATATTAAAATGCTTTTTATTGAACAATACAGAAGATACGTGTACTTATGTGGGCCCGTACATAATTGTAACATCCGTGGCCATGGGTTAAGCACTTTATATTTGAAATCTGAACGTTTATGTAGATGTACGGACTGTAGTTCAGGCAAGACACTCGCCACTACGAGCTAACGAGGCTATGCTATCTAGCCTCGCTACACGTTGTGGAATACAAACGAACGTCGAGCGGCCTGTTTAGCTAAAAGGTTGGTATAGCTCAAAATGGGGGGGGGGGGGGGGGGGGGGGGTCATCAAACAAACGGAGGAAAATGAATGAATAAGAATAATCCTTTCTGATGAGCAGATCAGAGCAACTTTCGCTATGCACCGTCCTAAAGTTAAACAACAACACCAGTGTTGCCAGATTCTATGAGAGAAATAAGCAACCAGGTCTAGGAAAAAAAGCCCAAAATAAGCGACTATATGGGCCACATGAGCATTTTAACCCTCCTTATTGTATACATCAGCTATTTGAAAATAGCAGATCTACAAGCTCGACGCGTTGTGAGCTTGTAGATCAGCTATTTTCAAATATTTAGTACTTTTACTTTGGTACTTTAAGTACATTTTGATGCCAATACTTTTGTGCTTTTACTCAAGTAAATGTTGAATTCTGGACTTTTACTTGTAACAGAGTATTTTTATATTGCAGCATTGGTACTTTTACTTAAGTAGAGACTTTGAGTACTTTTTCCACCACTGGAGCTTATACTTATAGATCTGCTATTTTCAAATAAAATCTTGGGGGGCCGGCTAACTTATAATAACAATAACTGGCAACACTGGCTCTTGCGCGCTCAGACCATCGGCTCAGGCAGTGAAACCGGAGTACAATGCCTAGCTAGCGACCAATCGAAACCACTATGCTAAATCTCGGCCAAGGGTCTCTCCACCCCCAAATACACAGACAAACTCGCAAAAAAGCAGCCTACTTTGCTATACTAATGTAACCATTTAAGGATTCTAAAACGACTAGCTTTTGCATTACAAGCCTTCTTCAACATTCGAACTGTGTTAATATGAAAAAAAACGAAAAACACCAAAAAAAAAAATCGATCTAAATGTTCCATTATCTACTGATTGTCACCTGGCGACATGAGGCACTTTTGACCAGTAGCAGTCACAAATATCCTTCAGTGTGTACCTGCCCTTAATCTGTTTAAAATAAATAACCTAAAAGTGTTAACGTTTATTAAAAAAATCACACCCAGTGTGAAGAGAGTGGTGCCTATGAAAGTGCAACTGATTGCATCCTTGTGTTGCAATCAGCAACATATTGTCACGTGTCACGTGAAGCTTGACCAATCAGCCGTGCTCAAACATACGGACGGACGGAGGGACATACGGACACACGGACAAAGTCAATATAGGAGTTGGCACCACTCAAAAAATCCTTATATTTCTTCATTTTATATTCCCCCCCCCAAAAAAATAATTTAGTTTATTAACACTGCCAAGACACTATGACGACGACGGGGACACCTGTGAATGATCACACCCGGAATTGACGAAATAAAAAATAAATAAAAAAGCTCATTACTTCCTGTTTACTTCCTGTGGGAAAATCACTATTTCTCCGTTCCTCTGCTTCACGGCATAAATAAGCCTAGTCTTTCAAACGGCCACATCGCGACGCATTGTGAGCTTGTAGATCGGCTATTTTCAAATGGCCGAAATGTATATAGGGCTGAAGTGATTATGTATGTTTTGATATATAATCAAAATCTACAAAGTAACTAGTAACTAAAGTTTTCAAATAATTGTAGTGAAGTAAAAGTACAATATTTGCCTGAGATCTAGTGGAGTAGAAGTACAGTTAAATTGAAAGTACTCCAGTAAAGCTCAAAATTGTACTTAAGTACAATACTTGACATGAGTCAATGTAATTAGTTACTTTACACACTGGTGATAGTAATCATTGCTATAGAGTGTTGTTGATATCAGGGGTTC